>NW_016690192.1:3279212-3336613 GCF_001604755.1 Lepidothrix coronata | reverse complement strand
CCCCAGCTCCGAAGCAAAATGTTGGTTTTTTCCCTTTTTTTTCTTTTTTTTTTTCTTTTTTTTCTTTTTTTTTTTTTTTTTTGGATATGCAGTTGTCAATGGACTGAGAAGTCAATAGTGGGTATCAGACTCTTTTACCTTCCCAAGGTAGCCTGAAAAATTTAGCTTGATGTGGGTTTTTAATCTGTTAGTAGCAGCAGTTGTACAAAAAGTAACATTAAGCCTTTCTTCTTTTTTTTTTTTCTTCAGTACTTAGCACCGGGGTTTTTTGTGTGTGCGTGTCTGTATGTGCTTATTTGCCACTTTTTTTAATATATCTCTATGTATTTAAACTTGAACAGTGTCTAACACTCAGGGTTTCCCATGCACTAATTTTAACAGCCTCACCTAGTATTGCCGATGTCAAACGCTCTCAAACAATAAATCTACAGAGAAAATGTTTAAGAAAACGGACTCCAGACACCTTTCTTTTTTTTTTTTCTTTTGAAACATAACTTTTTTAAAAAGGATGTCTCCAGAAAAAAAAATCAGAAATACCAAAAACTGTGTGCAGGCTAACCAGCGTGCGTGGGGAGCGTGCTGCCTCCCCACAGCTCAGCCCTGACCCCCTTTTGTGTCCCCGCAGCCATTCATGTCACCGCGCTACGCTGGAGGTCCCCGGCCCCCCATCAGGATGGGCAACCAGGTACTGCGCTCCCGGGATTCCACATTTCCTAGAGATTGCTGTTATTTGGGGAGGGAGACAGTGGCCAGGTGTTCTGGAGATGCTCCTTGGGTTTGGGTGGCAAGCATCACCTCCCTTGGGCATCCTCTGTTTCCTCGGTGCCGGACCATCTAGTGTCACTTAACAGTTATATTTTAATGTTGTTTTGAGGTTCAGGCATATCCAGGGTGGAAACAACGGTGGGGAATGTGCCACTTTCTATCTGTGATGTTTCCAGCAGGGTTGTGCCATGCCATGTGCTTGCTGCCTGGCTGGATTTTCCCTGCAATCGCAGAAAATTAAAGTGATGGAGATAATCCTGCTGCTGGGCTAACCGAGCGCTTAGATCAGCGGCGGGGTCAAGCGGGGCAGGTCAATGCTGAATTTTTTGGGCTGGGTTTATCCTCTTATCCCAGCTTAAATGAGGGCAGTTTGTTTCTGGCCTTACGGATGGAGGCTTCCACCCCACGCCCTGCCCTGCATGTGTGCGTGGCTTTGGTTGAGGAATTCATGTCCTTCCCAACGATGCCATGCAGATCCATAGAGTAATGACCAAGCCAGAGGTTATTTGTCACTAAAGGGAAATTCAAAGAAACCTGCAATTCCCTTGAGCAGCAGAGGTGACTGTGCAAAAATTGGGAGCTTATTTTTTGGCTGTCAGTGCTATTTTTGTATAGGTGTAATTAGCAGAAAGAGCAGGATAGTCAGGAAATAGGATGTAGCAGCTTGCTCTGTGTTTGTGCTTGCTGGATTTGAGACTTGAATAGCTGGAACTTGCTAAATGATGGTAAGACAGCTTGAGATGTGGCTGAGAAAAACGCAGTGGGGGCTGAGCCTCCCTCCCAGGGCACTGGTGGCTGTTTTAGTGAGGTATTAATTGACTGCACCTCATCATGGATCAGTTTTAACAGAATCCCATCCTACTGTGGTCTAGGGCTCATCCCAAGCTCTGCTGGAGATGAGCACAGTGAGCTGGGCAGGCAGGAGAGGCAGAGGACTAGCCTGGGGAGACTGCTCCCACAGAAGGATCAAGTATCCAGGAGTGGGTGAAGTTAATTAGAAGGATTTCATTTTTTCCCCCCAAACACCACATATAAAGCACATGTTTGTACCTACACAGAGCTCGGCAAGGTTGTGGTCACATCCTGAGGGACAAGAGGAATAAATAGGCAGGCAGGAAGGTCAGGCAGCAGAAGTGTAAATATCCACCTCTACAACCCCTCTAGTTTATCTTCCTCCTGCTGCCAGCTTCCAGGCTGCAAAAAACTTGAGACTGGGCAGATTCTGCCTTGGTGCAGCCAAGTGAACCTGATGCTCGCGCTGTGCTCCAGCAGTGGGATCCTCGGTGTCGGCATCCAAATAAAAGGCAGCACTGTAGCAAAACTGTTTACAGTTTGCTTCCCCTAGGCAGATGATATCTACGTTTTTCTTCCCCTTTATCTGTTCAGAGCAGCCTTTGAACTTTAAATAGCAGTGTTGCCCAAGCAGAGCATGGGTTTGGGGAGGGGGAGCATCTGCCTTCCCCTCTGCCTGTGTGGGGAGGGGTCCCAGTGCTGCTCTGCTGCACGTGGAGCATCTCCCCTCCACAGCCCATGGAATCACTGTGACCTGTTTGGCCCTGTTGCTGTGTAGTACCGGGTTGCCATCCCGCTGGTCACCTTTCCCTGCTGGGTTTCACACCTGTGCCCTGCTCAGCCTCAGGCTTTCCCCCACTGCCCTAAAATATGACAGCCTGACAGTGCGTGGCCTGTGGGGAGGAGAAAACTCTGGCGCCTTGTTTGGGTTTTAGAGGGTGTTTGCGAAAGGATGAGGGAGGCAAACATCTGGAGGCTGTAAAAGTGGGGTGTAGGATGCGGCGGGATGCAGGATTTACTCTTTTTTTAATCTTCCTGCCTTGTTTTCACAGCCCCCAGGTGCCGTTCCCGGTACACAGCCATTGCTGCCCAATTCAATGGATCCCACGCGACAGCAAGGTAAACCCAGCAGAGGAGGGGTGAACATTAGCGTTTCTCCTCGGCCGTCAGTTTGGGACCTAAAGTGGCCGCAGTGCCATGTAACACCCCTACTTTTGCTCCCAACAGGGCACCCCAACATGGGCGGCCCCATGCAAAGGATGAATCCTCCGCGAGGGATGGGCCCCATGGGTCCCGGTCCGCAGGTAAGCCCAGCTCCAGAGAGCATCATACAAACACTGCACACCACTGGAACAACCTCCTGGGGCTTGGAGGGCTGGGAGTTACCCCCCCCACGCCCTGTCCCCACATTAGTGTTAATGCATTTTACATTAGTCTTGCATCTGGAAATCCCTCCTTTTAACATGAGTGAGGTCTTCAGAGCTCATTAAGGGTATTGCAGCCTCCCTCTTGCCCTTCTGTCAGAGGGGATGGCACTTAGCTCTGCGCAGGAGCAGCCTTTGAGTGCATTACACTGCCTGCCTGGGAAATAGTTACGACCCTAACAGCAGGAAAGGGAAAGAAGGCTTGCATTTAAAATAAATAAATAAAAAGAAATGGCAAAGATCCCTTTAGCAAGGGAATAAGGCTTTCCTCTGTGAGGTTCCCCTCCACCTGCCCCTCCTGCTGCCTGCTTGAGCTCTCTATTTCAGGAAAGGGGAGTAAACCCTTGAAATTAAGCAGATCTGGGTTAATATATGCTGTCATTCTGTTGATTCGCTTACGGAGTGGCTTATTGTTGACTCACTCCTGTTTGTTCCTTCTACAAGACTTCAAAACCAGATTACCATATTTTGGTTGGAGGTTTATCCTCTCTGCATTGTCGCCTACGTGGAGTTTGTAGCGCGAGGATCAGAGTCTGTCAAGAGGCGGGCGGGTGCGCTGGAGTTTTGTTTTGTTTTTCCCCCAGAGACTGTTGAGATAAGTGAATGTTGTGTAAAGAGAGAGTTGTGTCATCTCTTTAACACCAACCTGATGCTGCTGCTCAGGGATGCTCGGCCGCCTCCACGGACACCCAGATCCATCCTAGGGCAGGGGATAAAAAACCTGCACGAGCATCGTTTCATGGACAAGGCCTCCAATAGCACTGCTGCTGTGCTTAAAATCCTCCTTTCCCTGAAGGATTGCACCCAAAAAAAACCCGGCATTCGCCAGCGTGGCCTGCGCCAAGGCGAGTGGCAGCGGCTTGCCCGGGGGAGGTTGCTCGCTTCCCACTTCCAAAGCTCGCCGAGAAACTTGGAAGCGGCGAGGGCGCTGTGAGCGCCGCGTGGGATGGCGGCGGCTCCGGGAGCCGGCAGGAGTTGTGAAATGTTCAGAGCTTTATTTTTGACTCCACCATTCCCTGTGTATGTACATTAGGGAGAGGTTTTTTAAGAGGCAGCCTTTCCCTGGAGAAGCGCTGGGCTTCCCAATCTGGCACCCGCGGGCGCTGCCTTCCCCCAGACATCCAGGAATCGACGCCTGAACAGGCAGCCACCAAAAATACCAGCCCTAGCCCAGCAGCCCCTCACACCTTGTGTGCTCAAGGCTTGTTTTTCTTTAAGCTTTGCATCAGGACATTCCTAAATACTCCCCAAATTATTCCAGAGGGCTGCAGAGCATCCAGCCAGGACATCCCGGCGTCCTGACAGCAGCTCCTTATTACACACCAGTGATGAATCATCCCTTTCAGCTGGTTGCTGCTGCCTTTTTCCCTTTAATAGTCCCAGTTGTATCTCTGCAGAAGCCAGGACGGGGTTTGCCAGCGCCTCTACGAAGAGGATTTGTAGCTCCCTGGGTTTTGGCGGTGTCTTGCCAGAGCCCGACATCCAGGTCGCTCAGCACAGCTGCGTTCCCTCCCCACCCTCCCTGAGCATCTTTCAGCTGGCTTCGTTTTCCAGCCTTTCAGCTCCAATTAAAAACGCTGAGCCCTTTTTCTTTTTTTTAAACAAGGGGTTTGATGCTGCTATTCAGTGTAAATGGCTGAAATTTCAATCAATTAAGGACTTGCCGGTAATTTGTTTGGGGAAAACCCTTTTCTTCCTCTTCAAAACAAACTTTGGTGATGCCCTCAGCAGAGCACCGTGTTCTGATGTACCCATAAATCCAGTGAAAAATCGACAGCACTGAAGTATTGTACTTAAAATCCAGCTTGGAGCACTCTGAGGGGCTGTGGAAGGGGAAGTGGCCAGCCATCACTCCTTCTGCTGTAGCAGTTTTTTCTTTAAATGGCAGAAATACAGCCCAAAAAGATTCAGTACAGGGAGGGAGGTGGAAGGGGAAGAGCGCCAGCGCGACCTAAATCTGGCTGCACTGGCTGCACGTCGCCTGGAGGGCACAGGGAGCAAAGCTGAGACCAAATGGAGCGCGGCATTCAAGGGATTCCTCTTCCTTCGCTGCCCTGGGCTTGGCTTTGTACTAGAGCTGGTTTTAGGAGATGGGGGATGCAGATCTGAGGCTCCCAGTCCCAGCTGGAGGCTAAGCCAGGGTGGAATAAGCCAGGAGAGGAGCCTCAAGGGGCTGCCTGCCCTTGCCTGCTCCTCATGGCTTCAGACCCGCTCCAGGGGATAGAGCAGAGAGCTTGAGAGCACCAGGAAAACAAGCTTGGCTTGGTTTTCCCTGCTCCAGTCGTCATCCTGAGAGCAGGGGATGCTCCATTGCAGGGGAAGCTCATGCAGCCTTTCCCCATCCTTAAAATGCAGCAGGAACCTTCCAAGCGGTGCCTTTTCTCCTCCTGCCCTTGTTTTCTCCTCCTGCCCTTGTTTTCTCCTGCACAAAAGGACAAATCTAAAAGGCTGTTGTTGGCACCAGGGGCTGGGAGTGGATTTGTCTCCCAGAGTTGGGAGGAGGTTGTTTTCCCTTCAGCCATGTGGCCTCAGAGAGCAGGGAGGGGGAACTTTGGGGCTCAGCCTGGCGCCCATCCATATTGAGCTGCCTGGTTTTTTATAAATATATACCAGTATATAAATATATATACCAACTGCCTCTACATTCATCATCATTAATTTTTTTTTTTATTAATCTCATTTTTGCAAACAGACCTGCTTGGTTTTTTGTTTGTTTATTGGGGATTTTTTCCCGTCTCTTGTCTGGTGTCCCTTCCCATTGCAGTAGACTGACCCTTGGTTATTGTTGCAGAACTACGGCAGCGGCATGAGACCTCCACCCAACTCCCTAGGCCCTGGCATGCCTGGAATTAACATGTAAGGCAAACCCCCGCACTGGGATGTTTGACTGCTGACTCAGGACTGCAGGACTGTACAGATTAAAAGACAACATTCATTTTTTTCTTGTTTAATTTTGACCCCAGGGGGCCGGGTGCTGGTAGACCGTGGCCGAACCCCAGCAGTGCTAACTCAGTGAGTATCCCATGGTCCTTGGAGCAAGAGCAGGGTTGGTTGGGAAGTTTCCTGCAAAATGGGGCCATTCCCTGTTAGCTGAATCCTGCTAATGAGAGGAAGTTCCCAGCCTCTTGCTTAGACTGCTGGGCCCTGGGACTCCCATCCTGGCCGGGCTGAGATGGCAGTGGGGGCTCTCAGCTGTGTCCTGCTGGGAGCCAACCTGTGGGAGCCCCTGTGCACCCCATGGCTGAACTTGGCTCTCTTCTCCCTACAGATTCCATACTCTTCTTCATCGCCTGGTACATACGTGGTGAGTCCTCCTGCTCCGTCTGTCCATCCTGTCATCGGGGCGCAGAGATGTTATAGAGTTCATACGGTTTGGGATGCAATTGGTGCTGTGGGAAGTGACCAGGCTGGTTTTGGGGGTGTGAGGTCCAGCTGGTGGTTGAAAACGTGGAGAGGTGGGCAATGCTCATCTTTGCACATCTGATGCCTGCTTTGTCTCTCTGCAGGGTCCGCCCGGCGGCGGTGGTCCCCCAGGGACACCCATCATGCCCAGTCCTGCAGGTATGAGCCCTCCAAGACCCCCTTCTCCCAGGCCAGCCCTTCAGGCTCTGCCCCTTCCCCTGCCAGGAGACCCCCATCCCTTGGGCTGTGCCCACAGGCAAACAACAGATTTTGACTTTCTGGGGAGTGAGTGGCATGGGCTGCTTGGCTTTGGGATGGCATTTGGGGATGTTCCTACATCCCCCTATGAATCTGGTAGCTGGGGGGCTCAGGAAGGTGAGGAATTACCTCCGCACACTTCCCAGCGAGGAGCTGAATTATTTTTCACAGTTGAATTTCTGTGATTAAAAACTTTGTGGATCTTCATTAAATACAAATTAGCCAGAAAATGGTGGTAGTTAGAGGGAATTTTAGGTGATAAAATACAAAAGAATGAGTTCAAGTGGCATGAGTTTGTTTTAATTAAGAAATGAATTAATCACCCGACTTACTGGGCTTCACTGTTCCACAGATTCAACAAATTCAAGTGACAACATCTACACAATGATTAATCCAGTACCGCCCGCAGGCAGTCGATCGAATGTAAGTCTGCTTTCTAATAATTTACATATCAGATACCATAACAAATCATAATTAACTTCATCAGTTGAGAGTAAAGCAGTTTAATTGATTTCAGCCATTTGTTACAAAACAGAAATAAAACAAACCATCAAAAAGCGATTAACTCTTGGGCAACTTTGTTAATTTTTTATGCTTATTAAGAGAGCAGCGGTCCTGCTGCTCCGGCCGAGGTGGTGGCAGCTGCGTGCCCAGAGAGGTGCTGGGGTTTGTAGGATGCAGGCAGCCTTAAATCTCATTAGATGCTGGTTGGATGGAGCCCTCTGTGTTGCCATGGCTCTGAGTCTGCCACTCAGCCAAATTTTATAGGTGAATCCTCAGGGGATGATACGGCCCCAAGTTGCGCAGGGGAGGTGTAGGCTGGATATTAGGAAAATTTTTTCATGGAAGGGAGTGTCAAGCACTGGAACATGCTGCCCAGGGCAGTGGTGGAGTCACCATCCCTGGAAGTGTTCAGGAAACATGTGGATATGGCACTGAGGACATGGTTTAGTGGTGGTGCTGGGTTGACAGCTGGGACTTTGTGATCTCAAAGGTCTTTTCCAACCTTAACAATTCTGTGATTCCATGATGTGTCCCATTCCATGAGGGATGTCTTGTGGGGGGGGAATGTTCCCCAAGGAGCCACCGTGGCAGGTATTTGGGGTAGTTTTGTGACTGATTTTGGTCTTGTCACCTTTTTGTTCCTCAGTTCCCGATGGGCCCCGGCTCTGACGGCCCCATGGGTGGCATGGGTGGCATGGAGCCCCATCACATGAACGGATCGTTAGGTGAGCAATGGGCAGGGGGCTGCCACTCAGAGAGCCACGATGGGCCTTCACTCCCTGGGGACACTGGCTGAGCATCCCAGTGCTTGCTCCTGTCCCAGGGTCAACCCACAGTTCACACCAGTGGCTCAAAGCAGAGCTGGAAATCAGAACGGGGCGTGGGGGCAGCCGAGCAGGGGGCGTGAGGCCATGGCTGCATGCTCAGTAAGGCTCTTGTCCTTTCTCTCTCCTCTGTGCAGGGTCAGGAGACATAGATGGACTTCCAAAAGTAAGTGGGTTGCAGGGTGGGTGCGTGGGCTCCCCTTTTCCCAGCACTGGGGTAGCAGTGTGACCCTGATGGATGGGGACATGTTGGGAAATGTGACTGGGGTGGGCAGGGCTATATCCTGCCCCCATGGTGTTTCATGGGGCATGGGGACCTGCTCACCACCCTCCCTCCCATCTCTCACAGAATTCTCCAAACAACATAAGTGGCATTAGCAATCCCCCGGGCACTCCAAGAGACGACGGGGAGCTGGGAGGCAACTTTCTCCATTCCTTCCAAAATGACAATGTGAGTGAGTGCCTGCCTGGGGATGGGGAGACAGTCCTTGGGGAGAGCGGTGGGTGCCTTTTGGACCTGGATTGTTCTGTGTGTGAGCTGCTCTGGGACAGAAAAGTGGGCAGGAAGAAATATGCTGGTGGGTGGAAGCTTGGGGTCCTTGGTGGGATGAGTGTGTACTGATGGAGGGGAGAGGATCTACAGGATGGAAAGGAGCTGGTGCAGATGCAGCCAGCTGTGCCGACCTGGCCGAGTCGAGGCTCTGTGGGTGGCTACAGACATCCCTCCGTTTCTTCCTCTATTAGCAGCATATACACGTGTGCATGTTAATTACTTGTTTTAAATTGCATCTCACCCCATACTGTTCTGCTGATTTTCTTCCCGGAAAAGCAAGTTACAGTGCACATTATGCCCTGATAAATTTGAGTCTCCAGCATATCCTCTCCTCCTGGTTTATTAGATCCAATTAGGTTGCTGTGTAGTTGTCATCAGCCTCCTTTTGCATCCCCCTTCAGTGGCCGGGGATCTCACCTGCCTGGTTTCTCACCCTGGCTCTGTCTCTCTTCCAGTATTCCCCCAGCATGACGATGAGTGTGTGATTTCCCTCCCCCTCCTCCTCTCCAGGATCAAGAGAGTCAGCTGCCGTTCGGAGGATCTCAACGAATTATGCAAGAAGAAGAAGAAGAATCTAGGTGTATGGGCAGGGACACGCGTGGCGGGGGCCAAAACCCCAGGTTTAGTTTCATGCAATAAAAAGGCTGAACTTTTTATTCCATAAAACATGAAGGACAAAACTTAAAATATTTCAAGACATGACAAGACCCTTCTTTGTGCAGAAGGGTTTATATATGTACATGACACTTCTTTTTGGAAACAAACGGAAGCCTCTAGCACCCAACTCCGATCTCTTTGCTTTGTTCTTTTAAATAAAGACAGAAACCGAACCTGTTGTATGTTTGTGCCGTGCGACACCAGGAAGCTAGTCTAGATATGAAATCATGTTGTCTCTGTTGTAGTCATTTTTTTAAATAAACTGGACAGTTTACAATGGTGGTTTTCGTTCAGAAGGCCTGTTTTTCTTTTTTTTCTTTTTTTTCTTTTTTTTCTTTTTTTTTTTTGGTTTGGGGGTTTTTTCCCTTCTATTTTTGGGGGTTTTTTTGTTTGTTTGCAGCACAACGCTTCCTCCTCCAGTTAACAAGATCTGCTTTGGGGAAGAGACTCCACCACCTCGTTATAAACTTGTTAACGCAGGTGACCCCTTCTAGGATCACATCCTCGAATGAATCGTGATCTTGCTCTCTGTGACTGTGGCATGCACTGTGTTAGTCTTTCCCCCCCTCTCTGAGTACAAGAAGAAATCTCTTGTCCCTCCTTTCCCCAGAATCCTTCAGCTGGTTCACTGCAAAAATTGATTTTTTAAATATTTTTTTTTAATCCACCGAAAGAAAGAGTTACTCTGACCTGGGACTTTGAAACTGTGATCTCCAGCTAACTTCGGGATTTTCTGGGGGTTTTATTTGCTTTAGGGGTATTTTGGGGGGGGGGGTTTCTTTTCTTTAGAGATGTGCTCTTGTCAGGATTTCACTTATCTATGATTTGGAACTGGATGGAGATATTTTTTAAGGAATTCTTGTTGTTAAAATGTAACCTTGCTATTCTGTAGGCTCGCTCTGTAATAAGAAAATAAAAATTAATGGCAAGCATCGAAGGCCCTTCCTTCTGGTGGGAGAGGAAGGGATGAGCCAAGGCGGCGGGTTGGGATCTCTGTACATGACACTACCCTGTAGTTTGGTCTTTGTTTTTCTGCAGCTCCCATTTCTGCTCCATGTATATCATATTCTGTAAAATATTCTCTCCCTTGGATTTGACCTTTGTGCGGATTATTGAAAGCATTGTATCTTGTTTCAGTGTTTTTTCTTACCTTGTAGTCTGGTTCGAAAATTACCGAGAGGGGAAAAAAAAAATAATTATTATACATTGTAGTTTGTGTACGATATTTGTTGATAATGTTTTATTAAAGGGATGTCTTTTTTCCGCACCCCTTCATTGAAATGTTTTTGGGGGACATTTGGCTTGTTTTTATTATTCTGACTGCAAGACATGAGATGACAAAACTACTTTTTTTTTTAGTGTGTAATATGAGTTTCTTTTTTTTTTAATGTTTGCCTTCCTTTTCCTAGGCATTTTCATTGTGCTTTACCTGTAGAAAGTTGGTGGGGAGGGAGGGGCGGGTGGGATGGGGGTTCTGAGGGAGTCAGTCTCATAGTTACAGTCAGGTTAATATTTTCCAGGTAATAACCAAACACAGATTTCTTGCGTCAGCAAAACCCAGGGGCTCCCCTTTTCTGCTTCACATCTTGTTCAGGTTTGGGGGGTTTTTTACCTTTTTTTTTCTCTTTTTATTTTTTTTCTCACGTGAGGAAATGAAAGGACCGGTTTTAATGTATTTTAAAATGAATAGCTAAATTATTGTCTTCATTGGTATCGGGTGGTTTTTTGAATGAAACGGTTCTCCCCCCTTCTCCCCCCTCCCCATGCTGTAATAAATATCAACATAAACATTTGATTTCAGTGCTCTGCTGTTTGTTCCTGGTGTTTGCTGCCAGACCCAGGGCGGGAGTTGGGTATTTTTTTCCAACCTTTATCAAGGACCAAACCCCAGGTTTGGGATGCGGGAGCAGAGGTGATGCAGAGCAGAGGAAGGGGGCTGGAAGTTGGCCCCAAAAGGGATCCCAAAGGGATTTGGCTGCGGTGCAGGACCTGGGGGGCTGGGAGAGGTTTGGTTTTAACAATGCCCGCTTGTTTCTTGGGTTATTTTTTTTTTTTAAGCATTTTGAAAATTTAGCTTTTAGCCTAGAAAAATGGTTGGTGTTGTCTGTACTGGACTGAGCATTTGCTCGCTGGACTCTTGGCCTCCCTGCACCCAGCCCACCATGCTGCAGGGAGAGGGGGACTTTCAGGAGCTAAAAGGGGAATATTTTTTTTGTACACTGACCCCCAGGCTTTCCTCATTAGAGGCTGGAGGAGACAAAGTGCCAGTGTGGCAATGGAGGCAATCCCATGCAGCAGCTCCCTGGGAGAGGAGCTGGGTCCGGCCACCTCCTGTTGCTGGAGTCCTGCACTGCTGGGAGGTAAGCAAGGGAGAGGAAGACTCGAGTGTTAGCTTCAAATATATATATATATATATATATATGTATGTATTGGGCTTGCAATGGGGTCTGCTTGCAATGGGGTCTGCCCTCCTCGGGCAAGGGCTGGCTGCAGTGCTGGGTGGGGGTGTGCACCATTGCAGGATCAAACTCAGCTCGAGGCTCTGAAGGAGCTGCTGGGGGTGGAGAAGTGCAGGCGAGGCTGACCTGCTTCCCTAACGAGCAGCATCAGAGGCTGCTGGGGGAGAGATTGAGACTTTTTAGGCCTCTTTACGTGGGTGGTTGCAACTGCTGGGTGCCTGAAACGCTCCCGGGAGCTTCTGTCTGAGACTTGTTCTCTGCCTTTGACTAGTTCAGGCAGGCCATGGTTGGCTGTGAGTGTGCAGCTCTTGCTCCTTGCGGGAATGTTCAAGCATGGGCTGTAGACTCAGGGAACTGTGGGCTTGGGGAACTGTGGGCTCAGGGGGCTGTGAGCCATCCCGGAGCTCTACCTGTCCTGGGGAATGCTCCCACCTGGCACCAGCACCCACAGTCACATCACTGCTGCAATTCCAGCAGTGAGCACTGTGCAGTCATGTTCAGTCATGGATACTTGTGGAGCAGAAGGCTGAAAGGACAGCCTACTTGTGCTTTGGAAGGCTGCTGGGTTTGGGAACCAGCCAGAGAAATGACAGCCTGCAGAGCCCATCAGCATGTCATTAATGGTGTGGCTGAGGAGAGGGGTGTGTTTTCACCCTTTGCTACCTGTGCAGGTTTGCTTCCAGGTTAATGTCACAGATGTCCATGTACAGGGTCTGCAGCCGTATCCCAGCATGGATTTTGGTCCAGGCAATCACATCCCCTGTGCTTTGCAGGAAGTAGAGTGTGAGCATTGTCCATCACTTGGAGTCAAGCAACCCCCAAGGGTTAAGTTGATGCTGATGAGGAAATCCTGCCCTCCCAGCTCCCTGGGGCCATCCCTGCCTGCACTGCCCATCCAGGCCCTGCTCAGCTGCCCTAAGCACCAGGCTCCTGCACTGCTGCCTGTTTTTATTGCAGGGCATAGAAAAGTCCTTCCCACTGGTTCTTAAGGGTTACAGGCTAATTTTATTAAATATCGCCATGAAACTGCCAAGTTCCCTCCTCTAAACGTCTCCTGGGCCCAACCTCAGGGATAATTGTCTTCCCCATTAGTTTTCATTAAATTAAATGCAGGAGGAGGATCTGAACAGCCAGGGCTCCAGGCTGAGCACGGGGTGTTGCTGGCATGATGAGTGCAGCCCATGGAGCTGGATTTTTCACCGGGAGTGGTTCAGAGGAAGAGAGTGTGGAGTGGTGGAGCTGGGATGGCACTGTGTGCATCATCCCCAGGCTGGGGACGGTGGCTGCAGAGCTCTGCTCTGGGCAGCCAGGCTCTGCCAGGTCCTCGTCTCAGGCTCCTGCCACCCCGTTCTTGCATGTTCTGCTTCCCTGGCTGCCGTTCATTAAAAGTTAATGCCTGGCCCTTGGTCCATGCTGAGGTAACACCATTTGTCTGCTGACGAGCCTTTATAACTTATTGATGCCAACTCAGATGAGGCTCTGTGACCCATTGTTGGACTCCCGGTCCCACCTCCCTCAGCTGGGCCGATTCCAGCAGGTCACGCTGGAGGAACTGGGAGAGCCGAACCACGCTCAGCGTGCTCAGGGATACCACGGACATGTGGTAGGGGCTGCCTGGTCCATGGACCACAACAGATCAACCTGAGCATCCGTGCCAGGTGCCAAGCTGGAAGCTCCACTCTGCCCCCCTTGAGCTCCCCTGCAGGACCTCAGAGGTGCAAACCCTGCATGAGGATCAGCTGCTCTTTCCAGCAACACGTGAGTGCTGCTTCGCCCTGGCCTCGGGTGAGACCAGCTCTGCCCTGAGCAAACCAGAGACACGGCCTCCATGCTTGCGTGTGATCCCCTCACCTCCAGCAGCTTCCTGATGCCTCACAAAACCTCTGAAGCCTTGTTTTCCCACAGATCTGTCTCACTGCTTCCACCATTTTTTAAAACTTCCTTTGCTCTGCCTTTATCCATCCCTCCCTGTGCTCATGCTTTGTCTTTGCTCAGTTTGGAGACAGGATTCCAGCTTCCCCTGCTCCCTCCTCTTCTGCTGCCTGCCCTGACAGAGATGTCTTTGTTGAGAGGTAAAAGCATCTGTAGGGACTTTTTCCCTCACAGACCATCTACACACAGGTTCCCACATCTACTAGGAGCAAGGGAGGTGTTTCACCTCTCCAAGCCCCCTCCCCACCACAGATGTTTTTCCAGCAGGCTTCCTCAGGGAACCTCTCTGCTCAGGAATGCGAACAGGCAGCTGGCTGCCCTACAGGGCTTCCTCCCTAGGACGGGTAATGATCCGAAGCCAGAAGAGCGAAGGGATGTCAAGCAGGGTCCATGTGACACAGCAGGGAACCAACAGCCCGAGAAACAAACACCTACAGGCTCCACAGAGCACGGGTGTACTAAAATATATTCCCAAATACCAGGATGCAAACCACAGACCTCAGCAGATTTACACTGATGAGCTGAACTAGGCATCCCTTGAGCAGGCAGGATTAACACAATTCAGATCAGTGCAACTCTTACTAGATTATTTCTCTTTCAAGCATTTCTCCTAACTATTGAGGGATTTGTTAATTTAATGTACAGCTCCCGCAACCCAGTTTACGGGGTGCAACTGTTGTTCTCAAATGTGACTGGTGGATGTTGGCTGAAACCTGCAGAGTGGAGCTGCCTGATGGACTGGAACACACAACTGGGGTGTTCATCCAGGTGGTCAGAGACCACAAAGCAAGACCAGCCTCTGACACAAGACACTGAAGAGAGATGAATTTCTTGGAAATATGCTCTTCCACACCTTAAAATAGCACAGGCTGTCCTCTTCTTTCCCATGTGCTGGAGGGTATCAGAACTGCAAAACATTCTACATTTGGCTGCAGCTAATTTAGCTTTCATTTTACAAAACCCACACTAATCCCCCCATGTTAAAAAGAATACGCTTCCTGCTCAGTTAACTCTGTGTGGCAGGAAGAAATTCTTCCTTTGTATTTTTAGCAGCAAATACCAGCTACAGGCACCAAAGTTTCACGCTACATTCTACACCACTTTCCCCCCAAACGCAGAGGTCTCTTCATCCAGGACTGGGGGATAAAAGAACTGCGGTTCTACAGATCCAACAAAGCAATCTCTCCGATTAAGTGCTTTGGGAACTAAGCACAGGGCAGCACGACGCATCCCGCAGCAGCCAGGAGTAAAACAAAGTCAAAGCCAGGCAGAATGAAAAAGGCTCATGTCTCAGGCTCCCCCCTTGAAGCTTTGTAAGTCTCTTCTGCATTCAGAGGGACTCAAAGCAACCTCAGGAATAGGTTTGAGTCTGGCTCTGTGCAGAAGCTCACTGAGAGCAGAGCCTGCGCAGAGGAATAATGACTGGCTTATGTTCTTTCCAGGCAATGGAGGAAGAGTGCAGGAAGATGCATTTGATGGCTTCTCTAACCCAAATTCAGAGGTGAGCCCCTAAAATGAAAGAGTTTCTTCATGCACTATTTAGTTTAAAAAAAATATTTTACTTTCAGTAACGATATAATTTATTTTTAAAAGTAAATTAATCCACCTTTCTTTAATTATGTGATGGTTCTGGCAAAGAGAAGCAGCAGGTACAGTTGGTGAAGTATTTTCATTTGAGCTGAATTTCACACAGTTCCATGCAGATACAGTGCCAGAAACTTCTTGAATGTGTCTGGCTGAAAGCCATGAATTCCAACGGGCTTCTGCAGAGAAAAAGACACGGATGCTCAGTTTGCAGTGAAGTGATTAATGTAGACAAACAACGGCTTTAAACATGCTTGAATAAGACTTTCAGGCGTGGTAGCTTCTAAATTGTGCTCTCTTCCCCAGAGGGGTTTGTGTGGGGGTACTTCCACTGGTGTCAGTCTCAGAGAGCCGAATCCCTCTGACCATCAGTGAGATGCCCTCCCAGTATAACCAGTGCTGACAGCCCCGTGCTCTGTTTACAGCAAGGCTGACAGTAGCATGTAAGCACTTCCTTCACCGGGGCTGGTTTTAAACAAGCATATTATGAGATGGTGGATTACAGACAGGGATATCTGTACACAGGAGTTCATATTAAGCTTGGCATGTGGCACATCAGCACTACAAACACTCAGGAACCGTTCCCCTCAGGAACACCTGCTTAGGGAACAACTAGGCCAGTGCCCGTGTCAGGTCCCTTCAGCTGGTTTAAAACCTGCTGCAGCTCTGCACCAGCTCTCAAACCTCCTGCCAAGGTGAAAGGGCAGGATTTCAAGGACCATTTCCAAAGGTTTGCTTACCACTACAACTCTCTTCTTGATTTTTGGAACACACTGGGCTGTTTCATACAGTTTCTGATCGGAGTCAATCCACACTAGATTTTTTATGCCATCGTTAGAGACAAGGTCTGTTGTATTTAACTGGAACACCATGAACTGGAAGAGCTGGCCATCTGTGCCAATGCTTTGCACCACTATTGGCTGCTCCAAAACCTTGGGATCATTCTAGGAAAAGAAGAGGGGGTGGGGGAGAATGTTTTAAAAGCCAGTTACTACAGAAATTGTATGAGTACTTGCTGATTCTGCATCTTAGAGTTGGTTTAAAGCCAAGATTTTAATAAATGTATTGTTACCTTGCCCAGAAAATTACTCTAGTCAAACAAGTTTTGAATGTAGATTTTGTATTTTAATTAAAATTCCTCCTTCAGCCAGCAATGAAGTGTCAATTTAAATACTGAGCTGTGGGATGGGTCAGAGTTTTACAGCTGAACTTACTCCCTAGTTCCTGCCCATTACCACCCCAGTGCGTGTTACATCACGAACACACTTGTTGCTGAGCGGAGGATTTCTGGATCAGGAGACATCAGTAACCTGAAGGTTGGGGTTAGACCTTTGGATGGGGAAGTTTGGATGTGAGAAGTACTGTAGCATGCCACGGCAAGGGAATTTCAGGACTCTCTCCACTTGCTGCAGCACTAGAGGGAGAACAAAGGCCCAGCAGCAGCCTGCCATACATACCCCATACAGCGCCTTGGCCTTGGCCAGCGCGTTGCCAAAAGCAAACATCAGCATTTTAGCACGGAGCTGTTCTGGTCTGAACCTGTCAGGGCAAATGATGGCTGACTCCAGGAAGAACAGAGTGTGAGGATGAGAGTAGGGATAACCATCTCTGAAACCTAAACAGCAGATAGTCATGTCAGAAATCGCTCAGTAAGACACTACACAACCGATGTTCTCTCCCTTTATCTTCAGGAACTGTTAAAGCAATTTGCTGGGGTTTAAGTTCTTCTCCATTGTCCTGCTTAGTCCACAGGTCTGGAGCGCTTGCACTGCACTCCTTTACCCAGCTCCTCTGTCCCCTCATTCCCACACATTCCCCCTCTCAGCTGCCTCACAGAAGGACAAGGGCTCTAGGTTAACCCAAACACTGACAATATTATTACCAACAGCTGGATTTACCTGTGTCATTGAGCTCTTTGTACACATTCACCTCCTGAAGATCAATTGTAGGCAAGATGGGATGGAAGGTCTCCAGAACATGTTCTTTGGTGGCTAGGATCTCCTCCTTGGAGGCTACTGGTGGTATTGGGGCCATAGAGTTCATGAGTATTCCATTCAGGCCACGGACCTGAAGGAGAACGGATTCTGGGGAGGGAAATTAGACTACATTCAAACACTGGTGAAATCAGATTAGGGAAACACGTACATTTCCTTTTACAAGTCTGTTCTGCACAAGGCTCACTCTCTCCCCCTCACCTCCAAACCCATCTTAAATAGTAGCTCAGCTGTAGGTTCTTCTCCTAATATACCAATGCTAATTGCTGGTATTAAGTTCTTAACTAAACATACTTAGAAAAACAACAGAGAGAGACACAAACACACAAACAATCAGGTCCAAGGCCCTGGGTCTCTTCTCCCACCATACTGTCAATATTGTCTAAGACATAGTAATGTCCTCAGGGAGAATATCCTGCCATCATCCAAGGCTGCCCATGCTGACAGCACTTTTCAAAACGGGAAGAATTACCTGCAGGGTTCCAGAAATTGTTTAACTTGCTCCAAGTCCTCATCCTTAAAGCTGGCAGCATTGTTACCCCTCTTATCTTAAAGAGCTAAATGCTTCCACCATGGCAGCAACTAACCTCTTTCCCATGTTGCTGCTATCCTGTAGTTTCTAGCCAACATCCTTTTACTCAGAGCAGGATACTTCCTAGACATTAACCGGCATAAATGTATCAAGTCTTCAAACAGCACTGGGCTTTAAAAGGAGAAAAAAACTTATATAAAAATGGGATCATAAGGGCAGGCAAACGTTTCTGGGGCACAAATGATGTAAAATTACTGTATGTAAAACATATCACAGCATAACGTTTGCAAGCAGTTAACAGAGATTGCAGATTAATATCACACACACCAATCCTGTTCCAAGTTGGCAGAGGTAATGCTTACAATTATTATTTTAAAAACTGATATTCTGCATCAGCTAGAAGTAGATCTCAAGGTGAAATAGAGACCTTGGCTTGAAAGCAGCTTTAATGTAGCAGAGCGTTTATGTCAGTGCTACTGTAAACATCAAAATTGCGTTTTATTGGTTGTTTTGGTTGTTGCCTTGTTTTAAAGATGACAACTTCACACAGCAAGTGAGTCTCTCAACAGTAGGTTTGTGTTCGAATTTTCCTTGTAGTGTTAAAAACTTTCCCTACAGCTGCAGACTCACCAGAAACGGTCCCTCTTGGGAGCAACCTCTCTGGTGTCCCAGAACCGCGCGTGTGAGATCGCGTCCTTCACCCGCTCCTCGTGCTCCTGCAGCCCATGGGCCGGGTTGTCCAGGATGCTCTGCACGGATAGAGGCAAACCTTCCACCAGCTTCGTCTTGGTGAGCCACTGCGCCTGCCGCACCCCTGCAAACACAACCCAACGCGGTATGTCACAGGTGACAGAGATGATCCAACCCAAACCATGCTGTGATTCTGCACTATGTTACCGAGGCTGCCAGGCAGCTCATGAGGCTGGGCAGGCTCTTCACAGCCCGTGTTCTGTTTACACTCTGTGTGAGGAGAAGCCTTGGCAGGCAGAGCAGGGTGAGTGCTGGTGGAGGGGGCAGCGCTGGGGGCAGAGCGGGTGTGTGGTACCTTCCAGCATTCGGACACCCTGGTGGCAGATGTAGCACCCCCGCTCCTTGTACAGCGGCATCTCCTCGTAGCGCGGCCCCAGCGAGTGCCAGGGGTCGTGCCAGCCGCGGTCCCAGGGCGGGAAGCGCGGCCAAGCCAGGCCGGGTATGTGGTACTGCCGTCCCGCGCACGTGATGGTGTCCAGCTCCACCTGCTTCCGAACCGGCCGCCGCTCCACCATCCGCGCCAGCACCTCCGGCGGAGGCCCGCGCGTGGTCCAGGGCGTGCGCGGCAGCGGCCCGCGGTGGCGGGGCCGCCCCGCGCGGGTGAGGATGCCGCGGGTGAGGACCCGCGCCGCCGCCCCCGCCCGCCTCAGCGCCACCGGCCCCGCCGCCATCGCCACTGCCATCCTCCTCCTCCTCCTCCCTCCGCCGCCTCAGCGCCCGCCCGCCGCCATCTTGGAGAGGGACTGTCCCCCATCGCCTCCCCCGGTGACTGACGGCGGCGGCGGCCAATGGCGGGCAGGCGCGCCCCGCCGTAAGGGAGAGTCGGCAAATTGCCTGGCGGGCGGAGGGTAGGCGCCGTGTGGGTAACTGGGGAGGCGGGCGGGGAGCGGAGAGGCGGCTCCTCGCCCGCGGGGCGGGGGGGCACTTGAGAGACCGTCCCTGGGTGGGAGGTGCCGGGGCGCTGTGCCCCCGGGGCGGTGTGTGCGAGCCCCCCGGGGCGGTGTGTCCCAGGCCCCGGGTCCGCACAGTAAGTGCTCGAAACTCTGTAAATCTGCCCAGCCTGGAGCCTTGAGGGTCCCGGGTTCACCCACGGCCGGGTCGGGGTTACCCCTCGTTCATAGCCCATGTGTGCTCGGGGTCCCCAGCGGGCGCTGTGGGCAGCCGGACCAGTCGCCTTTGGTTCTCTCTTCTCCCTCCATATCCTTAAAATAAGTGTATTCGTGTTGCGGGGGTGAAGGTTAATTAATTGACCTTGACAGTGAAGCTGCTCGAAGCGCTAAATGTTCCCTTGCTTCGGCTTGGTCACCCGTGGCTTCATAATTTCCTGTGGACCTCCTTGCGTTCAAAGGATACGGACACAAATGCATTGGGAGCAGCGTTAACCCAGCCAGTGTGTAAAAATAGCAGGGTCCCTGCGAGGTCTGCAGTGCGATTTTGGCTTGAGGAGTGTTTGATGTGTACAGTTCACTTGGAAGCACCGGGAGCAAGGGATAAAATCTCCCTTCTTGTGCTTCCTGCCCTTCCCTATGAGTCTACATTTAAAGGCAGACTCAATGCCCATAACCAAAGAGTTTGTTTTCCTGAGACTTTGCCCCGTTTGCCTCAAGTCCCTTGGCTCTAAACCCGACTTTCAGCTCACTGCCCTTCCCCCTCTTCCAAAGCTGCACAACTCAGGCCACATCTGGTGGTTGGGTTTGTTACCCATTGTCTTGGTGGTTGGGTTTGTCACCCGTTTTCCTGGACTCAGCTGCAGATTTTTAAGATGTTTCTGTTCCAGGTGACCAAGCTGCTCTTTTGTAGGAAATCACCCCGGCAGAGGAAGCAGGATTAAAGAGCGTGGCTTTGGCTGGGCAGCCAGGCTGGGGAGGTGGGCCTGAGGCTGGACTAAGGGTCTGGGCTGCTGACTGTGATGTCTGGCATTCCTGCACTGGACAGTGCAAAAGCAGTGAGCACTCAAAAAAAAATTGGGTGTTTCAGGCACAGATCAGCTCCAGGTTTTGAGTTTTCCCTGAGATACACATGCACAATACTCAAGAGGGATTTTGTCAGTCCTTCTCCAAAAATGCCGGTCTGGTGAGCACATGCCGCTCTTTGTCATGCTGTTTTTGGTGCAGGACTTGTGTTTTGCAGGCAATGAGTGGCAGTGAGCAGGACTGGCTGTCTCTGAGACCCCGGGAACCTTCTCCATCCCAGTGCTGCGGCGGCGGCTGCAAACCCTGCATCTATGACGTGTACGAGAAGGAGCTTGCACAATGGGAGAGGGCCAAGGCAAAGCAAGACAAAAGCCTTCTCACGGAAAAGAGGGAGCAGGTCGATCTACCTCCATCACATCCTGGAGCCTGTGCTTTGATGGTACTTGTTAGGGTCTGAGGTTGTGGTGATGGGCGAGGGATGCAGCAGTAGGTTCAAGTGGTGCCTTAAGAGATGGCTGTAAATGCAATTCCCCAAACTCTGCTTCACCCTCCCCCTTGGCTGCTCTCTCCCTGCTGTAATGTGATTTTCCAAGTGTCAAGTTCTCCCTGGTGTCGCATTACAGCCCTGAATCTGCAGCTCTCCTCTCAGAGTTTCCTCGGAGAAGCTCTGTTTTCCCCACCTTTTTCATCTTCTCCTGATTTTAGGCTCATATTTTGAGGCTGAAAAAAGCTGTATTGTGTGTGGTGGAGCAGTTGTCTTCAGAGTGTAATTTGAAGCTTGTCAGTGCCCTTTTACATAAGATTAACTATGCTGGGTCAAGCAAAAAAGATCAGCTGAAACAACTGATAATATTTCCTGTTTGCTGTGGCCATCAGTAGGTTGCAAAGTTGCCCCCAAAGCGGTGCTTGGCGCTTTTAGCAGAATTATTTCTGTTTGTTTTTAGACATGGGAAAATGATTGCAGTGAGTCATAATAGGATGACCTTGCTGTAAGGTGTAAAAAAAATATAATTTAAAAAGAAGGTGGTGGTGGTGGGGAAATGCAAGATTCCAAAGTGCACACTGCAGAACATGATAATGAATCAGCAGAGAGCTGGAATTTGCGCTGGGCCCCAGCGTTTAATACATGTCCTGAGTATCTCGGCTGCTAAATTAGCATGCACGTTTGCTTCCAGAGAAGAATGAAATCATAAAAGACACCATCTAACCAAGTAATTATTTATTGTTGTTCTTGCAGAGCAGTAATTCAGTGCTGAATCCAGATACATTCACTGCATTCAGCGTGAGCTCGGTGGAGCAGCTGACAGAGGACACCTACCAGTACAAATTTGAATTACCGGGAAACAGCAGCTTGCAATTGAGTTTAGGACAACATATCGTGTTAAGGTATTGTTCTCTGTGCTAGTTAAACAGTCTGCATTATGTAACCTAATATGTAGGGGTTTGTCAATAGACAAAGGCTTCATAGCAGGCAAATCGTGATTTCTGTACCTCCACAACGACACAGATGAAAAGAGCTCGTGAGCTCGCTGGCTCCACTAATTCCATGGTAAAAGCCATTCCAAAGCTGTAGTTTTCTTCAGCATTATCCTTGCATCGGTGGGTCAGAAAGAACTAGGTGTGATTAAGAAAATCCATTTGCAGAAAGAAAGACTCAAAGAATAGATGTTACAACAGATGATTTACTCTAGCGTGTTGGAATGAAGACAATGAGCTGCACTTTCCCAAGAGCTCTGCACTTCAGCACCCAGGGTGTAATCCCAGTGCCCAGGCATTGCCTGACTGACTTTGAGCAAAACAACCCTCCTGTGTAGTTTATTGCTTGCCGGAAAGGGGCCACTTGGGGAAAGTTTCTGTTTCTCAGCCATCTGTGGTGATCACTGCCAGATAGGAAAAGTCCTGTTACGATGCCATTGATCTGCCTCTGTTGACGTTACTAGTAGGTTAAGAGCTGATGTGTGCAGCTGGTTTCTGCTGCCAGCACATGCTCCTCCTTCCAGCCCTGTCTCATCAGGCAGCAGAGAAAAAGGTTTGGTCACTTCAATCAATTCTCGTGGTCAGTAGTAAAGAGCAGGGTGGATATATTCTATAAGACTTACAGGAAAATACAGTCTATATTGACAAGACCTCAGGTCAAGGCTGTGCCCTGGTTTTTGTTATTTAATTACCAGATGCTGACTGGACACAGAAAGTGACCCCAGCTCAAAAGGAACAGCAGACTCAAGCATGGAAGTGTTTTCTCCCCCCTTTGCCGCTCTTGCACATTCAACTATTTCTCACAAAGCAGCTCAAACACCCTTCCAGGGGTGTGTCCCAGAGCTGGATGTGGTACAGTTGGGGCCACCACCGGGAAAACAAAAGATGCCTTTAAGCCACTATGTTCCCCCTGGATTTTTACCTGCGGAAGGGAAGTGTTTTGCATCTGTGCACAGGCTGGGCCACTGGGAAGAGGACCTGCTGCCTGCCCTGTCTCCCCGGAGAGCTGCAGGAGTTTGGTAATCCCCAATGGCCTAAGTCACAGTGGGTTCCTCTTTATCTTCTCAGGGGAGTGGTGAATGGTTTGGAGGTCCAGCGAGCCTATACTCCGATCAGCCCTGGGAATGCAGAAGGTTATTTTGAAGTTCTAATTAAAGTAAGTAAGCCCGGACAATATGGAGTAGAGTCTAAGGTGCTGGGGACTGTGTTTTCTTTAGGAACCAAGCACGCTGGCAGCACTTGGAGTGAGACTCTCAAATCCCTCATGGACTGTTTCTGTCTTGTTTTGAAATGGTTGTGCTTTGTTGATAAAAATTGCAGTTTTTCCCACAAAACTGAAAGCAGAGAAAGGTGACACACAAACAAGGGCTTTGCAACAGAAGCCCTGTTAAGCACTTGGGAGAACCTCTTGGGTGCCTACCAGTCAACCAGGTGGAAAGAGGTGCCCATTCTGCTTCTCTCGTATAATTTTGCCTTTTCAGTCTGTCTTTGAAATCGCACCCAGTTGTCAGCCCAGTTGAACCACTGACTTCGGGAAGTATTTGCCCAGCCCTTATCCTTCCCACTGTATTTGACTCCAAGAACACCCCACAGAAAAAAATGTCAGTTTGGTTAAAAATGTAGACAGACAGTGGAACAGAGAGCAGCTGTTCCTGGTGTGTGGGCAGGGCTCTGGAGCTGCAGTGTGAGAGGGTCTCCACGGGCAGAAAGGCGTCCCATGGACACAGGCTGCATCTATCAGGGTGGATGGAATGGCAGAGCCCTGACTGGGACAAGTGTCTTGGCCCTTCTGGAGGTTACCACAAAGCGTTGCTTGAGTTCAAAATTATTTTATAGGAGGTTTGAATAAAGCCTGCAGGGCCCTCATATATTACTACTTTGTGTGGCAAATATCGACTGGAAGAACATTTTTCCAATACTGCATTTGTATGTCACTGATGATTCCTCAGGGCAGACACAGACTTCAGTACAGGTGTGAAATCCAGAGAGCTGGGTATCCCAGGTGGCTTGCAGAGGATGACTGCTTGCCCTCTGCCTGTCTTCCAGGATTTCATGTTTTTGGGGTTTATTATGCATTGAAATACAAACCCCGGTCTTTAGAGAAGTGAACAGCTTCTGTAGGACACCTGTGGGAGGGTCATTTCCCCATTCTTGTGGCAATTGGTGAGTGGTAGGGGAGAGAAGTATTACATTTGAGTTGCATTAATAGGATACGTTCACAGGATGACTGTGAAATTTCATGTATAGCGGCTCATTACTCACAGGTTTTGCATTTCAATAATAATAGTAATGATTGTAATGATACCTTTCCTTTATATAGAACCTTTCATCCCAAAAGGAGCTATAGTTATTCTCGGGCAGTGACAAAAGAGGTTGGTAACACCCAGTGTAAAGCAGCCATTTTTATAACTCACTCTGTAGGTTGTGGTATATTTCACACTATTCAGACAATTTTGGAAAGTACTATATTATTATTATTATTACTATGCAATCCAAGCACTGTTCAAACACTTCTCTCTCCTGTTATTATAGCATTGCATGTGTGATACTACAGTTAAGAGTGAGGGAGTTGCCATTTACAGAGCATAACCCTCTTTTTGAGTGATTTTATAATGCTAGGGTTTCTCTCCATGTAAAACTGGGTGTAGAAGTTTTCCCCCGGGAGATAATTATTTTTTTTCTTTTTATTTAGAAAAATTGGGTTCTAAACCCACTCAATCACTTCTCACTTCGATTTTTTTGGAAATAATTTTGGTGAAAGGAGGATTGTTTTAGTTTCCATTACCCAGGTCCTTTGGGAATAGGCAGTAAGTGGGACTGACTTTTCTACCCTTGCCTTGAGTTTCCATATGTATTTGAAGAAGGGAGGTATAAAACATGCTCCTTTGATGCAACTGCACACTCCTTGTGTGAGACTTAGCGCCTGCCCAGAGCCCTCTGAACATAAAATGTTTCTGACAGTAACTCAGAGCCTGGATGTGTATTTGATTTACCTTTTGACTGTAGCAACTGGTGCTAATAGTTCTTCAGGTTTAAGTGAGGTGTTAGGAGGGGAGGAGCGTCTCTGTTCTTTATTACCTAACTCTGCTTGCAAGCACAAGCACATGCTCACTCTTTCTGAGCTGCTTTGTGGTTCACCAATTTTGTTTGCCTGCAGTGCAGCTTGGTGGCCAGCCAAGGCACTGGGGTGTGGAGCTGGGCTTCTCTCCAGTTTGTGTGCAGAAAATACCCCAAAATACGCTGCTTTTGTGTAGGCTGGAGTCGTCAAAGGCTTATATCAAATCCCATCTTTTGACCTTCGGTTGTGTTGCCCTTCCCCAGGCTTATCTGTGGCATCACCTCTGCACCAGACCGCTTGTGAGCCGCAGCTCTTGGGCTTTCCTGCTCTTGCTGTTTGGACCAGTCCTTGTTTTCCGGCCACATCCCGGACCATGGCCGCTCTTTTGCTCACATTTGTTCTATTTAATCATAAAGTGGTCATACATACAGGGCATGGATGTACATATGGCAAATAGCAACAAGTTGCCTTGGATGAGCCCTTTATTTTCCAGCCTCTCCTCCCTGCTGTTTCTAGCAAGCACCAACCCTTTCTCATCAGTCAGGATTGAGATCAGCATTCCTGCAGGCAACAGCCTGGATAATATTGTTTGTGGCTGGTAGAAAGTAAGGCAGGTTTTTTTGCTAATATTTTTCTTCCATGAGGCCAACATTAACATATTCTTTTGAAAATGTGGAGGCATCCCGTAGCATCCAGATGATCTGTTCTGAAAACGAGGGTTTTACAAATTAGAAACCTGGCTTTGGGTCACTAATTATATCAGCACAGCATCTAAGAGACTGAAATAAAGCAAGAGCTATGCAGTGTTTATATAACTAACAGTACCCAGAGGGCATTTCCAGACCCCAAACCCTGGGATTTGGAGAACACTTGAAGGCCTGGACTGTGCTTTGCATTCAAGACACTCTTCTCTGTGTGCTTTGTAAGCAAGAACTCTGATAAGCTTTTTCCAGTTTTGGAAATTCAGACTGCGTGAGAGGGGGTTGTGTTTACATTATAGTCAGGCTGGAGTGGATCCAATGTGATTTAATTTAAATGTCTTTGTTTTGGGTATAAGTCTGAGTTATTTTTTTAAACAGAAAAATCTTTCTTTTTAAACACACAAAATGTTTTTCTGTCCCCTTTTTGTTTAAATGTAGATAACTTTATAATTGACTTTAAGCTGGGAAACTTTCCAACTGAGTATAATTATTCTTTTCTTTTGTGCAATGTTTTTTATTAGTGCTATGAAGCTGGGCTGATGTCACAATACATAAAAACGTGGAAAAAAGGAGACATGGTCTTTTGGCGTGGGCCGTTTGGAGGGTTCCCATATCAACCTAATAAGGTTAGTTCCCTAAGAGACATAGGATGCTTCACCTTGTGGCAGCCAGCTTTGTTCAATACTCTAAAGGGAAGACATCAATTTGATTGCTGTTTTCATTATTATTTTAGGGACTTCCTGGGTTACTGTACAGTGCTACAGCATTAGCAGTCAGTTGGAGCACGTACACCTTATTGAACTGCAGAATATTTAAGGAGGAAGAGGAGAGGGAGGTAGATGGGAGGCTGGAAAATATTATCAAGCCTCTGTGTTCATCATTTGCATTAGAAGTTCCTGACGTGCTTGACAAAGGGAACTTACTTTCCACCAGCAATGACTGTGGATCTGTTTTCGCCTGGTTTGACCCACCTTGCTATTTTGTCACTGAGCACAAGAGAAGGGAAGGTGTTAATCTTCTTCTCTCTTGGGTGAGCAAAGGGGAGGTGTTAATCTTCTTCTCTCTCTCTTGGGTATTCCCTGAACTGCAGCAGCTCCAGTGAGGTGTCAGGTCACTCAGCCACTCCACAAACGCTGATCCCACCTGCCGATACCAGGCTGGCTGCAAAGAAAGGCAGATCCTGTTTCAGGGGGAGACTTCTCACACATACTAATGTGGTTACTTAATTCTGACCTTTCAAATGAGGAGCAAAACTGAAACACTGGTCATTAAGATCCCAAAGCCTTGTGGGTTTTTTGGCTTCCTTTCCCTGCTCCCCCCAACAAAAGTAAGGCTGTAAAATCTGAGTAGCTGAGCTCTATGCATATCAATTGTGTCCTGCTTCCTGAAATACTCTCCTTGCTGGTTTAGGTCACTGTTCCCTTCTCTTTTTAAAAGCTTCCAGATAATCATTTGGGACAGAACATAGCAATCTTGCCTAGAAGTGGTCTTCTGTGCAGGACCAGGAGTTGGACTTTGAGGATCCTGGTGGGTCCCTTCCAACTCAGCATATTCTGTGATGCTGTGGTGTGTGATCTGTGTGCATGCAGTTTGCAAAGCACCTGAGCAATCTTTAAAACAACTTGCTGTGAAAAACTGTTTATTATTTAGGAATTATAACACAGGTTCTGAGTATTAGTTTTATAGTAAAATGTTTGTTTATCTGTACTTGCTGCCAGTAGAACAGGACTCCAATTCAGGCAGATCAGATCAATTCACAAAAAAATGCCAAGTCAAAACAGAGCACAAGCAGCCTCTGAGGGGTTTAGGTCCCAGTTCTAGCACTGGTGCACACTGGCTGGCAGCCTGGGAAAGTGCTGGGAACCTTCTGTCCTGCTATACACAACACCTTACTGCCTGAACATCCTTATTCCAAGTAGAGTGAATGTTCCCCCTTGGAGATGGAAAGCTCTATGTGCTGCTGGTAGCTCTGAGAAAATTGAGATAATGCACCAGGAAGACATGTGGATCAGGATGGAGAAGAACCTGTTTCTTCCAGAGGTCCTTCAGGATTGTACTTTGCAGCATCCAAGACAAACACAGGGAGCATTTCCAGTGGGAGAAAACACACAGTGGGTTGGCAGAGTGTACTGCAGAATTGAAACTGAAACAGAAGTTGTTTGAAATCAAGGCTAGAGTTAGGATAAATTATTATATATGGGTAAAATTCAGCTTCACTAAATTTGAGATATAAACCCTGGAAGTGCTATCTGTAATCCTTTGCAGAAAAATACATTCTGAGATTTGAATTTACCAGTGCATGACCTTCTGATGTGTTGTCTCTCAAGGGACCCTTTACCAGCGTGGCAGCAAGGAGGACCTGACCATAAGCACATCGATTTCCAGCCACCACAGCTCATTCCAAATTCTCTGTTCTGTTGTTAGTATGGAGAACTCCTCATGCTGGCTTCTGGCACCGGCCTTGCACCAATGCTTCCCATCCTCCAGTCCATAACAGATAATGAAGAGGATGAAACCTTTGTGACTCTTGTTGGCTGCTTCCCTACCTTTGACAAAATTTATTTGAAACCTCTTCTGCAGGATTTGGCTCGATACTGGAACATCAGAATATTTTATATCCTAAGCCAGGTAAATAAATAGGCATGAAGCACGTTCCTGCGAGGGTTCTGTGTGCTGGGTGAGCCTCTGCCTCCTCCACTTCTCTGTGAGCACGATCTTAATTCTAAGTCATCCAGGCTACTTTGTGATCTGGTGGCTGCTGTGGTTAAACCTGCTACGTGTGTTTACAGTGTTACTAGTCTGGAGAATTTCAGGGAGGTGGCCATCACTGCTTGTCCCTCTCTTGGGAGCTATTCTGTTGTTTTGCTGTTTTGTAGTCACTGTTGATTATTCCCCCCACTTCAAACAGTTGTTGCTGCATCTAAACAGCAAATAAACTATTTTTTTCTTTCCTAATACCAGTGCCTTAATCTGTCCTTATCCTCCATTCATTGCTTATGACCAGAGCTCTCTTTTTCTGGTATGCTACCACCAACTTCCCAGCAATTATTTTTTTTTTGCTGACCCATTTTTAAACTTCTAAAAGTTGTTTACCCCTCTGTAAAATTACTTTTCTGCCACGTTCATGGGATGAGGGCATACCTCTCAGTGGTCTTACGTTTTGAGCAGTCTTTTCATTTCCATTTGGTCCCAAAGTTGCCTGTGTTCTGCATGGATTTGATGGTTAAAAATTATTTCTGTCAGAAATAAGGATTCATTGCAGGGAGGATATAGAAAGAATTATTTATGCTAAGGGAATGAATCCCAGTGCATTTTTAGTTTCTCGGATGAATCATTTTTTGTATCTCTCACAGTGGAACTGCCTCTTACATTCTGTTCCACATGTGGCCTCAGCAAGTTGAGATTTGGTAGAGGGAAAAGTACTGGTGACTTGGACACCCCCTCAGCTGCTCTGTAGGAGCATAACCATAATTGTCTCTGGTGACACGGCTTAAATACCCTTTTCAGGGTATTTAAACTCTTGAGTGCTGTCTTGAGCATGTGGAGGTCTTGAAATTCAATCAGCAAAGGGCAAGAAACCCACCTGACCCCTGTCAACACTGTCTGCACTGTGTATGCATCTCTCCCTTTCTCCTCTTCTCTTAGCAGGCTTGTGGTAGTCCAAGACTGGCTCGTGCATCCTCCCTCTTGGGATTATATATCTGTCTGTGTCTGTATTTCACTCTGCTGCCTGTCACCACCACATCTGAGCACCTCCTGATTAATAGCAGTGGGGGAGTCCCCACTGGCTCTAATGCCACGGGACCTAAACACTTCTCATGGGATCAGAGCTGTGTTTGGAGCAGAGCTAGATTCTTTCAGTTTTGGTCAAGGGGGATGGGACTGAAAGAGACTTGGGAATGGGAGAGGCAATAGAGAGAAATAGACTTGGGATCTAGGATTTGGGAATAAGAAAGATGCACTGGGAGGTGGTTGTCTAGGGAGAAGGTTCTGTAGCATTTATTAGTGATAGTTACACTCTGGTTTTGTTCAGTCCAACCTGAGCAAGTGGCCAGGTCCCATGGCAGGGAGAGATTTCATCTGGGCTTTGGAAGATGAATGCAGCTCTCAGGAAGGGTCAGTGCTACCCACATGGTGTCACAAGGGTGAAAGCATCCTGTGCAGTACTCTGAGGAGAGGAGAGAGATTTGCCTGTAAGCAATCAGCTGTCCTTTTTAACATGACACACGGCAACCCTTTTGCCTTTTCAGGAAACTTCACTGGAAAAACTTCCTTGGAGCTATCAAGAAAACACATATACTGGTCGTCTCAATGAAGACTTGATGAAGACAATAATAAATTCCTGTCGAAGAAGGCCATTTGTATTAATCTGTGGCTCTTCTGCATTCAATGAAGATATGACTAGATACTTGAAAGCTGCAGGAATTGAAGAAAATTCCTGTTTTGTCTTTTAGCTGGATATTCCTGACCTGAGGAACCTTAGGCCAAGCCTTGGACGTCCTTGTTTCTCTGCAGACATTGCACAAAATGGGTCAGCTCAGTGGACTGAGTTCCTTGGACATACACCCTTCATAGGCCTTTCGATCAACTATTTGTCTCCAGTATGAGTCTCACTGTGGAGTGTTTTAAGGACTGCGTGCCATTCCAGAGTGGCTGCTACAAGGTGTGCCACCCACACCTGAGGGAACAGTGTGGTAATTTTAATGGAAATCTTCAAGCGCAATTTTAAGAGAGAGATCTCCTAAGGGGGTACTAAAACCATCTACATGCAGGTCTGCTCTAAAATGGGGACCAGGGACTTGCTTTGCAATCCATGTTATTCTGCAGTGGTATTGTGCCCTCTTAAGTATCCAGAGGAGAGATTTAATCCTCAGAGAGAAGACTGCCTGGCCAAGGGAACAGCAGAGCACTGGCCTGGCAGTCTGGAGTCTGTGGGCTTCATTTTGGTTCTGTCATGTGCTGGGTGATGTCAGGCAAGTCACTTCAACCTCTCTGTGCCTCAGTTGCCCCATTATACACTAATACAGAGAAGGTGGCACTGATTTTCTCTGAAAACAACCTTTCCAACCATATATGGAAAAACTGTCCATAAGGGTGGATAGTGATGCCTAGTGAGGACTTAGCAGGCTGAGCTCCTGCCCTGACACAGCCTGCATTACCTACCCTGTCCTTAACCCTTGAAATGCTGCCTGGGAAGACAAAGAGTATGTCCTAAAACTGAGAGAACATAGCTGGGTCGTGGCTGCTATTTATCAAGGAGGATGGGTGTTTGCTTTCCATGTCCCCTAAGTGTTGTATCATAGCCCTGGCTCATTAAATTGAACCTCTTTTCAAATAAACAGCTGTTTGTTTTTGTCACAGGACTCTCGCAGGTGCCCAAGGGGGTTCCCTAAGCACACAGGAACACCCGTTGAGGAGTGAAAGCTTCAGGGGCTCTGCTGGGGTACTCCCCTGTGGGGTAGAGAGCAGAGCCAAGGAGATTCCTGGGGGATGGCAGCCTGGCACAGCCCCCAGACTATGCACCTGGTCCCCCTCTCCTCTTTCAGTCCAAAATACTTCTGCTTTTCCTCCAAGGTATCTGCTGTCCACTCTTTTACCTTCTTAGACCACTGCGTTTACTATTAACACCGGGAAATACAACCTTTCTGCACACCTTTGTGTTTTTCTGTTCATTCCCAGTCCGTGCTGTGTTGTGGTTGTGCCAGGTGATGTTGCATTATCATTCATGCCTCATTTTGTACCTGTGTCTAATACTACACCTTACACAAAGGAGCTGTGTTTGTTACACAAAATAAGCAGCGTGCACTGAAGTGGTGGCTCTGATTCACACATTGGGAGGGAACGTAAGTTCCTCTTGCATTGCAGAGGTTTGTCTCCAGTTACCAAATGCCTGGAATTAATCAAGTGTAGCTGCAGCTTTTATGTTAACTTCCTTGGAGGAAGGGCTGAGCCAGAGAAGTTGTCCATGGTCGGTCCAAGACAATCTCTCAGCTCCAATCCAAGCTGTGCTTCAGCCACTGTAAGTTACTGCATAGTGGAGATGCCTCTGCACAGCATGGGGCTGATAAAATAAGGAGATGCTTTCTCCCGTCGATTTCCCTACTTTGGGCTTGGCTGGGAAAATGGAAAAAATATTTTTGCCAGATATTAAGTATTCAAAAACCTTGCTTATATACTTCTTGCTTTAAATGTTTTATCTTTTCGTGATTTTGCTAAAAACCCACCCAGCCTTTTTTGCAAAGGCCCAAGGTAAAACTTGACGCTCGCTTTGGAAAAGCAACGGCTTTCTGCAAGAAAGCTGGGACTGTTCCTTTAAACACAACCCCAATATGTCTGGGTATTTCAGCACATATGGGCCACGATGGTTAAACCCTCCCCAGCTGGTCCGGCCGTTCTGCCGCGCCGCTCCCGTCTTTGTTCGTGGCTCCAAGGGAGGGTGGTGAGAGACAAGCAAGCTGTGAGTGCTGCGGGATGCGATCCTGCAACGATGGCTGCGGCCGAGCGGGAGGAGGTGCTGCCTGTGCCGGAGGGGACAGGGGTCTTTGCGAGACATTCTCCATGGGGGACATGATGTCCTTGGAAGTAGGGACTTGAAGGAGCATTTACACTGCCCCTAGGCACTTTGTTCTCTATTTTCTGCCCTTTCTCCCTTCCCCCTCCTGCCTTTTGTTGTTTCTCGGGCTGGGAGTCCCCTGTCCCAACCATCCCCCATAGGGACAGCCCCTTTCAGACCTTGGCATGGACCCCTGCAAAGGCAGGGACACGGAGTGGAAAGGCTGTTGGGCAGGATTTTCCCTGCCAAGGGAAGATGACAGGTTTCCTTTCCTTTGGAGGCCTGGAACCATCCCGTGGTGGCAGTTTCATGGGGAAAGAGTGTTGATCTGTGACTGGGGGATCTGTGGAGCTTAAGGTGCGTGAGCTGCCTGCAGTGGTGGGTGGCCGATGCATGGCCAGGGCAGGAGCTCACATCCTGCCTCTCCTGCCAGGCAGGGGGATGCTGGTGGGATGCCCCTGGTCTTTGGCTGCACTCCAGGAAGCCCCTGCTGCCCATGCAGTGCTGTGCAGGGAAGAGGGGCTTCACTGTACTTCCTTTCTTCTTCCTCATGTGCAGCCTAAATACCCTCTTAATTTCATCTCATTATTTCCTGCCTAAATAATTCTTGTTTCTCCTGGGGATCATTTTTAAACCTTTGATCTTCTCTGAAGTCTCACAGTCCTGATCACGTCCTTTCTGTTTAAATGAATCAAATGCCTTTTTGACTCATGATTTATAAATTTGCCCACAGAGGAACAAAGGCAGCCCCAACATGGCACACCTTGAAATCACCCACCATGTCTCTGGTTGGAGCAAAGTACCCTGGGCTGACCTGGAGCACCTCCAGCCTGACCTCCAGTCCTGGCTCCTCTGTTTCCCTGCTGCCTTTCACTCTCCCCCTGCCTCCCACTCCTGCCTGGCTCTGAAGCTGACAAGCAGGTTGCCTGGGCTCAGGCCCAGCCTGGGAATGGCCATCTCCAGGTCAGGAGAAGGGTGAATGTGCCGGTGGTTGATGGATGCCGTCTCCTGGGAGGAGGGGCACAGCTGCTCTGCTGCACAGCCCTGACCCCTCATTGTCACCAATTTTCAGTGATACCATTTCCTGGGGTTATGGCCAGCTGGAGGGATGGAGAGAAGTAGCTCTGTAGGTACTGGTGTCCTGGACGCTGGCTCCATGCTGGGATGTGCCTCGGTGCTGAGGCCAGTGGTGGAAAGGCTGGAGGGCAGTGGGTGTTGCTGGAGATGAATGCAGTCAGGATGAACATGTTGCTCTGTAGTGCAGTGGTGGAGAAGTCAGGATGAATGTCTTGCTCTATAGTGCAGCAATGGAGAAGTCGGGGAGCACATTATCCCCGAGCCCAGGGGATCAGGGCTGGGAGGGCTGAGCACTCCTCCTGACTGAGCCAGGGTTGTGGCAATGGAAATATCGAAGAGGGGCCGTGGTGCCAGATCTCTCCTGCCTCTTTGCTGCATGGCCCCACACAATGGCCCCTTGTTTCACAAGGCACAGGGACAGACCTCCTCTCCAAGCCATTAGGGAAGCAGCTAATTAAGCTCTGCAGTGTCCGTAGGAGGTCAGCGGGATACCCGACAGTATCACAGCATCTCCCAGAACCTGCACTGGAGCAAGAGCTTCACACAGTACCTGGGAACAGGGAGGGCTGCCCTGCACCTCCTCGTTCCAATGTACCCTTAGTCCTGGTGGGGTGAAGTGGTGCCCAGTGCCCCAGGACAGACACCCCAGGACATTCTCCACCTCAGCTGGGCTTAGGACAGAGGGCTCCTGGCTGGGATGCCCCAATGCTCGCAGCAGCCCTTGGCATGACTCCAGCGAGACCGGGCAGTGGAGAGAGAGCCTGTACAAATATTACTGTTGTTATTATTCCCCATAAATATATGCAGGCACTTAATGACCTTGGCATGGAGCATTTCCCAGGGATTCATGACCAGTTGGTGTTAATGGTCCTTAGCTGCACCTCAGGCCATCAGCTCCTCCCAGCCCATCATTAATCCACAGGAAATGTCTCAGCATCGATCCTCATTGCTTAATTAATAAATGCAACTTGTCTCCTGCCTGAGATTTAGAGATACTACTTCTTTCCCTGCTGCTTTGAAGGTGACTTTTTTAGCACAGGTCCCTCATGCTGGGAGGTCCTTGTGGGATTTTGTTTCCTGGCATTCATCTGGGTGTGGGCTGTGGCAGCAGGAAAGTCCTTTCTCCAGGGTGGGAGGGAAGGAACTGAGCCACTGCTGGTTTTGGGGTTTCTCCAGCTAATGTGGCACAGCACAAGGAGCACATCTTTCCCACCAAATCCAAAGCCTTGATTACCTTCAGCCAAGTGCATCCAAAAGCCTGGGCGAGAAGGAGTGTGAGCCGGCATGGAAGAACGTGGCAATTCTCCAAGGCCTTAGCAGGTTCTATAATAATCGATGTTTTTTTGCCCATGAGTCACAATTCATCTCTAATCTTCCTCGGGGGAGGTGGGATTTGCTATCTTTAGTGCTCACGACTGCTGCTTTCCCGGGCTGAGCATCCCGCTGAGCCTGGACTCCTGCTGCAGGGATGCTGACCTGGCAGCCGGCGCGGAGCCGTGGCCGTGTTTAAATCCCATTCCCTGTTTCTCTAGCCTTTACCTCCAGCTGGCTTTGTGCAGTGGGTGCCGCAGTATAAATCATGTTAATTCCTGAGGTGCTTTTCCGCGGTAAGTCTGAAATTCCCATTTTGGTTCACTGGCTTGCCTGGCGAACTAAATTATTTTCATGGCCCCTTAAGGGCATATTGTCAGCCCAGACTTATTGCCGTTATACACCATATCTGAAACATTAATATCTCTTCTAAATATAGTGTATTGACAAGGTATCTGGTATAGTGTAAATCCTTGGGACATTTGATCCAGATCATTAAAACTGAGTGAAGGAAGGGAGGAATAGATCAAGTTACCTTGCCGCTCTTAATTCAAACAAGCAATGAATTATTCATTCTGCTATTAATTCTACAGTCCTCCTGCTTTTTATTTATTTCTCTCTTTATTTTTTTTTTCCTTCCAAATAGACAACTCCAAAAGGATGCTCGGGTGCCAGTGAGGGGAGATTTTCCTGCTGGAGGATGGGGAGCACGGGGGTGGGATACCTGGCAGCAGTGGCCGTGCTTTGCGGAGCTCTCGGGGATGTTCCCAGCAGAGGTAAGAACCTGGTCCCAGCTCCCAGTGGGAACCTTGGGGCCAGATGGGCATTCATGGTCCCCGAGGAGCAGAAGAGGGCTGTTTGCGGGTGCCACAGTGGCTCTGGGGAGCGAGTGGGTTCCAGTTCTCTCTCAGGGAGAGGGCTGGCTAAGGCCAGGGGCAGGGAGTTGGGATCTGGGATCTGGAGTCACTGTGTGCAGCAGCAAGTGTGGGACACTGCTCTGTGCTTGGTATTCTGCCTCACACTTATCTTACTGAGGATTGCAGGTAGGGATTGTCCTGTTGTGATGTACAGGTGTTTTGGTGAAGGGTTTGTTAACTTCGGGAGTTCACTTGCCTATATAAATACATGTATTTATATACACACACACATATACATGTACATTTATGTGAATGTATGTATGTGTGTGTATGTAACAGGCATGTAATAAACCTCTCACCCTACCTGTATAAAATGCCCCCCAGATTGCAGGACAGGGTTAGCAGATTACACAGTAATTTGAGGGGTGGGGTGGGCAGAGCAATCCTTCTCCCCAAAAGCAGCAGGGCCTTTCTCACAGAAGGACTGCATCAGAAACCAACCCCATCCCTGGTTCTGGTGCATGTGCTCCTGAGTGGCCACCCCACATCCCACCTGGGCTTCCCAGAGCACCCCAAGGCTCCCAACCCTTAATCCATCCATCTGTCTGCATCATGGCTATTTGCCTCTCCCGCAGGCTCCCCTCTTGGGTATTTATTTCAACAATATTATTTCTTTAGTACCACCCCTGTATTACTTCATTGCCTATCCCCAGTAATTAGCAAGTTGATTTTAGATCTGGCCACACACACACACACACACACACACACTCATGTGGTGCTGCATCCCACACATCCGCAGGACCCCCCCTTGCTGGGAGGTCACCATGCCAGCAAGCATGATGAAAAGTAAAGTGCACTGGCTGACTATTGATTTGCAATATACTTGGCCCAGATTGATGGCAGTGAGTGCCCAGCCTTGTTTGGGAACCCACACATGTCTCCCGAGGGCTACATAGGGTCTGCATCCCTCCCAGACATGATGTATGTGCCCACTATATCAGCCTCTTCACCCCAGCCCTAATCAGACCCAGGGGCAGGTGACAGTTGCCCCCTTCTCAGCCTTATTTTATAATAACCATGTCTCAGTATAAAGATTTCATTAGGAAATCGATCCCTACATGCATAACTCATTGTTCAGTGCATCGAGCCCTTCACCCCTGTTTCTCCCAGCTCAAATTCACTGATACCACCATTATATGGAGGGAGGATGGTCAGTGAGAAGCACAAAGCTGAAGGGCTGGGCAGCTGGGGCATCAGAGAACCTGGAACCTCTGAGCCTTTAAAACTCAGTCTCTACTTCCTTTTTCCCAGCCATAAATAGGTGGGGACACCATGCTGTCACTGGCAGGATAAGCTCAAGGGCAGCCCTGCTGCAGCCACACAATGGGGCAGTGCAGGGAAAAGGGATCATGTGGAGGGATGAAGGGTGATGGAAGGCACATGTCCTCCAATGAGAGGGGCTGGCCAAGCCCAGCTAAGGTCTGCAGGGTGCTGATGTTTTAGTAGTGCTGATGGTAGGATGGAGCCAGTGTTGTGCATCCCATCTCCGTTCTTTTAGTCTTCCCCTGGAAAGGGAACATCACATCTACCTCTGTGTCCCACAGGCATCAAATGTGGGGGAGTGCTTTCAGCACCCTCTGGCAATTTCTCCAGTCCCAACTTCCCGGGGCTATATCCCTATGAGACGGAGTGCACGTGGCTCATTGTGGTGGCCGAGGGCTCCTCTGTCCTGCTTTCCTTCAGCCACTTTGAGCTGGAGTACCACGACGCCTGTGCCTATGACTACCTCCAGGTCTACAATGGGGCTGCCCGGGACCGGGGCAACCTCCTGGGCACCTTCTGTGGCCACAGCCCCCCGCCACCCTTCTCCTCCGCCTGGCACGTCATGGCTGTCGTCTTCCGCTCCGACCGACACGTGGCCAAGCACGGCTTCGCCGCTGCCTACTGGAAAGGTAGCAGGGAGAGATGGTGGTGGTGGAGCATCTGTCCATCCACCCTCTCCCACTGTCTTCATCACCTGTGCCTCCTTGCAGATGCCTGTGGCGGGCAGCTGACGGGGCTGTCTGGGGAGATCACCAGCCCCCGCTACCCCGAGAGCTACCCCAACGATGCCGAGTGCCGCTGGAACATCGGGGGGGCCAGTGGCGGTGGCCCCCTCACCCTGGTGTTTGCTGACTTCCAGATGGAGGGGGGCCAGGGCTGCAGCTTTGACTACGTGGCCCTTTTCGACGGCCCCACTGTCACTGCCCCCCGCCTGGGACGCTACTGCGGCAGCACCCGCCCACCCCGCACTGTCTCCTCCACCCCACACCTCCTCATCATCTTCAAGTCGGACTTCAACATCGGTGGCAGGGGCTTCAAGGCCCATTTTTACTCAGGTGCGGGGGTGTCTGTGTGGTGGGGCAGTGGGAAGAACATAGGGACGGGTCCAGGGTTGGAGTGGTGATTCTCTCCCTCCTGCGGCAGGGAGAGGATAGTGGAGGAGATCACTGTGGTGACAACCTGTGAGATGATGGTGTGAAGTGCAAACCACCACGCTATGTAAAAAGCAGCATTGCTGCTTTCCTGGACCCTGGGCTGTCCTTCTCTTGAGCAAGAGTCACCTTTCTCCTTTGCTCATGCCATTTCCTGGGAATGTGGGTTTTCCCATGTGGTCCTGCAGGACTTTGGCCACTTCGGGAGTTTCCATACCCCAAAACTGCTGGCTGTCCATCAGCCAAACACAAGGCTGGGGAGCAGTGAGGTGAAGGGCAATGAAACAAGTGATTGCTCCTCCACCAGCTTATCCACACAGAGCAGAGTTCAGGTCTGCTTTTGATTTTCTCTTCCCCTTTTTCCCTGAGCAGGAGAGTGCCAGGAGGTGTTCACTGCCATCAAAGGGAATTTCTCTAGCCCACAGTACCCCAGCTTCTACCCCAACAACCTCAAGTGCCAGTGGAGCATCCATATGCCCACGGGCTACCGGGTCAAGGTGTTTTTCCTGGACATGGAGCTGGAGGGCCGGAGCAGCCTGACGGGTGGCTGTGACTATGATCACCTGTCTGCCTTCGATGGTGGCACCGAGAACGGATCCCTGCTGGGCCGGTGGTGTGGGCGGGAGAGCCTGGCACCCGTCATCTCCCGCAGCAACCAGCTGCTCCTGATCCTCCACACCGACCGCAACACAGCCAAGAGGGGCTTCTCCATCGCCTACGTGGGAGGTGAGGTCTCACTTGGGTGCTCCTCAGTGCTTTAATTACATCAGAACATGCCCCAGACCATGCAATTTCTGGAAGGACCACGCAGTGATGGTTCCTGTCTGCAGGAGTAGAGCCCGTGGCTCCTTAGGGTTGGGGTGGAGGAAGACATGGTGAGTGAGCTCCAGCTCCTGCAGAGTGCAAAATGCACATGCTCCATGTTGTGTTTAGTATTCAGGAGATGCTTTCCAGCTTCAGATTCCTGTGTCTCTGCCACTGTCATGCTCCTGTTCCTCCCTCAGAGAAGAAAACCAGGGGGTTTTTTAGGGAACCAAAGCCCCAGGGCAGGTGACCAGCTCAAGTATCACAACCTTTTTCCTGTTCCTCAGGATGCTCCGGTCCCATCAGCACCCGGCTGAGCAGGCAGACATAGACCTCACCCCCTCCTCCACTGGCAGCAGCACGGGAGGACAGGACCCCTGGGGCACAGCATTCCCAAATCCACCCAGCCAGCCCTGCCTGGCACATCCCTGCTGCCAGCATGCCCCGTGTCCCAGCCGGCACATCCACAGCTGGTGGGCGGAGCGGTGTGTAACCTTCCTCCTCCATTTGCCAACCTTTGCACCTCAAACACCAGCAAATTTATGGCGTTTGTTGTATTTCAAGATAATTACATCCAAGCTGACCTGCAGGTCAGGGATGATTCAACCAGGGGCAGCCTCGACAGAGGGCTGGAGCCAGAGCAGCACTTCTGGACTGGCAGCACAGGGGCTGGGGAGGCTGGCCCTGGGTTTATTAGCTTTTATTCCTCAGTTGCAAAATCATTCTTCATTTCCAGTGCAGCATAAAGGATCGGGGTGTGTGGCTGTAGGAGAAAGAAATGGGATGGAGTTTTGTCCTGAGCCTCTGCAGCCTCTGGAGGGAGAGACGTACTGAACATCGAGTAGGGCAGTAGTGTGCACAGCAGGTCTGTCCCCGTCCTTGTCCTTATTTCCCACTGTTTTACAGCAGTGTGCAGGGAGAGAATCTTGGCCTCACTGTGTCTGGTCATGGAGAAACCCTGCTCCCAACGGAGGAGGTTGCAGACACATAGATGGGGTGCTAGTGAAGAGTGGGGTGTGTCCCATCACAAAGAGGGATGTGACTTCTCCCAGTTGCCCAAGGTTCCTGCATCCCCTGGTACACACATTGTTCAGATGCATGTTAGGGGAGGACAAAAGCTTGGACGTGAAACTGAGCCTCCCTTCCTAAAGCTGAGGCTGCTAGCTGTGTTTGCCCAGGGATTCCAGCATCTGCTTGTGATTAGGTTCCTGTGTGGCACATCCAGCTGCCAGCACTGCCAGGAGAGTGCCTGCTTCCACCGGACACGCTGGCCTCTCCCCACCACCGGCTTCCTTGGGAGCCCCCAGAGGCAAAAGGGCACTTCAGCCTCCACACCCACAGCCCTTCAGCCATACAGATATTTTCCTTTCAGCCTCCACATCCACAGCCCTTCAGCCATGCAGATATTTTCCATTTGGGCCCACCGAAGGGCATGGCTTGGGCTGGGCGTGTGTGATTTATGGCCATTTGAATGAAAGCCTTCACGGCAGGGGAGAGAATCCACTTTCTCCTCTTCTTGATCTAATGCACTTTAGTTATTTGGTAAATATTCTAATGGCTTTATAATGCACTAAGCGAAGCAAAGTCACACTATTTTTTCGTAATGATTTTATTGCATCTTCCCAGATTCAGGAGGAGCTGGAATAATTCAATAATTCATAGTGCCCAAGTGGTTGGTTCAAGCTGAGCATGAATTCACTTTAAAGAGGGGAGTGTTTTTCCTCCCTGCTTCTTTCTCTGTGTGGATGCTTTCTGCATCCAGAGGGGCCAAATATGATGCCAGAGGGATAGTAGTGGAGAGAGGCTGGGATCACCATTGCCTTGCTCTTTGTCTCAGCATCCTGGACAGCTCAACAGCAGCTCCCTCTGTGCACTCTCTTCACCAGCTCCCCATCAAAAACAGCATTCTGAGGGCAGTGGTCTGGTCCTGGGCACCAACTCAAATGTCTCACTGGATTTGCAATGACGGAGAGTGGCAGTGACAGCATGATGATGTTGCCTGTAGTGGCACTTTTGTGTCACTCAGAGACCTGGGAAGAAGGATGAGTTTCAAGGGGGTTGGTTGATGGTGAGGTCTCTCCCTGGGGCAGAAAGCAGGGCAGTGCCTGGGAGCCATCCGTGTCTGCCCTTGGCATGGGACAGGACTAAAACATTGATATTTTTTTCTGCATTTCTGGTGTTGCTCCTTTTTCCTGAAAACTCATCATGAGTTCTACACGTGTTTTCTGTCCCAATAGTTGTGCCCATGAACATCAGCTGCACCCGGACAGACTTCCACATCCAGATCCCTGTGCAGTCTCTGGCCCAGCTGGAGAGGAATAGGATTTATTTGGGGACCCCCTCCTGTGCAGCCCGGGTGGTTGGAAGGAACTTTAAAATACACACCAGGTTTGACACCTGCGGCACCGAATCCCAGGTAAGCAGTCAGCAAACCCTCCTTTAAAGCAAGCTGGGTAGATGGTTAACCCTGTGCTGGTGTACTGGCTGCACAGAGGCATTCCCAGTCCCTCTCACATCTTCCCAGTAGATACCCGTCTGATTCATGGCCAACCCCTCCAAACCCCTGTGAAAAGGAACTGCACAAAGCTCTAATGAGCTGTGACCCTTGTCTTGCAGAGGCGCAACAACACGTCCGTCATCGTCAGCACCCTCTACATCGATTTTTCAGTGGGTGACCAGGAGGACATCCACCAGTACGAGGTGCAGTGTGAGCCAAAGAGGAAGGAAGCCTCGGTGACCCTCATTGCTGGGCCTGACCCATCCAGGCTCAGCCAGGCAGAAAACCTGGTGGATGCCCAGCAGTGGGAGGGGGAAGCAATGGATGCCCATGAAATCAAGAGCCAGGACACCAGTGACATCATCTTCATCAGCATCTGCATCCTGGCCGGGCTCCTCATGGTCATCGCAGTGGTGGGGCTGGTGCTTTTGTAGGATGCTGCTTTCCAGATTTCCAGGGCTTACAATCCCAGTCCTGCCCAGGGTGAACACATACCCCAAAATTAGCCCTCAGCCCAGGCTGAGCACGAACACAGCTGCCTGAACAGAGTCACAGCTCGCAGGCCTCGAAACCGAGCCTGAACCCAACCTCCACCTCCTTCCAGTGCCTGAAAAATCCAGGCAATAGGCAGCCGTTTCCCTTCCCAATTTGTTTTCCTCTGTCTCAATCTGTCCATTTGGCTCGGGAATGCAATTCTTGCGCTCCCTAACTCTTCCTGCACCTGCTTCAATTTGTTTTCCCTCTAGTGCTGCTGCTTTCAGGAAAGTAGCGTTGTTTGCCGATGGCTGCAAATCATCCTGTCAATTATTTCTTGCTGAATTCTTGAAGGTACAAACCATCCCCAAATATTGCTGTATGCCGAACAAATGTTCTCCATGCTCCCACCCATGCTTGGGGGGCGGACCATGGAGCTGTGTTGTAGGTATCTCCACCTGGCACAAACAGATGTAGCTCACGTAGATGCTCCCAGGTGGTGTTTCTGGATGTCTGTGGGTGATGTGATGAGATGAATTTGCCATGCCCTGGAGCTCCTCATTTGATCTTCGCATGTTGTCTTACCTTCTCTCAGGACTCACTATGAGTGCCTCAGCCGCCAGCAGCTGGAGGGGAAGAGAACAATCTTCCTCTCCTCTCCTCTGTGTTTTCCTCCTTTCCAGCACATTGAGGTGCCCACTGCTGTGAACTCTGTACCAGTCTCACTCCTGAGGTCTGAAAACATGAGCAAATCCTGTTGTGGCTTGGCAGGCTGTGGTGCCATGGAGCCTGAGATGCTGGAGTGTGGAGGTTTTTGTAATCCTGTAAAGATGGCCTTGGCAGGAGGGGCTGGCTTCTCTGGGACCTCAGTGATACCAGACCTCCACCCCTAGTCCCTGCAGATGGTGAGCTCAACAACCCAAGAGCACGAAAATAGGAGTCCTGTGGTCACCTGCCCCTCCAGAAAACTGGGGATCCTCATCATGAGCCCTGCTGGATGGCTGAATAGCCCCTGCCTGCCTCTTGTGCCATCCCAACACAAAGGACATTCCCCTTCAGCATCACAGAGGGGGTGGCTGTCACAGAACAGTCTGTGTTCATCCTAGTGTGGGTCAGAGCCAGCATATGGCAAAGCCACAGGAAATCTTGCTGTGGAAGCAGGGTGCACACAGCCCTGGGAGCCTGTGTAGGGGCTACCCCCACTCCAGCCTGTGTAAAACACACTGCGGTGCAGGGAGAGATCTTAAAATGCCCCAGCATAGTTGATCAGGGGCAAAAAATGGAGCTTGAGGGCAGTGGGAAATCCAGGAGCCATTTTTTTGGTGCTGTCTCTAAATGTGAATGAATCCTAAGGAGGGGACTGGGTATCTCTGAAAAGCATTGCACAGCACAGCAAACCCCTCTTGCTGCTGAATCCAGCATTTAGCAGGGACTGACAGGATAGTCCCACCAGTGAAAGGCTACCCTGACCGATGTCCTGCTTCCCTCTGGGACAGTTCTGTACATCAGGGCATCAGGGGAAGCAGCAGCAAAGGAAAAGGATGATGCTTGAGCAGCTTTTCCTCCTGGATTGCACCAGCCCGCGGATGCCTGAGAGGGTGTCTGGGGAGGGAAGAAGGCACAAATCTGCACATGCCTCCTAACGAGGAGCCCTCCTTAGGATTGATTTGGTGTTTGTTGGTGCAACACGTCACCAAATGCAAGATTTCTGAAGGAAATATTTGCCAGTCCTGTTAAGCTCCATTAAGGCAATGTTTTGAGAGCCTGTTGTGTATGTAGATGGGAAACAAGGACAGACCCCCCCACGCTGCCTGCAGAGCTTCGCTGCCGGTTAATTGCTGGGTATAGAACTGTCAGCTTGAGACCACAGTTACAAGATTTGACAACTGAAAGAAACTTAAAGATATAATTAACCTTCTTGGTGGCCCAGATTTTGCTGAAACAGGTGACTGTTGCAGCCGCTCGTGTCTGGTGGGGAGCTCTCAGCACCCAGCAGCATCCAGCCCTTGCCTGCAGGACAGGCACCTCCTTGCCCATCTGGAGCCTCCAGCACCTCGCAATTTGCACGGAAAAATGCTTTTCTGGGTAGCTGTTGGTATTGCACTCAAATAAGGAGTTGGACCAGGTCCCAGGGTCCAGCAGCAGAAGGGACCACTGCTGCACTCACCCCAGGGAGGGTTTCCAGCTCTGGCTCCGGTTCAAAGTTGCCTGAGCATCCCTGGGTGCAGCATTCACCTGCACACCCCTGTGGATGCAGGACTGGTGCTGTGGGAGCAGCTCTGCTCCCTGAGCCAAGGGGATCCCCAGCACCCCCAGCCCTGCAGGGTGTTATCCAGGGGCTCATGGATGGGGTGATTAATGCGACTTGAATGTTTACAAAAGACTTTTCCCAGCTTGTTTCTGCCCGCATTTGCAGCTGCAGCTGCCACCAGCAGCGAACCACTCAAACCGATCATCCTGCTCTGAGCAAGGAAAGCCTCTGGTGCTGGCTGAACAACGGCCCTCTCAGCCTCCAGTCATCCTCCGCCGTGTCTCAGACTCTGATTTTCTCCATTAGGTTTAGGCATCCAGTCTCTCCCTGCTCTGCAGGAATTTGCTCATTGACATTCCCTGTTAAACCACCTCTTCCCTGACACACCAGCTGGGGAAGGGGACAGTGCAAGCACACAGCCCAGAGAGAGGGACTGCCCTGGTCACTTTGTGAAACAAATCCTTCTTCTCATGTAAAAGCCGCTCAGATGAGGGGCAGAGATATCAGGAATCCATCACCAGTGGTCCTTCCCTCAACCGTGACTGTGGTCCTCACACATCAGGCCTCAGTTTCCCTCTTTAGCGTTTGCTTGGTGCTTCCCGAGCAAGCAGGAGAGCAGCAGGCACAGGGAGTGCTCCTGTTACTCATCTGATTATTTATTTAGAGCATGATGACTCGACTGTGCCGGGCTGGATGCAGCCACCCCATTGCCTGGCTTTGCTTATGGACATGGAGTCGCATCTCTCTGGAGCAGACAAAGGCTTTGCTGTTGTGCAGGAGGGAGAGCCTCCATTATCCCTCTGCAAACGTCTGAGTGCAAATCAAGTGAAGAACTGTTGGAAAATTGTAGATCATAGAAAACAGGACTGGAAGAGCCCCCAGGAGATCAACTGGTTTATTCGTCTCCTTCCCTGGGGGAATTGCTCCCACCGGAGAGAAGCTGAGCTAAAATATCCGAAAAATCCCAGCCATGCTTTCCATTTTTTCTCTATTTACCAGAAGGTTTTCCTGATGTGTCACCCTGGTGGGGTGTGCTGAAGGGGGTTGTGCTTTTGCACTGCTGAGTTGGACAAATGCAGCAAGGGTGGAAGTGCCCCAAAATGGGCACTGCTGCTGGCACAAGACCCTGCTCCCCCTGCCCTGGAGCATTGGGCAGGACTGGCCATCCCACTGGGGAGCCCAGCAAGCACATGATGTCATGATCCACACCACGAGAACCTGGCAGCCTTGGAAAATCCCGTGGCACCTGGAGCAACTCCATTCAGGTGCAACTGTGATGGCTATGAGTAGCCGAGAGGAGCCTTAGGGTGGGAGGGCTCTGCTAAGGCTGCAAATTCAGCACAGCTGAATCCAACCCTGCAGCTGAACCCAGTCTGGCTCAGAGTGTCCCTGATGGCCCCAGAGCTGTGAGGCTTGGAAGGAGTGGGGTGCAGGATGGGTGCCAACCTTGCCTGAGCTGGTATCGATGCTCTGCTGTCCCCCTGGAGTCACTTGGTGTGAGGCTGAGCAGCACCACAGCAGGGGTTGCTCTGGAGATTTTTCCCTTTCCCCAGGAATGCCAGGAATGAAGCTGGCCAGGCTTCCCTAATCCTGCATCCTCTCCTCAAACATTTATGGTTAATTTAGCAGGGACTGGCCCTGGGGCGAGCACAAGGGTAGTTTGTTGGCTGGAGCAGGAGTGGGTTTGCTGCTCCTTGGGGTGGTTTTCTTGAGGATTGGTGTTTAAGGCCAGGAGGCCACCAGCAACTTTTCCACCAAGCCAGTCACGGCCCCCCAGGACCTTGGCATGGATGGGTTGGTGGGTGTTACACTGAGAGGGGGTCTGTGCTGGGAAGGACAGAGCTCACTGCCCGTGTACCGGGTACTGCAGCTGGAACAGCAGTGGGAAGTTGGAGGGGGTCATGCCTGGTGGGTACAGTTGAAAAGGCACTAGTCAAGCAGCCCAGCCATCTGGGAAAACATAATGGATCAAGCATATGGACAATTAAAAATGCAATGATGGCATTTACCAGGAGCGGTTTTCCCAGCTTATTTTAAACCCTGTTTCCCGGTCATCACAGCCCCAGGGACAGCAAGGTCCTCCCCCCCTGCTCGTGGGGATTTTGGTGTATGGAGGCTGAGTGGGGCATTTGCTCCATGATGGGAGTGTTCACAGCTGGATTTTGAGCTTGCAATCATGCCTCTGCAGCAGGTTTGGGGGGTGCAGATTTGATCCTGCCTCCTGTCTGCAGCTGGTTCTGCATGTTGCAGCCCTCCTCCTCCTCCTCTTCCTCCCTCCATCTGGGACAGGAGTGCAGTGTTTGCAATGCGAAAAGTTGAGCTGAGGCAAAATATTTGCCACAGCAAAAATGGTTTTGGCTTTTTTTTTTTTTATTTGCCACTGGGGCTGGCTGTGCTAGAGGAACAGTGTTTGTCCATTATAGGAGCACCCTTTATAGGGAGATAACTGCTTGCTAGATAATAATATATAATTAGCAAGGATCATTCCATAATCTAGTTTAATTGACAGAGACCATGGATGTGGTTCAGGGGCTGCCAGCACAATTAGGGCATCATTAATTGCAGTGTAACCCTGGCATAGGCTTCCCTTTTTTTGGATCCTATGGCATATCACAGACCCTTCATGCCTCAGTGTCTCATCCTGTGAGATGCCAGTTCATCCTCCTGAATGGTGCTGGGCCCTGTATGGAGGAACAAGGCTTTGGTGGCTGTGGCCAGTTGGGCTGGGGAATTCCCTCCCTCTACCTCTTCTTTTCTGCTTCCCTCTATCCCTCCTCTTCAGTTCCCAATTTCTGCTCCATCCTATGATCCTGCCCTCCTGGTGTGCTAACTTCCTTGGGAGGAAAGTTCCTGCCTTGCCAACCCTTCATATCACAGGGCTGCCAGAGAAGCAAACGAGATCTAAAAGTCTGGGTTCTTTGTGCAGAAACCTTTGAAGAGCCTCTTGAAAGATGAAAAAAGGTGAGCTGCTGCACACTCTCTTTCCAAAGGACAGGGAGGGTCTTGTCTACTCCCATCCTGTTTTGCCCAAGTAATTTGCAGCAGGACAAAGCTCTCCTGAGCTGTGCCTGCTGGTGGGGAATGGAGCAAGCTGTCACCTGATGCCTTCCCAAATTTTTCTCTTCAGAAGCCAGGGTCAGAAGTCAGCTCTGGCAGGGGTGAATTCCCTCCTCCATCCCTCCTGGTGCTGCCCTGAGCCCACCCTGTATTCCCCAGCACCAGCAGCATGGGGAGGGGGATCAGGAGAAGATACCAACTGAAGATGCTTCCTTCCTCTCTTTGCCAGGTGCAGCAAGTCTCTAGAGGTCTGTCAGCTTTAAGTACCCATTTGCTGAAAGAAATCTGTAGGCTAGGCTTAATCAGGGGAAAAAAAGGGAAAAAGTACAACTTTTCTCCCGATTGGGTGCCGCCCTCATTCAATGTTTCCCCTGTAAAAAGAGAAGTGGCTGTGCCAGAGAAACTAAGCACAAGGGAGCCCCCACTCAGCCCTTTCATCCTCCCTTTTAATCTAGAAGGGTTTCCCCAGCAAACCTATTTAGCAGGTAACCCAAGGCATAAACAAATGCAGTTGTGCAGGTGAGGTTGGTCCAAGGGGGGGACTCTGTTTTTTAAAGCCTAATTAAAAACTTAATTACTGCCAGATATCAAGTATCCTGTTGTCACATTCAGCATCACCCTTTGGGAAAATTAAGCCCTTTTTGGCCTATTGCTTTTCCATCTCTGTTTTTGTCTTCTTTCTCCACCTTCCTTTGTTTTTGTCCTTAAAGTGGTTCCTAGTTCTCTGCATTCCTCCTGTCCTGTGGGTCTTGAGTCCAACCCTCTGGACTCTTCTCCAGTTCCTCCAGACAGTCAGTTTTATGCAAAGGTGAGTCTGTGAATCCTCAGCCCAAATGTTACTGCCAGCTTTAACATCAAGATAGAAGAGCTGGACCCAGAGCTATATACAACTGAGTCCCTTTGAAAACAAGTGGGGCAAAAACATTAGCCATTAAATAGAGGAAATTTATAGGGGAGTTTTCTGCTTGTGTACAGTAACTCTGCATCCCTGAAGTTAATTCTTAAGTGAAAAATATTGGCACGGTCAGACCGTGTGGGAAACTTCTCTGGCCTGGCTTTCATTAGACCAGAAGTTCCTAATTTTCAGGACTTTTGCTTCTCGCATGCTACCTAACTAGAGAAAACAACAGTCCAGCACCAGGAACAGAAAGCTGAAAATAAATAAATACTGCAGGTCTTGGTGTTGCAGCTCTGATGCAAAAGCTGGGTCGTTCATTGATCCTGAACCTCCTCTGTGACAGTCCAGGATACATGAATTCAATTACAGCTGTGCAGCTCAAAGCTATTTAAGTGGGAAACGGAGCTGATTACTTGTAAGAAGTAAATTGAGGGGTTTCACATCTCTTGCTACAGCCTGGTCAACAAGTGTTAGGTCTTCACTGACATATTATCCATACTGCCACCACTCATGTATCTGCCAGCTTCTGCCTCCAACACACCTAACATCAGTTTTCTACAAATGAAATGTTTGTTTTCAGAGAAGTCAGCTGTTTGAGGATACCTTTGCAATATGTACAGGAAAAAATGGTCTTGCACTGGCCCAGGCAAAACAAAACGGGGTTTAGATATTTTTATGAGAACCTGCTATTACCTAATTAAATTTATGGAGTTCGACACCTCAGGTAAGTTTTGGGTGTTTCTTCCAATGTCTGCAATGGAAAAAAGTAATTAGCAGATCCAAGTAAAGACAGTCACGTTTTAGGGTGAAGATACAAACACCATGTCTGTCACAGATTATGGAGAACAAGATGACTTGTGGCACTAAAGTAATCAGACCAAGTATGAGGCAAGATTTCCAGTTTTTAATAACTGGAAGGAATTTAAACAATAGTTAGTTGCTTAGATCTGTTCACGTTATCATTCTGAACCGTGTTCCTTTTGGAGGGAAAAAAAAGCCTTTAAAAGGAATAATTTTCTTATATCCCAATTTTATTTAGAAAATTCATTACAAGTTTTTTCACGTTGCAGTAGGAACAAGCACCACATTTAAATCATGAGTGAGGTATGGAAGGCTGAGTGAGCTGCTCATTGAACAGCAGAGGCATTAGATAGCACCTATACTCTGGGGCATTTTGATTTTCACTCCAGAGCTTTAGAAAATGCCCCAAATTGTAGGATGACTGAGCTGATGGAATAATAGAGAGCAAGTTACTGAAACCCATTTTGCATCCAACTCTGGAATGTTGCAAAGGAAAATCACCTGGCTTGGCAAAACAGCTCTTGCCACAGGCAGGGCCCAGCTGCAGCAGATGTGGATGATTTAGGGCTAACTAGAATTTGTAGTTATCCACTAGGAATCTCCTCCCGTGGACCAATTACCCCGAACTCCCAGTATTTCCTAACAGCACAGCACAGAGTTGCTCCTTGATGTTATTCAGCTGATTCCACCTGAAGATCCACATCAGGGATGCAGCTAAACTGAGCCATGACAAAGGGGCAGAAAGAAGAACCAAGTGAATCAGCAAGGATGGAAAATATACAGCAGAGCAGAAGAAACTTTTCCTGCAACAAACCCACATGGATTTCTAGCAAGTCAGATTTTCAGCACCACTTCCACCATTAGTTTTCCCCTCCAGCAGCCCTGTTCATGGAGTGGTGCTGGAGAGTCAAGTCACACTGTCAGCACTCCTGCGCTCCTCTCACCACAGAAGGGGCTCCCTGTTCTACGGAGCTGTAGGCACAGGAAGTTCTGACTCGGGATCACTTTTTATGGCTCTGTACAAAGGCAGGGACAGTGAGTGTGCCAGCCTTGACTTCAGCTCGGATCTCAGGTTTGTGCTTTAATGAGAAGACAAGAGCTCGCACTGTCCTGCGATACGGCGCGTTAATGAGGCGGGAAGAGAGATGAAAAGCTTCTCGCTCAATATTTTCAGCCAGTGGGTGATCAATCTGAAAACAGCAAAGTATAAAATTAGATCTTTACATTTAATAAGGAGACCAACTGATTGAAATTGGACTTTGGTGCTTTTCAGTGTTTCTTCATTAATCAGCTTAGATTCAAGGAAATCTACTTCCCATCACAAGTGTAACAGGAAGAGCAATTTAATTCCACCCCAGCAATTAAGGAACAAGGCGACATGGTCAGTAGCAAGGAACATGTCCCCATCTCCAGCTGGGTGGCAGTACTTTGCCATCACAACAGGAAACTAATCCGTGACAAGCTTTGGGTATCAAGCTCAACTGCAATTATAGACTACGCTGTAGTGTCTCCATAAAGCTCACTTTTGGTCTAGCTGATAGAAAGTACCTTGGATACTATTTTAAACTTAATTCCAACAGCAACTCTAAGATGTGCCAAACACTTGGCAACTCTGCCTTGTGCTATAAAGGGAAATGTGGGCCCTCTGTGTGTAGAAGGAGGTGTAATTAAGAACACAGAAAGGGATTTGCTAAATGTTAATTATGTAGTTATTGCTTCAACATGTGCCAAAACCTGTAATTTAGCACAGTTTAGGAAAAAAAAATCCCCCACCCATAAAGAAATGCTTTTAGTTTAATTTCCCTTTTGTGAGGGGGAATCTCCCATGCTTTGCATGCAGGAGATTCCAGTTAGCCAGGTGGTATTCCTCTGAGTCCTTTGCCCATGCCGGTTTTGCTACCCATCACTTAAAAGTCCCTCGGATTCACTCAGCCCCACCTTCCCTTCTCCTTTTTGTCAGCCTCTCAGGTGTCCCTGCTCCCCATTTGCTGGACCTCTTTGGTTCCTCTGCCTTTATGAGCAGTTTAAGTCCTGCTGTGAGCTCTGCTTGCACATGTGGTGGTACCCACAGGTTATTCTTCCTTGCTGTGCTTTCAGGTGAGTCCTATCCAGAGGCAGCTCTGCTTTACCCAATTCTACTCATTTTAGAGTGGTACCATAGTCTTGATGTTCCACAGATTTAGACTTTACTTCCAGTCTTATCACCATGCATAGATGTGATTTCTGAGTACTAGGTTTGACCCAGCAAAAGTGAGCTCCCACCCTTCTGAGGCATTCCTACAGCAAACCATCCTTCTGTGCTGCCCCAATCCAGATGCACTGGAAGTTGGAGAGGTTGTTCTCACAGCTAGAAAACACACAGCTTTGAAACTCTTGAGTGCTTATCACTTGACTTGCCATTTAAAGGATAATTAATGGATAAGTTAAAAAGGATAATTATTATGGCATTTCATAGACCAAGCAAACTAGTCATTAAGCCTTACAGCAAAGCTCTGTTCATTTACTTAAAGATACCTGAGGGATCTGGTATTTATCACCACTTTATATACTTTCAACCTTGTCTCTGTTTTTGCAATAGATTTAAATTTACAAATGTTTAATTAGAAAACACCCAAAAGGTCCCACTGTTGCTTTCACAGCTGTTGAGTAGTAGGGAAAACTTCATGTTCTATTAACTTCCTTCTCTTGTATAGCCCAACTGCAGTAGATGCACAACTGATCTGTTGACTGGTTATGTAAATGAGAGCAAATACACCTTGCTTACAATTAGCACATTGACTTGGTTAACAACCAAAATAAAATTATCTGCCTTGAAAACAAAGCTGCTCATAAATAGGGATGTGCTGTGAATCACTATAAGTAGGAACAGGTCACCTGGTCTTGTCCCCGCTCTGCAGGCAGGACCAGCTTGGCAGTAGCTGTGGCTGGGAAAGGTTTAACTTGTTCCTACAAGAAGTAATTCCTTGAGCTAAAGGCAAATGGCTCTGAACGTTACCTCCAAATCCAGGGCTTCACAGAGCAGTTTCCGTGCGTTCTTCCTGAAAGCCTCGGACTTGGGATCGCTCCTGACCTCGATTGAGGGCCTGTTGGAGTGGTCCCTGATGAAGGTTCTCCACTCTGTGTAAATATCCTTGGCAAGGCCAGACACGTCAGGATCGGAGTGTTTGCGCATCTTGTTCACTGTGTGACCTGGAAAACAGGAACAGCTCCCTTGGGATTGGCAGGTGGGCAAAATACAATGGACACTGGCCGAATCATATCAGGGCTAAAGCAGCCACACATTTTTAACTGAGGCAGTGTCAGCAAAACAACCAGAGCACTGACACAAACACAGATATAAATTTATTAGCCATTAAGCATGGAGTTCTCGTTCTTTGGCTTCTGCTGTGATTTTTGCCTGAGCAATTAGCAAGGAATTGTGAAAATTCCCTTCCCAAGTCAACAAGGTGTGGAGTGACACTTATGGAACACAAGGCTATGCTGATTTTTTTACACAGATCCTGGATCTGGTGAAAGCTTGTGAGCTTGGCCTACAAAAAATCCTGGTTTTCACCTGGAAACCCCATTAAGGAAGCAGATGTTGCTGATGATGGCTGTAGCATTTTAACACCACGGTGACTCCAAGCAGAATCCTTCCCATCGACAGGGCCAGTGCAGAAGAGGCTTTTCTCTGCGAGGAGACAAAAGAGAGCTTCCTGCTCTCAGAGGGGTGTTTTTCTCTGACCAGAAGCGCTCTTGGCCAGGAGATGTCACTGTTAGGCTTCGATGGCTCTTCCAGCCCAGCCGACTGCAGGCAGGCACTGGGAAAAACCTCGAGAAAAGCCTGAATAAAGCCTGAACGTGGCAAATGAAACCACAGCTCAGAAGACGGAGAAAAGGGCGGATCGCTTCTCCTTTTCAAGGGCTCTGTGATTAGAGATGCGGCTGCTCTAATGGCTCTAACAGGAGCTGCCCATCTGCTGGGGATTCCTTAGGGCAGGGATGCAAGAAGCAGTTCTGGGTGATCTGAGGAGAATTTCTCACACGTCCAGTAGATTCAGCCAAATTATATAAATGAACCACGCCTTGGATGGCAAGAGAGCACTCTGACAAACAGCAGGAGAAGGAATAAAACACAGGGACCAAGAAGTGCTCTTCAAAAATCTGACCACAAAAAGGGGTGATGCAGTATTGCCTGGGAGGAATTAGAGGACAGCTTTTTCAGTACCAGCTGGACTTTTTCAGTACCATCTCTGAAAACTGCAGGCTGGATATCAATATTTCATTGGCAGTGACACTAATTTCTTTAAAAGCTTCCAAACTAGTCTCTTTTGTACTGACAAACCAAGCAGACATAAGACAACCTAATATTCAGTCTAGATAGACAAGATATACCTATTTTAGTGGAAAGTAACACTTCCTTGGATGGTATTTTCTTCTTCAGCTCCTCCAAAGCCTCCATCAGGTTCTCTTTTGGTTGCCCGGGAAGCTCAAGTATAGACTTCCATCGTTTTATGTCTTCCACAACCACAACTCTCTGGGAAAGAGAAAAGCCATTAGGAAAGCGGGATATTCTTACGATAAATAAGGACAGTGATCTCAGCTAATGGGGCTGTTATCAACACATGAATTATTGATCATGGCATGGACCAGAGCATAGAATACACGATGGCCTGGGAGCATGGATACTTGCTTGGGATTAGAAACCTTCTGCAAATCAAGACTGAAGTAACCAGAAAGCAAAGTAAGAGGCTTCACCTTGATCTGCCAAACTCTGGCCATGTAACAGCAAACGTCTGCTAGAAAAGAAGTGTTTTGAATTTAAGGAATCCATTGTATAAATGTCTCTAAATAGGAAAATGGATTAAGAGGGAGGCAGGTAATTATCTTTAGTAGGCTGGCAGAATCTGAATCCTGCTCAGATTTGCTTCATATTTAAAATAAAGACAGCAAGGTGAGAAACAAAGCATTAAGGAACACGAATGCAGACCCAAGTACGCTGTACATCCACAGTCTTTTTCGCTGTTTTTACCGTGGACCTTGACAGAACAGACTGCAAAGAGTGCGAGTCTCATATTTTGGATGTGATGCATCTTACTCAGCAGCAGAGCCCTCTGCACCTGTATAGCTCCACTTCCCTATTCCCTGTGAGGATCCCATCTCACGGCTGCCAAGACTTCGGTGCAGAGCTGGCACCGCAGGCGTCCACACAGCGCTCCTCCCACCGCCACCCCGCGCTGCCCAGTGACCGCTCCCCCCGCCGGTGACCTGCCTTGAGGGACTCGAGGGTGACCTGCCGGCAGCTGCGGGGCTCGGCCGCGGCCGGGCGGGGGCTGCGCGGGCCGCGGGCACTGCGCACCAGGAACCGCTCCATGCTGCCCTGGCCGCCCTCCCCCACGGAACCCGCCGCCCTCCCGCCATTTCCGCACGGTAGTTCCGCCGGGTGCGAGACCCTATAGGATGGCCGAGGTTGTCCCGCAACAAGGACTACACCTCCCAGCAAACCTCGCGCGGTGGGTAGTACGGCCATTCCGCCATTTTCGTCCGGTAGTTCCCCCCTGCGGTGATGCCCTATGGGATGGCCGGGGGTGCCCCGCGCGCGGACTACACCTCCCAGAACACCCCGCGCGGGGCGAGGGTCACATCTCGCGAGGGGCGGTGGACGGCCGGTGCCGGGGCGGAGGGGCGAAGATGGCGGCGCTGCGGGGCGGCCTCTCCGTCCTGCTCCCGGTGCTGCCGCTGTTCCTGCCGCTGTTCCTGCCGCTGTTCCTGGCGCTCCCGACGGGAGCCGTCGCCGCGGGGCCGCTCCCCGCCGCCTCGTCCTCCGAGGCCTTCGACTCCGTGCTGGGCAACACGGCGTCGTGTCACCGCGCCTGCCAGCTGACCTACCCCCTGCACACCTACCCCAAGGTACGGGCGGGCCCTTCCCGGCCCCACCGTCTCCCCCGGACCCTGCGCGGCCCTTCTTTTTTCTCTCTCCCCCTGCAACTCCGTCTCGTCCCTAAAAAGAGATCCTTCCCTATAGAAATAGATGGTTAGGCTGCAGCTTGCCAGTGAAGCGCTGTTTTCAAAGCACGGTTTTGTCAGTCCCGGGTGCTTTTGTGGGTTTGGGGGGGGGAGGTGTGGTTGCTGTTTCCTCCTGTTCCTAAAGAGGCAGCTGTAATTTGGCTTGGGCTGCTGCATATTTTGGGCACTAAAACAGAGCTGTGTTGGTGGCAGGGCAGAGATCCTGAGTCAGGGCGCCAGTGGGGCACTTGGGTGGTGAAGGATGAAGCATAAAAGGTGACACAAACAAGTGGCTCATCAGAGCCTTCATGGAATTTTTTTTATCTCATGAGAAAATACTGGAATAGTGTCCGATGGGAATTTAATTTCGTACCGCAGGGTTTGCTGTTGGTTCAGGCTTTGCACAGCTTTGAACTGCAGGCCTGAATTTGGAAAATCCAGGACCCAAAATCTAATCCTTCCTGTTTCTCTATTAGCAATAAACTTCATTATCAGCTGTGGCTGTGTAGCAAGTGGAACTCTTACCCCATGTTTGGGATTTCACAGGAGGATAGCAGGGAAGTAGAGCAGTGCCAGGGTTGGGTAACAGGGCTTTGCCTGCTTTCCTGTGGAATTCAGTTGGATTTTGCAGCTGATATTGGTATCCCCACGGAAACAGGTAACAGGGAGTTGTTTGGAATATTAGTAAATTTACATGTGTACTTATGGCATGTTTTGGTACCTACGTGAAGAGGAAGAACTAAACCCGAGAAATTAAGGCTAAACATTACCCTAATATATTTCCATTGTTTTGGTGCATTGGTTTACTTCCCTTGCAGGACTCTGTCAAGTTCAAGGAAGGCTGATATTTCTTTGGGTTTTATTGTACTTTTGAATTTTGTTACTTTTTGAATTTGAATTTTGGTGCGTGTTGTTGGAGCTGTGGACTAATACACTCACCCCTTTCTTTACATTTAGTGTTTGTTCTGTTTGTCACAAAACTACTGGTGGAATTGAAGGAAATCATTTTAGTTGTCACTGGAAAGTAAGACAAACTTCATCAAGACTGCCATAGAAACCTGTCTGCTGGAGCTGATTTCTATGGATATTAAATTACAGAACACATTTTCTGCAACAGCATCACCCACCTTGTCAGTGTTAGAGTTGAGTTTTAATTTATATTCGCAGTTTTCTGCTCTTGTGCCTTTTAAAGTGTGCAGACCGGTGCTCTCAGCAGTGGCCAGGTCATTTACAGCAGGTTGTACATGAGGTGTGGTGTGTTTGGTGGTTGTTAAATTAATTCAGAGTCTTGTTTGCCACCTGTGCAGTCATTTGAGTGGGTGATGGTTTCGTTGGTCTGGTTCATGGGTCAGTGGCAGGGTGTGGTCAGAGGTAGGACACTCACCTGACAGAGGCTTTAGTTCTGCAAGGTGGAGAACCCAGTCTGTGCACATCCGTGCCCTTGCCTTTGTGGACAGAAGAAATACCAGGTGTAGGATTTCTATATTTGCTTAATTTTAATGGTTGCAGTGAGAAAGCACTTTTTCCCTTCAGTTCATTATAAAAAAAATTCATGTTTCTGGAGCTGGTTTGTCAGCAAACAATTAACCAGGGTACTGGTGTAGTACTTCAGAAGATAATCTCTTATTTTGACAGTTCTGTGGTGATTCTGACTAGAGTCTGGTAGATACATTGTAATCACTGTCAAAATCAGGGATTTTTTTGTCCTTTCCTTCTGGGTTCTACTGTTTAAGTGATACCAGAGATTTTCTGCTCTTTGTAGGGTTAAACATGAGCATCTGGTAAAAAGTTCGCTTTGTGGATTGTAGGATTGGAATTACAAAACACAGTTTGCTATTCCAGGTTTGCCCACCACAGAATGGAGAGCTCTGTTTGAATTAAATCCATAGGGATGTCAGTGTTACAGAGCTGTGGCTTGGGTTTACTTCGGGTCATGTTTAGCTGGGTCGTAGGTCTGGTGGAGAGGAGGAGGACAAAAAAAACCCCAACCAAACAACAAAAAAATGTTTTCTGGCAATTTGTTCTGGACTGGAGGGATGCAAGCCTGTTGTTGTGCCTCCCCAGGAAGAGGAGCTGTACGCCTGCCAGAGGGGCTGCAGACTGTTCTCCATTTGCCAGTTCGTGGACGATGGCGCCGATTTGAATCGGACCAAACAGGAATGTGACTCTGGTAAGACCTCGGAACTCCTTCAACATCCTGTAATCTGAAGGCATAAAGGAGGGAGGAGAGCAGGAATCTCTGTTCTCTGTTGATTTCTCCTTACCTGATCCTTAGTGTTGTTGAATTTCTTAAGTGTCATCAGGAAATAAATTCGAAATACTTCATTTTACTATAAGCAGTTTGTCCTACAAAACACAAAATGACTGGGAAAAAAATCCAGTCAAATAGTTTTCCTTTTATGTGACAATCAGTCCCATTTACCATTCCTGACAAACTTAAGTACAGAAGTGAATTGTTCAGATGGAATAAGAACACAGATCTTGTGCCTTGTAAATCATGGTTTAGGCTACATCCTGAGCTTTCCTTACAGCTAAACCCTTGGGAATTAGGTACGTTTTGTTTGGAATAAGCCTTTAAATACTGGTGAACTAATTCTCTCGGGGTTGTCTGTTTAGAGCAAAAGTTTCACAGTGAAGATGAAATGTAGAATCATTGAAGTTGGAAAAGACCTTCGAGTCCAGCTGTTCCCCAGGACTGCCAAGGCACCCACTAAACCATGTCTTTTAAATACCTCTGGGTATGGTGTGTACTATGGGTCAATTAATAGTGGGTTTGGAATTGTA
>NW_016690192.1:3256080-3277283 GCF_001604755.1 Lepidothrix coronata | reverse complement strand
GGCAAAATTGTCATATTCCAGGTGCTTACCTTTTTCACTGAGATTAAGGTGTCCTGGCTGCTCACTTTAGGTCTGCTTCTTCCAGTCACAGAAAAGGCTGTAGAGAACTATCAGAAGTGCTCAGTTTTTGCTGGTATTTCACTGCCTTTAGAGCCAGTTTAATGGGGGAAAAAATTCAAAGTTAGGAGAATGGAGCATGTCTTCAGGTTAATTTCTGTATTAGTTTTGAAAATATAAATTATCAAGATCAGTGGAAGCTTTCTAGCATGATCTCCTAACTCCTTATTTTGTTTTAGTCAAAGCCAGAAGTACAGTATGTTCCACAGCTTGATCAGGAAACTGGAGATACAAGAGGATCCTTGTCACTGAGTAAAACAGCCTGTAAGTTGTTCTTTGTGCTTTGCAAGAGTAAATGCAAATGTTCCCTGTTATGCAAAGAAAAAAATAAAGTTACAGGTGGCATATGAAAGCAAATTTTTAGAAAGCTGAAATGTAATTATTTACTGTGTAGAGTGCACTGTGTACACTTGGCATACCCTGTGCTAGAAACAAAGCTCTGCTGGAAATGGAAACCTGCAAGCTGGGGTTGTTTTTAAAAGCTTCTTTTTAGGCTTTGTGTAGACCAACTGTGTGGGCTTTGGGTCTTCCCTTTCCTGGCTCTCCTGACCAGTGTTTGTGCTGTTGTCCCTCAGCAGACAGACGTCCAGGGGGCTCACAGACATTCCGAGGGCTCTTTGAAGAGCGAGCAAACGACAGCTTTTTCAAGTGTCTTTCCATGTACGTATGTTCTGGATGTCTGTACCCACTAGGAGGATAATGGCCTTTCCCCTGTGTGTGTGGAGCACTGTGGCAAGGTCTCAAAGTGCTACGAGTCTGTAGGTTCAGGATGCACAGCAGTTACAATTCTGTATCTCACTGTTAGTGTGACTTTGCTGTACTGGCCCCGTGTTTTCTGCACAGTGTTCTGCCAACTTTGATTTTTCCTTTCCATTTCAAGTGAACAACGTATTGATAATTTCCTGCACTGTTTTTTGAGTATGTTCTCTGAACTGTTTAATCAATACTGTGTTTTGCCTGTTCATTAGCTCTGGATGTGTTTCAGGGCAAAGCACTTCTTTTGTATTTTGTTTTGGGATTGTTTGATACAAAGCCCACTGACATGTCTCATTTCCAGGCTGAAAATACACAATATATATTTATTAGAGCTTTTCTGAAGATCAGCATTTTCTGGTTACTTTCTCTTTAAAAGTTTACACATGAAGGATCAGTGAGTTGGACCCCAAATGTGTCACAAAAAACTGGTTTTAATTCTGTAAACAAGAGGATGCTTAGGGCCCAATAACAGAATCCAGCAACTCTTTTGTGATCCTAAAAAGGCATTAAAGTACCCAGGAGTCTGCAGTGGGCTGTGTAGCTGTAAAAGCAAGAGACTAATGCATTGGCAGGAAAGACAGTCAAAATTGAGCCAAGCTTTTTAGAGGTCTGTTGTCTTGTATTCAGTATATGAAATGTAGCAACATCCTTCTCATTTCAGAAATTCCAGTTGGATTTTAACCACTACACTTGTCCTGTCAGTGTTGGTGCTGCTCTGGATTTGTTGTGCGACCGTAGCTACAGCTGTGGAGCAGTATGTCCCATCTGAGGTACTGCCTTTTATAACTTACAATATTCTGAATTTATTCTTTATATTGCTTTTATGCTACAGCTGTCTAGGGACTAAGAAACATTTGGGGGAAGTTCATCTGGAAAGGGGGTTTTGTTTTTGAGGATGTGGTTAGCAAACCAATTTTGTTTATTTAAAGTATGATTTTATAGCTGAGCAATTCTTGCTCATTCCTGAGGCCCATAGGAGCTCTGAGCCTTACTCAGGCAGCCCAGAGAGGATGTCTTGTAGTGCTCTCCTCTTGACAACTTTCAAATTACTCTTAACAAGTGGAGGCTGATTCTAATTTCTCTGGGAATAAAGCTATTCTGAGGTTTGGGTGGTATAGGTAAAAACCAGTACTGGTTGAATCCAGGAGGATCAATAGTGAGAACAGTGACAGCGTAGTATTGGTGAGTGCAGTGTGTCTGATCAGAGGGGGCACTTTCCTGGTGCCCAGAGAGTCCTGGCTCACAGTATTTGCAAATCAAAGGAGCTGTTACATAAGCACTGTGTCTGCTATTTTTCTGGCAGATTTAATATACTTCTTTTGGATGCAAGTCTAGTTCCAGCCATGAATTTCAGATGTTACAGAAAGCCTGGGTTAGCTTGTGTGGCAGGGCTGCAGCTGTCAGAACCTGGAATGCAGTTGCATAATGAAATTCCTTTTATTCACAGTATGGAGAGTCTTTGTCTTAAAGTTCCTTGTTTAAATATTTCAGAAACTGAGCATCTATGGAGATTTGGAATACATGAATGAGCAAAAACTGAGCAGATACCCACCCTCTGCACTTGTTGTGGTTAGATGCAAGACTGAGGAGCATGAAGAAGCAGGACCTCTTCCTACAAAAGTCAATCTGGATCAATCTGCAATTTAAATAAGTCTCCATTGGATCCGATAGACTAATTTTAACAGAGATAGCAACTCCTGATTGATTGTGGTGGTTCTTCAGATGAGAAGCTTAGCAGCCAGTCTTTAAATGCAAATAAAGTTGCAGAATCAACAAAGGTCATGGGATTTTGTTTTCGACTAGTAGTAAAGATTCAGACATGAATTTGTGTTTGTTTCCAGGCATAATCACTTTTTGCTGGTGTTTGCTATGTGTCTTTTTGCTTACAAAAGCTGTAAGCATGCTTTCCATACTTCTGCCAGGACACTTTCAAACTTACTTGTGTGTTCTAGGATGTAATGTGTACATTCAGAGTTAGCTTTGTAAAGGTATAAGAAATTTTAAGTAGGCAGGAGATGCCTTTTTAGTGTTGCACTTTCTGTTGTAGTTAAGAGAAAATATTATAAAATTATCTGCTGAATTTTTTGTACTTGTTAATGTCCATGCACAAACAACCCTGTCTCCAAAAAACAGAAATATATTTTTTCTACAGTGTGGCAATATTTGAGGTGGAAAGCATTTGTGAGGTACTGTAGGCTAGAACTCAGCTTGTGAAAAATGGAAACTTCATTAAAACTTATGGACATATCCCTTCACATGCAGAGCATAACATGGTCAATTATTTTGTCAAACTTTAGCCTTTAAGTCTTAAATTGCTTGTAAAGTTAGCGCCTGTGTTTTCTGAAAAATTCTACTTTCTGTTCTTGATTAACTGTTCTGGTCTTGTAACTTCATTTACAGAAACAAGTTGATTCCTGAGAAATGAGAGCAGACAAATAAAATTGACTGTATAGAAAATGTTGACTATATAACTTTTTGGTATGGTTAATTATTGACCACAGCAGGCTCGGTATGAGAAGCCTGTCCCTAGCCTTCCTCTCCTGGGCAACGTGACCTGATTTTGCTGTGTGATTCACTAGGACAGCAACAACAACCAACAATGTCCCTCATGTTTCTAATCTGTTGTTTGCAGTTCTTTTCTTTGAGGAGATTGTTAAATGCTGGTTCCCAGCGTTGGCAAGTTGGGGGTGTGGGATTTATTGTAGGGTCTCTGAGTGTTTGAATGCTGGCTAGAATGCGTGGTGCCCGACTCAGTGTCGTTTTCTGTTGATTCTGCAGAACTCCCTCGAAGGTTTTCTAACTGAATAGCTGGTGGAAATGTTTGTAAGGTCTGTTAAAATGTTTCCTTTACTATTACACCTAGTTGCAGAGGGAGTGTTACAGCTCCAAGCAGACGTGGCTGTTTGCCTGTTCCAACGTGGACAGTACAACCTCTGTTACGCTGATGATTTCACAAAACTTTCTCTTCAAAACTTTATTGCTTACAGCCCTGGGCTTAAGTTAAGCAAACAACTTGTGCTTTCATTGGGTGTTTTGTCTTTTGTTTGCTGTTTAATGACATTTCAGCCCAGGGATCTGTGCAGTGCAGCCAGCAATTCAGCAATGTGCTGTTGGGTCACAGAGAGCTCTGTGCCTGTGGCACTCTGGCACTTGGCACTGCTGGATCCAGAGCCAGCCAGAGTCTGAGGAATTCAAGTGTTGTACTTGTAAGCTCTTGTCAAAGGATCTTCCCTCAGTAAAATCAGATACTATCAAGTAATTGAACTGTTTCTCAAGATTTCTAATCTAAACGGACTCCTGAAGCGCTCTTGGCATTTGACTTTGCAAAATGTCATGTTCTACTCGTTTTTTGTTTGACTTCCTGAAATCTCCGTTTTCAGAGGCTGCAATTTGGGTTTGATCTCTGCTCAAAACCACTGTTTAAATGAAGGGCCTTAAATTATTGAAATTGTGGGAGGAAAGCATTTTATATTCTCTTTAGGCATGTGTTCAACTGAACCTATATCAGATTTAAAATGGAATCATCTTGACACAAATGAGGCGACCCTCTTGAGTGTGTGTATTTCACTGCTGGCAGAAATAGCCATGGCACATTTGGGGGCAATTGGTTTTTTTTTTAGGTGCTAGAATTAATAATCTTCTGTCATACTGAATATCTTGATCTGTGTTGCCTCTTTAGCTGCTCTGATCTTTGACAATTTTTTTTTTTTATTTAACTTCAGAAGGGCTTGGTTGTGTTTCTTACCTCACTGTCATGAACTCATTTTCTGAACTATAAGTAGTGTTTGATGTGAGGTAACTGCTCTAAAATCCAACTGTCTGGTTGGCTGCAGCTGAGCTTGATGATCTTGGTGTAGGAAATAGGTGGGGGTAGGTGTCAGTTTGTAGAATCATAGAATTGTTTAGGTTGGAAAAGATCTCCAAGATTGAGTTCCACTGTTTCCCCAGCACTGCCAAATCCACCACTAAACCATGCCCCTTTGGACAAGTCTTATGGACATTTGCCTCTTGCAAATGCCTCTTGCATTTTAAACGTATCCATTGTCTTACACAGGAGTTTTAGCAAATTCACAGTCACCTAATAAAGGCTCAAAAACTAAACCTCTTTAAAGAGAAACAGATCCAGAATATAAGATGTGGGGGGTTTAACCCTTAGTCTGGCATTCTTCCACGATGTAGCAGATGCCCAGACTTGCAGGCTGTTTGCTATGTGGCGTTTGGCATTTTCACCCCAAATTCCCCATGGAAAAGGAGAACTTCGTAGCACCAACTTCGCTCTGAGAAGCTGCTTAGGACAAATTGGTGCTGCTGTGCTGAAGGAGGAGCTCCTGAAAGATTGTATTTAATTCTGGCTGTTCTGTGAGTGCAGGGCTGACAGATGCCCTGATCGTGAAGAGCATATTAAGTCACTGTAGTTGAGGATGGGTTGTATGTGTGGGGATGGAGAGGGAAGTAGCTGTAGTTATTCCTCTGTATCAGGCACTATTTGGTCTTTTGAATCAATTCAAGGCAACTGTCTTGAGACCACCTTAAAGACAATCTACCCACCAGCCTTCCTCTGAAGGTCCGGTGAGCTGGTTTTGCTAGTGCTTGGGAAGGAATCATGGTCTGTGGGATGGCACAGTTTGGAAGCACTTGAGCCCTACAGACCCAACTGCAAGCAAGAAGGACATGGGCTCCTCAAACACTTCATACTGGTGCTTTTTCTCCCCATTGCCCCCATGGCAAAGCTGCCTGCTGGTGATGTTTTATCCTGCAAAATTCCCCTTCGTGTGTGCTGAGCCAAAACCTGCAGCCAGTTTAGAAGGCTGCAACCTTTTTGTAAGTTTGTGTTTGCTGCAGGCTGAGCTGCTAAGACTTACTGCAGGCCTGGAAGTTCAAGTACACAAGTAAAAGAGTACCCTGGAGGATTTTCTGTGCCTGTGCTTGTTGCCCAAGCAGGGAAGCTGTTCCAGATGGTTGTATCTTGCACAGCTCTCCTGAGATCCGATCATGTGGCTGATGCTGCCGTGAGGTCAGTGTGTCAAATTGGGAAGGAGGTGGGGGGGGCAAGGAGGCTTGCATGAGGATGATCAGACTCTCCTCCCTCAAGCTTTCATCATGAAGGGGGTTCTCCCTGACTGGCACCAGGGTAAATGCAGTTGGCATCAGCTAGAGGTGAGTGTTCACCTTCCAAGCTGGCGTCAGGAGTGGCAGTGGGGTTCTTGGCATCTCAAATGTCCCTGTCCTTCGTGAATTGTCTAATGCCCTGTTGTGAAACCAAGGTGGAGCCAGGAGGAATGAGAAACCAACCACAACCTGTGCTTTCAGCTGGAGCTGCAGCACAGGTTCAGCACTGCCCTTCCCATCCCCTCCTGTTTGTGTGCCTGGGCAGCAGCGCTCTCCTTGCTCTCCTACCTCTGTTGGGATTGTATCCTGGTAACATCGCTCGTGGTGAGGTGCAGAAAACTCCCTGCAGTCCTTTGAGGGCTGTAGCTCTGGAAATTATGAACAAAACTCACCCCCAGGTACAGTTCTATGTCAGAAAAACCTTATATGCAGCTGTTCCCTGGAGTACATGTGTTCTTGATAGTGTTGTTTGTCTTGACCTCTTTATCGCTGCTTTTGTGAGATTTCAAGTAGTTTCTACTTAATTTGATACAAAAGAAAAGTGTTGATATAAAGTGCTGGACCTAGTTAGTGTTTGTTTTACAAATGGGTACTTAAGGTTTAAAAGGTGATCTGATTGATTGCTTTGGGAATTAAATCTGGGCCATGTTTCCACCAAGGCAATTTTTGCTTGTACGTGACAATAAAGGAGTACATTACCTGTTCCTGGGTAAGATGGTGTGAGACTTAGAAAGGCAAAGCTTGTGTGGCTGCTGCGTGCTGCTTCTGTAAACAGTCTTTTGTCCCTTTCCTTCTAGAGGAATGGTGATGTACCTACTTGTGGTTCAACAAAATCCTTCTCTGGAAAAAGAGGTAATTAATAAAATGCAGAGCTTAACTTCAATAATAAAGTATAAACCAATTGAAATGTAAAATACAACCAGTATTTATGGTTTCTTGGGACTGATTTTCTACTCTTTCTGTGTAGTAAAACTTCCATACTATAAAAGTAATAAACTTTAGCTGTTCTGTGTTATCTTGAAGTTGGCAGTCATATGGTACAGTAGCATGATAGGTGATCCTTGTCTGTCACAGAAAGGCTCATAATGAGCTTGCTGAGGGGTTTCTATGTATCTTAATAGTCAAACTTCAGCAAATATTGTCCATATTTAGAAGGAGAAGGTGAGATCAAACAGAATCAATAGCAAACCTGTAGATCAGGTTGCAACATTTCATCACTGCCTTTATTTTATACTCGTGTAAACTGTTGTGCTTCCTGGTCAGAGTTTTTTGTAGACACAGCCATGCTGTAATTCACCACTTCTTTTCTGAGCTGAAATGTTCTGTTTGGTTTCCGCTTGAGTGTGACAGAGGGAGAGGTTGCTGTAGCCAGGATCCCTCAGCTGTACTGAGGAAAGGCTATGCCTTCACTTGAGTTTGAATGACACAACAACCAAGTAAACACAAAGCACAGCCAAGACAAATTCTAACTTAAAAGTTCTTTAGATTTTTAAAAGTTGTTTTTTTAAATTCTAGTTAAAGCTCTTTAAGTTCAGTTATACCAAAATCAATTAAACAGGCAGGATTGTCTTAAGTGACTGGTTTCATGTTTCTGAGATGACCACATTAACATTTTTTGCTGGTGGTCTGGAAATACAAAGGAACGCAGGAAAATACCGTGTTGGTTTAGAGGCAGAGCAGGTTGCTGAGGTGAGGGTGGGTGACTGACGTTGCTCTTCCTTGTGCTGCCATTGTGTTGCAATGCCTGTGGGTTTGGCCTTCAGCTTCTGCATTTGATATGATTTATGTACATGACTTTCTGAAAGCTGGAGTCCCTGGAAGGTTGCTGTGCCCTGGAGATGTCTTTGGGGACGGAAAGGGCAGCTCTTTGGCCCCTTCCCAACATTTTGAGCTGATAATCCAGCCTCATACTGTGGGAGAAAGTCTAGGGCATTTGTTGGGGCAGAAAGCCCAAAGTGCTGTAAAATCAAATTTTACCTCCTGAGGAGTTTTGCTGTGGGCTCTGGGAAGGCACCTTCCCCAGCCTTTCAGTGACCTGCCCTGTGTTTCAGGGGCACTGCTGTCCCACAGAGTTGGGCAGGGGCTTGTCTTTTTCCACCCTTGTGCATCCAAATCCACTAGATGAGCTCCAACAGAGATGTGGTGTTTGTACCATTTGATCTCGGTGCTCTGTAACAGCAGCACGGGTTCTTCCATACTGCAAGCAGCAAAATTCTCTGTGAGGAGGTGTTTACTGTTGGAGTTTGGCTGCTTAAACTCAACTATCAACCCCTAAACCCCAGCAGCCTGCACTAGTCCCACGTGCAGAGCCCCCTAAACATCAGCCTCATGTTTCTGCACTGTTCCCCTCTGAAACACCCCAAACCCACTCTCAGCCCTGCTGGATCCTTTCCCAGCCCCTCACCTCTTGCTCTTGCCTCCCAACAGAGCCCTGCCATCCATGTGGTGCTTGCACTGGCTGCACACGGAGACGTGTCTGCATCTCTGCCATGGCACTGCTCGTCGTGGTGGCTGCTGTGGGCTTGGGGGTGGCACTGGGACTCCTGCCACGGGCACCAGGTTGTATTCCAAGAGTCGTTATTTTCTTGGTAAGGGAGGCAGAAATGATGCTGCATGAGAACAGCCCTCATGTCCATCACCATGTGTGAAAGTGATGCTTTCCAGCGCAGACCAGGAGGAAGGAAAGGGATGAGCAGGGTGGTTTGGGGCTGTGTAAGCCTTGCACAGCCCCAGTAGCCCCCAGCCATTCCTCAGCTCCACTGTCCTGTTCCGCAGGGCTGGGATAACTCTGGGTGGCACCATCATCCTTCAGACTATTGATTGGTATGGTCTTCACACTCTGCCATGAACCTGCCAGAGATTAATCCTGGCCCCTGGCTATTACCAGAACAACAAATGAGTTTCAGAAATCCCCCTTTATTCCCCCTGATCTGTTCCTCGTATCTTAAAAATGCTGGAAAGTAAAGGATTTCTTGCTTTCCCCTCAGTGAACCGCTTCTGCACAGCCCCCAGTAACCGGACAGGCTTCTTGTGTGATGACAGAGTGACCTGCATCCCATCCAGTTGGGTCTGTGACAGAGTCAGCAACTGCAGGAATGGAGAGGATGAGCAGGAGAAGCTCTGTGGTGAGTGGTTTTGTTGTGACCATCCCCCCTGCACTAGTCATCCTGTTGTGAGACAGAGCAGCTGGTGTTCCTCTAATCCTGTTCTGTGCTTCTGAGCAGATAAGCCTGGTAGATCCTTTGTAGGGCAGATACTGAGAGATGGCACTGCCCAAAACCCAGTGGGCGTGCCAGGAATCAAAGTCTCCAAGCTCCTCTGATCTTCCTAGGGTTTTTTTAAAACCATGATGCAGCTTTACCACTGGTAAAGCTTTATGCCTACATGGGTAATTTATTGTCCTGTCACCCTGGGAAAAAACTGATTAAAGCAGAAGCCTGGGGCACTCAGACTCTGCTTCTGGCTCAGCCACAAGCATCCCTTCCCCTCTCCAACCACAGCTTCCCTATCTATGGCATCGTTCCTGCCCTGACACTGCATAGGGAAGGACTGACTGACCCCCTGTGACAGCAGCCTTTGGTGGCTGCCATCTCCCTTTTAGCCAGTGTCTGTGCCCAGTGGAGTTATGCATGTCCTGTGTGTCCACCCTGGCAGGTGACTTACCCCACAGCCTCCCAGGATACCTGGTTTTCCTCTGCAGTAACCCCAGATCCTGGATCTATGCCGATCAGAGGTGTAACGGGATGAACGACTGCGGAGACTGCTCTGACGAGTCGGGGAGCTGTAAGTCTCTCTTCTTGGGCAACAGGTCTATTCTGCTGATGGATTGCAGTAGGTTGTATAGGCGTGGTGCTCATGGATGCTGCTGGGAATGCCTGGAGGCCGGCATCCTCCACTAAAGCACAAAATAGCTGGGATAAGATGTGAGTATGAACCAGGCAGGTTGCATCCTACCAGCTGCCAAGGGTTCTGTATCAAAGCCTGGTGGCAGCCGAGGTGGCAAAGGCTCCATGATTTGCTCCCAGACCCAAAAGTTGCTCCTCCTTCATGGCTTGCTGATGTGGAGCAGTTTCACAGTGATGCACAGGCAGTGACCATTCCAGCTGGCTTTTGGTAGTTGGTCAGGAGATGGGCACATCTCTGAGCTGGGAAGGGCTGAGCCTCAGCAGCTTCAAAGCCATCTAGATCCCCCTCTTGCTGAAACAAACCTGAGCAGCAGGTTTGTTCCTAAGTCACCTCCCTTGTTTCGAACAACAACAAAAAAAAAGAATTACAGCTCATTGTTCCTCCCAGGATGGCCTGTCTGCCGTGAAGGTCATCACAATGTCACACTCCATGGTTGTCCCCCACAAGTAGCACAAAGCTGGTGTCTTCTTTGGTGGGTTCACAGTCACAGGGTCATCACCAGTGCCTTTTCTGCTGGGGGGTGAAAGGGTTTTACCTGTGTAAGAAAGGAGGGAAGGGGTCAGTGCAGCAGAAGCAATTCAGCATTTCATTTGCCTGTTTTCCATCTTTCCCAGTGGCCTCCTGTCCCCCATGTGGGTGGGAGTGGTGGAGCTGCATCCCTGTGCGCTATGAGTACTGCTCCTGCATCCCCAGGAGGCTGTGCCGGGATGGCGTCCAGGACTGCCTTGGCTGGTCAGACGAGTACGTCTGCAGGCCATGAAGTCCTGGCACCCCTCAGTGCTGGAGACAGCAGGGTGCTTCCCACACTGTCACCTCTGAGCCTTGCTGTCCTCCTGCTCTGCCACCCACTTGGGAAGCTCCAATCCAAGCAAATCCTCAGGAGCAGTGCAGTGACACTGAACAGGGACCAAGGGCACATGGCAGCCCACGCTGCAGGCTGGGTACTGACTGTGGGACACCTCCAAGGATTCTCCTGTCATGTGAAGATGAGCACTTTCTACATGGGCTTCTGCTGCCTTGCACTCGATGCTGTGCAGCTCCTGGGACTCTTCATCGGCTGCTGCCAGCACAGACACGGTGTCTGGGCAGCCCTGGGCCAGGGGGTTCTCCTGTGTGGACATGCTGCTGCCTCTGCAGGCACAGGCAGGAGGAGAAGCTTCTATTTGCATTCAAAACACATCTGCAGATGGTTTCAGCAGTGGCTTTGAGGTCCATGCTCAGGTGCTCCTGGGACACTTCCTTGGGAATGCTGTGCTGAGGATGACACCCTGGGGAGCTGCTGCTCAGGCCACCTCCTGCTCTCTTCTCAAACCATGAAAGCCAATGTGGAGAGCATAATGGCAGGGAAAACTGAGGTAAAGAGGTTTCAGGGTTTGTGGGGATAAATCACTGTCCCTGTGCCCATGTAGCTGTCCCTGCAAGCCAGGAAAGGGAACCGGCATGTGGATAAACTTTACTTCTCTCAGGGCTGTGCAGTTTTGGAGCAGCAGCGTAGCAGGTTGAGAACAGCCATGGAGCTGGGATATGTTTCACCAAAATTGACAAAGAAGGGAGGAAAAAGAAGTCACAGCCTCAGAGCAGAGAGTGGCAGAAAACCAAGTGCTGCTCCCAGGGCGGTGTGGGATGACACCGGATCCGACTGCTGCTTGTTTTGTTCCTCTGCCAGCACTGCAGGATCAGGCAGCCAAGCCTTCACAGCAGGCCTCAGGATATAGGTATGGGCATGACACTGAAATTTAAGAAAAATGTGGTCTTCTCTGCTCCTTTGAAAATCTCATCTGTCTCTAAAACATAGTCTCTGAGAAAAACCCACATTTACAGTGAGTGCACTTACTTTCTTAGGCCCAAAATAAACATCAGGCGATCTTTTTCCCATCACCACCCTAGGTCACAGATATTTAAAAATAAAACCCTGTTCACTCATTTCCTCTCTGTCCTGTGATCTGCAACTCTGCATGTCACCATAACTCGGATCAATGGTGAAAGTTGCTTCTCATTTGTCACTGGGATAAAGCTGGAGATCTGAGAGATCTTTTATAAATAGCTTTACAGTATTGTGACTCATACTTAACCTGGAATGAGATGGCAAAACTCTGCAGGGGGAGATTTTAAAGCTGCATTTACTAACCTGTCCCTCTCTAGGCCTGGCCAGGGTGGATGGCTTGTTTTCTCTGTGCCTGTAAAACGTTACCCCAGTGCATTCAGTGCTGTGGCTCCAAAGAGAGGTTTGGGGCTTCCAGCCTCAATCAAAGCCTGCAGTGGAGGTGCACATATTTACTGGAGAGTCACAAACACCTAATGCCTCAAGAAGCCTGGGTTTGGGTTGGTAAATAAAGTTGGGCTTATTGTAGTTGCTGTTGTTCCTTGTTACCCCAAAGTATGTTCTGAAGCAACCACTGGGGAAGCCTTGCAGCATCTCTTAAGGAGAGCTCAAGGAGGGGTGATTCAGAGGCAGCACTACAGGGACAGCCTCTTCTTCCCAGAGAAGAGGAGCTTTTTTCCCAGGAGGGAGAGAAAAAACCCCTAATGATGGGAACTGTATATGGATTGCGGAACAACTGTAGTTATTAAGGATTGAACTAACCAGCTGATAAAAAAAAATACAATAACCCTTGTGCTCAGCTGGTAAAAACAATTGTGCCTCTCTCCATGGTCAGATTAGCAGATCTCCAGTGGTGAGAGTGCAGGCCAAAAATTTCATGGTGGCCATTGTACCAGAGGCAGCTTCAGGAAGAGGATTGCACTTGAGCACCACAGCCATCTTCCTCCCTCCTGCTTTGAGTCACAGTCTGTGCCATTGCTTGTCTCAGCAGAGCGCTGATGTAGCCGTCGGTGGGAGCTATTAATAGCCTTGAATTTCTGTGAAGAAAAAAGTAGGGTTTGAATGCAAGTGTGCCTGTTTCATTTGTGTGTAGTCCTTTTTTTGTATATAATCGCTTTTTGAGGAAAATTCAGCAATAAGAACAAAGAGAGAAAGGGGTTTTGCTCTTTACGTATTTTTGAGGCGAAGTTCCTTTTCTTGGCCTCTTCATGATTTCCAAGGATGCGCTGATTTTTTGTTGTTGAATTATGGTAAACAACAGTGTAAAAGTAAGATATCCTCTAAATAGGCACTAGTAGAGGAAACCTGGCGTAAGTTCTTGGCCTTGTAAGGCCTAAGAGCACAATGATGGTTGCAGTGCCCAACTCACGGGCACTGTGCACCTCATCCGGTTTTGACAGAAACACTCAGGGCAGGAATTTAATGATAAACACAGTTACCTGTGGCAGACCAACACAGAATGGGTCTAAGTATCTAGGGGGTTTACAGCTAATATGTATAATTCATATTGGAATTATAAATGTCCCTGAATGTTTTCAGATGGAGAAGTATGGTTAGTGTATTGCAGGCACACTCCATGTGTTTTAAACCACAGAATGCTCTCAAATGTAGTGAATTTGGTTGTAAGAGAGAATCTATTACAGCTTCAAGGCCTAATCTCTACAGTTCCAGCTTTCATTTCCTGGGCTAAAATGAGAAAGGAAGAGGACTTCTGTTGTATTTTGGGCTTCTGCAGTAACTGTTATCAAGGGGTTACAGCATCTGACCCCTCTGCAGAGGCCTGTGCTTACCCTCTCTGCTCCCTCCCTCCGTCACAGCTCCACCAGCACAGCCTGGTGCTTTCAGGCTGAGGTTTCTGTTCTAGAAGCAGTATTAATTCCCCAGGGCTCTTGACAAGCATAGATGAGCTGCAGTGATCTGTCTCCTGTCCCTTGGGAGGCAGGAGAGGAGCAGGGATAGGACCAGCTGTTTTCATGAATAATACCTATGTCAGAAGAATTGGTTAAGGATGACAACAAAACCTTTATTTGAAAAAATTATTATGTATTGAAAATATACAGTAGTATCACCAACCTTCTTGTCTCTACCCCTCCCCAAGCACAGGTTAACCCACAAGCATGGCACAGCAACCAGATTTAACAGTACTGGTCTTCTTTGTTACTCCCTCTCAATATGTCTAAATCCTGTCATCAGCAAGAAAACAACAAACAAAAGACCCACTTCTCTCTGACTCAGTAGGTATTTAACAAATCCCAGTCCTCCACAGTGAGGCACAGATGCTTCTGTTTGGAAGTCCTTTCTCTCTCTTGTTCAGCCAAAGCTCTTTTTCTATTGTTCTTTAATTCGTGGCTTCCCGCAACCTCCTTTTTCAAAGGTAAATGGCAATTTTGAACTTTTTCCTTATAAAACTGCAAGTTTCCAGATGCTTTTGTTTCTGCTTCCACCACTGTGCATTTGACTACTTCCTCTATTCTGCGTGTCTTGCCATCTACAAGGAAAAAAAAAAAACAATCAAATTTAGATTTTGGGGAAAAAAAGAATTATGCTGTAAAATGCATGTTTTGATGCTAAGAGTTTTGGCCAAGCCAACCTGGAATATTGACTGCTGAAATGTGCAGAGGGAAAAATAACATATTTTGGACTCAGGATTTTAAGGGGAAAACTCAGTTGTGATATGTTGCCCTAAGCATGCTGCCATGCTGTACTTGAATTACCCAGCAGTCTAACAAATGAAAAAACTCAAGCAGGTTGTAATGCAGTTACACAAATGGAAATGGCTGAAATTGCACACCCAAGATGCTATTTGTACTAAAAAAAAAAAAAAAAAAGAAAATATGGAAATATTCCTTGTAGAAAAGGAAACAAATCCACTCTGTGGTTCCCATGCAGTGACTTACAGAAGCGCAGAGCTGCTGTTCTGGATCTCAGGTTGTCCTGTGGCTTGATGGCTTCCATAACTGCCTGCTCCCATTGCAGAACTGTCTGAAATAACATTGGAAGGAGTTAAAATGTTTCTTGTAAATTTTACAGAAATACCATTGGAAACGACTCCATTCTCTATTCTTTCCTATTCAGCGATTTCGTACTCTGTAAGGCAAATTTCTAGAGAGTAAAACAGAAGACCCCCCCTTACCTGTTCTGCCCATCCCTCTGTTTTGCAGTTACTATGATCAAATTCTTTCAGAGGCACTTTTGAGTGGACGAGGCCTATCTGCATTTGGATCCGCTTAATAACAGCATCAACATCCTGGGGAAAAGGAAATAAAGCAGTCAGAGGGCAAGAACATTTATTACACTTGTCCAGTAAACTAAGGTAGATGCTTTTTTACCTTGAGACCTGTGCCAGAAATGTCCAAACAATTCAATTTCTTGAAAGAAAGAAGATATCCAATTCCCACATCTGTGATTTTAGGGTTACCTGTAAGGTCAAGTAAAGTTAACTAAGTTACATGATGTGGAAAAAGACGATCAGGATGCCAAGAAAGTATTTGTTCCAAAAGCTAATACTGAAACTAAGGGGGTTGGCCTTTTTTTTTTTTCAGTATGTTTCAAGTCAAAGACTGACTTTTCCCCTCCAATGATTGCAATACAAATATTTACAATACCAAGTCTCAACCTATCAAAAATATTTATGCAAGTAGCAAGTGGCTGAGACTCCAGGTTTGGCCCGTGCCTTCTGGAAAGTTGTTAGTGAAATCTGGGCTTGAGTACTTGGCTCATGGGAACCAACAAATGAATTGTGTTCCTTCAATACTGAGGAAGGTAAATTCTGTATCAGAAGGGATACAGGTTGCTTCTAATGTGAAACCACGAGGCACTTACAAGACAGGTCTAACACCAGCAGATTCTCCAGCCCCTTTTTGAGCACACGGATGGGCGCCGTCATCCTGCGAAGGCCGGCGTCGGACAGGGAGTTGTCTTTCAGGAGAAGCTGTTTTACACTGGCAGGGGAGGTACAAACATTTAGTTTATGGTCAATATTTTAGATAAATTTGCAAAATGTCCTAAAACTCTGTGTCATCCTGTGCCAACCCTTCGGTCTGCTTTGTTAACGTTAGTAAAGAGCAGTAAGAAAGGAGCCTGGGTTAGTGGGACTAACAAATATCCCTCTATTGCCCCTGCTGGCTCAACAGAAGCACTACTTGAGCAGCTATTCCCAGAGCTCCAGTGACAGACTGATCCTAGAGCCAAATATTTGCTAACAGAGACAATAAGGTTCTTTATACCCTGAAGTTCTTTAAACCAAGGCTTCCAAACTCAAATGCACTCAAAACTAAGAAAAATGCTTGGCAAAATGAGAGAGGGCAGATTTGATAAGAGATACAGCAATGATTTAAAGGAAATAATGAGGTATTATAACAGATTAACAAAACTCAGGGAAAAACATCACACTAAAACATTCTCCAGAGCATTTCAAGACAAAACCTTGATGCAAAATACACGAAAATCTTAGAGTAATACTCCCTAATTAGCAGTCATTCTGCCTATTGATTTCCAAATTTTCCTACTTTTCAATCTTCAGTATCAAACAAAATTTAAAGTGTTATTGTATTTAGATGTTAATTAACAAAATATTCAATCTCCTACTTGCAGAAATCTTTTCTCTGGAACACTGGTTTTGTTAAAAATTTGCCTGATAAAGTTCTCTCTTAAAAAAGGAAATGAAAGTGTAAAACTGTTCCAAGGTACTGTTTCCACTTGGCCAATGAAAATTATAAAAAGTTGATTTAAAAAAATGAAACAGTAAATTATCTTACATATTTTTAGGCCTTTTTACAATTCAGTATGTGCTTTCAATCATGTGTTTTGTTTACAATACATTCGGTATTTTGTTTACGTCAAGAAAAGGTTTTATGAACAACCAAAATCTTCAGCCTTACACACTGCAGCCTGTGAAACTTTAAGGTCACAGCCTGATTCTTTGAACTGCTTAGTGATAGGAAAGAAAGTGTCATTTTTAGTTCTGTGTCAAGAAATTGGTACCTGGACAGGGCCTCTTTGGTGAGGTGTTCCAGCAGCTCATGTTCATCTCCCAGTTTACAGGAGGAGAGATCCAAACATGTCAGCTCCCGGAAAGATTTAATTTCTTCTAGCTTTTCAGAGATAACCAGGTATCTGCAAAGAGGGAAAAAAAGCTGTCAGTGCTCAGGCATGTAAGAAGGCATATCCTCATATGTCACAAGCCTAATGTGGTTGTTTCTGGTAAGTATCTATGTGAGAACTGACAGAAATTAGCCAGCTGCATTAAGTACCTTTTTATGTGCAGTTGGCACACAACATGTCTGAATTCCCAGTCTTCTCCTTAAATCAGTGCCGTGGTTTTGCTTTGATCCAAAATATTGGACTAACAAGACTTCAACTTGCAAACGTCGCAGTTAGGAACTTCTCTACAGATCACTGTTGCATTATTTCAGAATAATGCAAAATGATATCCCAGTTTTTCATAAATAACTTCCCAAACTGCTGTTCCTCTGTATCTTGGAAGGGTGTAGACCAACCCACATTCACCCAGGTTTAAAATCCACTGCAAATGTCTCAGGATAGCTTGGCAAATGGCAAAATTTTACTTTTTATATGTGTCGATAAAATACTTGACTAGATAAAGTTCAGGACTACCCAGAGCTGTGCCTACAGCCCGGGCAGCAGTTACTCAGCAGGTTATTTTTTTAGCTGTGCTGGTTCCCTGATCTGATTCACTCTGCAGCCACGCAAACATCTGTGCTGGAGCTATTCAGTAGGAGGTTTAGAGATGGGAACAAACCACTAAAGAATAGCAGGCATGAGTATGCAGTAATAAGCACGTAGCTGTCAATACCTCCCCTGCAGTTACCTCTTACTGCCCCTGTGGCAAGACAAGCTCCAAATTCACTAATCTCTCCTGAATTTACCTTATATTCCCCATGGCAAGACAGACCCCGAGGTCAGCATCTTCACTGCTTAACTGAGGGGTGCTGACTAATTTGATCCCTCAAAGAACACCTCTCTGTCCATGCAAATAAAGGGATCTTAATATCCTCCCAGTGTAAGTTTACCTACCAAAACATCCCCTAAATCCCTCTGCTGTGCAATTTGGCTATGCAGAAAGCAGTCAGAGAACAAGCCAGTTCTTGAGAAAGAAGAGTGGCCTCTTTTAGAAATAAAATTCATCAGAAAATGCCTTAATGCCTTACTCCCTGGATTTCAAAGACTTGATACTTAACTCAGCTTTCTGTAATGTCAGAAGATGCCAGAAGTAGCTTAATTTCTGAATTAAGCCCATAAAATTATCTGTGCTAGAGATAAAAAGGAAGTAGGTTTAAAGGATGAAACAAAGGATAATTGACTTCTACTCAAACATTCCTACTGTGCTCAGAACACCCTTGGCACTTCAGATGAATATGCCTGTACTTTGATTTTAAACTGGATAAACCATCCCTTTTTCAAGTGTAGAGATGGAAGAGACTAGTTATATTACTGGGAAAGACTTCAGTAGGAGCAAGGCTTTAAAAACATAATCCAGTTTAAAGCTTGGCAAGACTTTCAGCGAAAGACGTGGACATTGAGAAGACAGAAAAACTAATGCTGGACTCTAAACAGGACCTTGTCAAAGCACATTCACTATGGAGATGGGAACCACAATAAAGTGAGGTAAAACCTGCCTGACTTCAAAGCCTGTCACTTACCTACAGATTGTCTTTTTCTGAGCCCCCAGAATGAGACAGGGCAAAAGCTTTATTTACTATAGTAAATAAACCCAGAGAGTTTGCAAGGGTGTATTTTATCTGTACAGTCAGCTAAGGATGTTGAAATGCTTTTAAACAGCAATTACAAAAACATCCCATGAAATGCCTGAGAAGGCATAGAACACATGGATTGCTATGGAAGTGCCGATTATTATAGTTAAAAAATGTTGCAGATTTAATCCTCCACTAAGATCCCCTCTTAGTTAACACAGATGTAGTCTGTTGTCTGTTACCTTTGTAATTCTCTGTACATTCTAAGATTTGTACCTTAGAATGAAACCAGCAGTTGCACTTGTAGGAAAGGGATGGCACAAAAAAGCAAGCAGAAGAATCAGATAAGGCTCAGGGCATTTAATTAAAATTGGGTGGTGTTACAAGCCCAAGAGATATTTTTAATTTCATTTAGGGGAAACTTGAAGTGTGCTAGCAAAAAGCCCTGGCAGATGACAATATTTGTCAGTGAACAGACTTACCTATTCCGCAAGCACAATGAACATAGCACCAAACTGCCATAGGCTTCAGTAAACTTCTGTAGAGCTCTCAGTCCCGTCACTGGCTCTGTGAACTTTTGTCTTGCCTCTGCTGCTGAAAAGAGCTTTTCAGCAATCTGCTCTGGGAAACCAATCAACGAGTCAATGTGATCAACATTGTCAGAAATGTAACCCAGCACTAGGCTGAAGAGAGACTTGGCCGAGTAGCGGAGGTTCCCCTCCTTAGTGTACGTGAAGATGAAATGATCGGTCCTCTGCCTCCTTGCCCTATCGTCCTCCCTGTTCATGCAAAGCTCCACTGAAAAACTTCTGGAAAACAGCCTAAAAGGTCTTGTTTTGGGAGTGACATCCTGTATGCCGCCTGCACCCTGATTTACCACATGCAGCTTCCCATTTTCACGCACGTATATTGGCCCAGTATCCAAATGGCTTTCTGAGTGGAGACAGTAAGACATTCCCCTCGACCAGCTCTGCAAAAACAAACCACAGACAGGTGAAGAATAGCCACAGAGGAAAACACGACTCAGGGAAGACCCCAAAACTGGCAGCTCCCCTTAGAGCCCTGAGCACAGCCACGTAGCCCTGCAGTGGCAGGAGGGCAGGCTTTGTGGAGCAGGGGTGTGAGCTGGATGCCATCAAACCACAAACCCCAGCCAAGTGGGAACTGAACCCCGGGCTGGCTGAGAGACCCGGGGATGGATCCCAGCCCCGCACAGGGAGGGGCAGGGGCAGAGGGGCTGTGGCTGTGTAGGAAGTGGCCCCCACAGCCAGGCCTGGCTCTGCTGCAGGAGGGGGGAGGAGGAGGATGAGGAGGAGGGCACATGTCTGACTGCAGCTGGGCAATGGAGCCTGCTGGAACCTCCCTCCCTGGGAGGGTGGGCATCTCCTGGTGCCCCTTCCCGGGCCGGGGCCGGGGGGTCTGGTTTGTGAGGGAGGTCCTGGCGGGGGCAGGAGGGCTCAGAGCTGCCATGGTGGGGGGGGGGGTAGGGGAGGGACGGGATCCCCTCAGCTCCTGCCCTGCGGGACTGGGGCTCGGGTTCTGCGGGGCCGGGGGAGATGGGGCACTGCCCGAGGGGGGACAGGGCTGCTGAAGAGATGGGGGGGCTGGGGGAAGAGGGAGAGGAGATCGGGTCCAACCCGGAGGGGGATCGAGGGCTGCGCTGGGAAGGGACTGTGAAGGGATCGGTCTCTGCCCGGGGACGAGCGCCCCGTGAGCGGGGGCAGCCCCCAGGGGCGCAAGGGGAGGGGTCCCCACCCAGGCAGCGAGGCGAGAGCCCCGCTCGCCGCCCCTCCCGCCGGGGCCGCCCGCCCGGCCCGCACCTACCTGCCCCGGGAGGGGCCGCCCCGCCAGCCGGGCCGGGGCTCGGCGATCCCGCCGCCCGTCCCGCAGCGCCCGCGGGCGGCGGGCGGGGCCGCGCCGGGGGCGGGCAGCGGGCGGGGGCCGGGGCGGAGCGGAGCGGGGCACGGCGGGAGCGGGAGGTCCCGCCCGGCCCCCCCTCCTGCGAGGGGCGAAGCCGCGCTCCCGCACCGCCCCCGGCGGGACCGTCCGTGCGGGGGGCGCGGAGCCGCCGTTGCCCGGCAGCGGCAGCCGCCCCGGCCGTGCCGCGATGAGAGCCACCGACTGGTGCCGGAGCTCGGCCGGGGCCGCGCTGGTTCTGGCCACCTCCAGCGACGCCGAGCACCCCGCCGAGAGCGTGGCGGACGGGTGAGGGCCGGGCGGGGGCGCGGGCGGCGGGAGCGGCTCCCCCCGCACTGAGGGGCTGCCAGCACCGCGGGCCGGGCTCTGCCCCGCGCCTTCGCCACGGAATTCAGCTGTTCTGCCAGTCCTGGTTCTGTGGTACCGCCCGGGGACAGAGCCTTGAACACCGAGGTGTAAATACCTCCCGAGAGCTGCCCCATCGTCATTCAGGGCATTGCTGAAAACACACCAAATAAAAATGCCCCCCCTCTGTTGCCCTCCCCTCCTGGCCCCCTTCCTTTTCTCCCCTTGCTTCTCCCTCCTTCCTTTTGCTTTTCCCCCCTCCTTCCTTTTGCTTTTCCCCCTCTTTCCTTTTGCTTTTCCCCCTCTTTCCTTTTGCTTTTCCCCCTCTTTCCTTTTGCTTTTCCCCCTCCTTCCTTTTGCTTTTCCCCCTCCTTCCTTTTGCTTTTCCCTCTTCTTCCTTTTGCTTTTCCCTCCTCCTTCCTTTTGCTTTTCCCCCCTCCTTCCTTTTGCTTTTCCCCCTTCCTTCCTTTTGCTTTTCCCCCCTCCTTCCTTTTGCTTTTCCCCCCTCCTTCCTTTTG
>NW_016690192.1:2895040-3255822 GCF_001604755.1 Lepidothrix coronata | reverse complement strand
CCCTCCATATTTTTCTGTGATTAATTTTTTTCAAGATGGTTAGAGATGGAAAGGTGCAGGTGAGGGTTTTGTCCCGCTGTCTTCACAGGAATTCTGAAACATTTTGGACGACGACAGGCATGTTCCCACAGGAATTCATTATTGGTTTTCCCAAATGTGTGAAAATCAGCAAAGTCGCAATCCAGTGTTATTTGGGTAAGACTTTGTGTCTTGCAGTAGGTAAAATGTGCTATATTAAAATGTGTGTCTGTGCCTTTATGAAAAATATCACAGTAGTGTCATGATCTGTAAGTAGCCACTTTTTAACAGATCCATTAAGATTTAACTTCACAAAGGAATCATCTGTCACGTCCAAACCCTCCATAGGTTAGAGGAAGAATGGATTAGTTAGTGCTTTTGAAGTGCTTTGTGGATGAAAAGTGATGGAATAAATATCATTATCAATAAGGAATCGGAACTTGTTTTGATATCTCAAATTTATATGTGTTTTAGTGCGGACCTTAAGGATTGAAAGAAGTGTATCTAAAGACCCTGTGGGTTTTGAACAGTGCATTGAAAAAGGTAGGGCTCTGAAGAAACGGATTTTGTGGGAATGTTTGTCTTTTTCAATTATTTTAACCCCACATCTATTTGCTGAGTAAAGTGTAGCTTGATGATTATTTTATTCGACATTAATGTAATAGTCATGTTTAAGTGAATTTTATGAACACTGCTGGTGTCTGTAGCTGTTTGGAAAATAAAATGCTGTATAAGGGCTAAAAGCACTACTTGTGCACTTTATGTTCCAAAAATTAAAAACAGGCTTACATAGTATAATAGAGTGCCATTTCCTGCATTGTTTGGGGTTTTTAGTGCCTCTTGAGTGACATTTTATAACCCAGCATAATGAGTAGGATATATATACACGCTGGGATATTGCAAAAAAGTATTTATTCTCTTAAATCACCTTGTAAAAATAAAAAAGAACTATTTCTATACGCAGTGTAAATTCATAGTCCTTAAATTCACTTGAACTCTGAGTCCAGTGAAAACTTTTCACAGCATTTCACATTATTCTTCATTATCTGCTTTAAAATATGTTTTCTAGATTTGCAGCACACAGAAGGACAGCTCCAAATGGAAGAATTTCCAGTGAGTATTTATGGTGTACATCAGTAGTGGTTCATGAAATGGGATGTCTGGACTAAGTGGGGAGAATCTATAAAAAAAACAAACATCTTTATTCACAATTATTTGCTCAGTTGGTGTTAGAGAGAGGAATTTGTGGATCAAGGTATGAAATTGCATTTCCCAGCTGCTCCTTTGTAGATTATGGTATGAAATTGCACCTGCCTAGTGCTCCCAACTATGTGGAGGGCCCTTTCCAGAAGTGTGGCAATCTTCCCTCCTTCAATTGTTGCCTTTAAAAGGCTGTAGAATTCAGGAGTGATGAGGCTTTTTTGAATTGCTGTCATCTGAAGAAACTCTGAAGCTGGCTAGATGTTGTTAAAGAGCTTGATTTATGTGCAATTGGAAGACAGGCATGGAAGTGTCTAGATCCTTCTGTCTAACAAACTTCTGCAAACGTTTGGTAGTTTTGTCACCACAGAGAATGCAATAACATTTTTTTATTCCTTCTGCAGCTTCCTGAGTTCCAGGCCACTTACTTGCGTTTCATCATCAAATCTGCCTTTGATCATTTTGTGTCAGTGCACCGGGTGATGGCAGAGGGCACAGCAGAAAATGCTTAAGTCCAGCTTAAATTTGGACCTCCATTCTTTTGTACTGAAGTGACATCTTGATAGCTGTATTGCAGAGAATGTTTATTATTAGAACCCTGTATTAAAGTGTTTTTTTGAAGGTATGGCTGCAGTATGTATTCCCTGCTGGTGTAATGTATGGAATAGGATAGAATAAAATCATTTAGGTTGAAAAAGACTGTTAAGATCAAGTCCAACCACAATGCCATGCTCTTGTTAATTGTAATAACAGCTTTCTTATTTTATAACCTAAACTGTCAGTTTAGAACACTTGAGCATAACTGAGTCCATTTAAATTAGTATACTTATATCAGGCTTTCCTAATATATGAATTAAAACTCAATTTCCTGTAAAATGTTTCCCTTACACTATGAATAGAAAAGAAAGCATTAAGTACTTAAATGGGAGGTACTACTTCCTACTGTCTAGCAAGTCCTTCAAAAGTCCATAAACTGGTAACTTTCTCATCAGCTCAAGGATGAATATAAACTGCTAATGCTGAGAAATAACCGGGGGGGGAGAGGGGCAGGCTGGGGAAGGAAATAATGTGAAGACATATGAAGTGCTCTGATAGACTTTTAATAATTGTAGATCAATCCCTTGTTTCTATAAATATTTTCTAGAATCAGGTCACAGCCGTCAGTGCTTTATGCTGTGGCCGCCATAACAAATATTCATGGAAACAAGTGGAGATGGAGATTGCCTTGCTCAGAAGCCTCCTGAAGTCAGTAAAAGTGTGTGTTTAGGAAGAGTTGTATGTATACAAGAGAAAGAGAACCTTAGTAATGTTGAATCAGTTGCTTTGCATGCCAGAAGACTCTTGCAGGAGTCAGCACCCCTGAAGTTTATCCTGCAGGATAGTCCTTACACCTGTAAATGTTGGTTTCCAGTCCTTACAAATATAAGTGTTGGTATGAGAGCTCAATGGACCCAGCTACCACATTACTGCTTGTGGTATAAGTGGAGTAAGATACTACAGAGCAGTAGTTGGGGTTGTAATGATGACACTTGAAAGCCTCTGGACAAACACATAATGAACCCCATTACTGATGGCTCTTTAGATGCACATAAAATATTCCTTTTCTTGTTATCTCTTGTTATTTTTAAATTCTTTTTTTTCTTTACAGTTATGTCTGTGAGAAATTGTTCTTGAACTTCTTTATCCAGCCTTTACTCTGAATCCTCTTCTTTTTCTATTTCAGCTTTTCCAGGATGGCACGTATTTCCTGGGGGTGGTAATTCCAAGGCCCAAATCCTCCCTGCAAAGGCAATAAAATGACACAGTGATATTCAAGCAGACAGAGCAGAAGTCCTTTGGAGCACAGCAGCTGCACCAGAACTGTGGGCAGGTGTGCTTGGGCTCCCTTTGCCCTGCAGCCATCGCTGGGAGATGGTGTATGCACAGGTTGCACCCTGCTGTGTCACTGGGACAGTGCCAATGTCTGCATCCTGGAGCTGGAAAGTGTTCCTGGATCTCTCAGCTTAGATGTACCTAGGGTTACTAGTGAGCCAAAAGATAAATATTTGAGCAAGACTGAGGTGTACATCAAATATGTACATTTTAAAGGCCCAGGGTAGTTTTGATGGATCTTTATTTCTCTCCATAGTTACAGTGAATCGTGAAATTTTTAGCTCTCAAACTGAATTAAATAAATGTAAGGCGGTCTCAAATTATTTTGGAATTTAAAAATCTTAGCATATTGTGCTCATTATTACTGATACTTTTTACCTTGTAGATAACTTTCCCTCCTTGAAGCAGATACAGTCGTTCTGGCAGCGCAGCGTATTTTGAGCTGCTCAGGTTTTCCATAGTGTCTAAAACCACTGGACATAAAGGATTATTTTTCTGAAGAAATTGTGCTGCAATTTTTCGATCTTCAAGGCTTCTGTGATTTTTAATAACAACGTTGTTTTTAAAAGCCCATCCATCTAAAACAAATGAGAAAGGGATTTAGCAAAGAGCACTTTGAATGGGTGCAAGGCAGAGATGTACTGCGTGTGTGTCATATCCCAAAACTGGGTTAAAAAATCCTGCAGTTTACTTCTAACACGAAAGCTTGCCATGAAATGAAAGCCCACCTCAGAGTATGGGATCACTAGAGCTTTTCAAATAAGTGGTCCTAAGATTTATTTCTTTTTCTTTAATTTCAGCAAACTCTCTTTTACCCTTGCCCTGGATTCAGAAATATTTTTTATATTTTTAGGTGAAATTTTCCCACATAAATCAACCCTGGAAAGATACAAAGTGGGGAACATATATCCTGTTGGAGTCTGCATCCTGTTCTTGAGACATGTTAAAAATGAATCTTCTTTTTTTTAAAACATATAACATGCTGGCATTGCACACCTAACCTTCGTTCTACGAAATGTCTTTTCTTCCACTTTCTAAAAGGAGCTGTACTAGCACTGAGAGGAAGTTTTGTAAAGGTGTTAACTATGTCCTTCACCTTCACAGAGCTGAGTGTTCAGCAGGAGTAACTCTGTGTAAAGTGTGTGAGTAGAATCTTTGGAGAATTACAGACACAAAGTCGTGCCTGAGATGTGGTGGTGCCACTTTTGATTTGAGAAAGGTATTTTTCCCATTTGAAGCTCCCTCCTTTGCTCTAACACATTTTCTTCCTAAAGGGAATGACACATATGAAGCTGCTTTTGGCATCAGCTGTGCCGTTTGTGCTGTACCTACTGCATGAGCTTCCTCAATGTAGATGATAAGGAAATCTGCTACTGAGCCAAAATCTTTGATGAGCTTGTTGAACTCATCAAATTTTAGCATAAATGAAGGTCAGGTGCAACTTCCAAAATTCAGGATTAAAGGACGGTTATCTGGGGGGAAAAAAAAAAAGGACATTTTGTGGTTAAATCAGGAAGGGAGGAAGGCAGAATTAAATGCATACACAGAGATTCCTGGACAACACTTATCCCATAACCTCCTTTGGTCATTAAAATCAGCAGCACAACGTCTACATCTACATAAAACAGGCATAAAGATGCTTTCTTTTCCTTGGCTCTGACTTGTGCTGCATCCAGCAACGAGTTCAACTGAGGGGACCCTTTCCAGCTTCTCTTTTCCTCATCACAAGAGTCAATTCTCAAGTTACCGATGTTTTGGGATGGGGAACTGGCATAGAGCGTGTAGCACAGCCTCCCTGGGATCCTTAGTACAGAGCAACTGCAATACTAAACATGGCCCATCTGCAAGGTTTTCCAAGGATAGTGGTTCAGGATGGCCATGAAGCACAGTGCCCTAGTGCCTTTTCCTGGACCTGTTGGACATGTCCTGATTTTTTTCAGAGGTGTCAGTTCAAGCTGAGCTGAGGTGAAGCTGCAGACTTTTCAGTGATGCATCACAAGCTTTAATGCTTTCCATGTATTTCTGTAATTTCCTGTCCAAACAGAACCCTGGTTATATATTATTTATTAAACTAATGTTACACCAGCCACTTGCAAAAGTGTCTGCAGTTGCTTACAAATTAACAGTATGTGCCACAGGTGTTGGCATCTGTTTGCAAGTCCTTGATTTAAGAGAACTTGCAGGATTTTTAAGCAGCTCTTTTAGTCTGGTTATGCTAAATTACATGAAATTTGTTCAAGACCTTCCTTCTGGCTGGGTTTAACTTCAAAAGTGGCTGCTAACATAGATTCACATCCTGAAGAATTTAATAGAAGTGTACCTTCCTGTAGATGCTGTGTATTCCTTTCCAAACTTGCATCTCATTTTCTACATAAATATCTGTATATAATTAGAAAAGCAGAGAGAGAAGGATGTAATCCCTCCCATGGGGATGGAGGCTGCAGCTTAATGATTAATTCCACATTCTACAGAGATCTCAGTGGGAGGCAGTGGACAAAGTACAAAGCAGCTACTTCTGCTTTTATTTCCAGCCACCTTGGATCTGGAAAAACCCACCCTGTGCTTTCTAGGGTTTAGACTGGCTGAGGGAGCTGGTGTGGGATCTTCTGTACCAACAGGGAACAACAGCCAACACTCCTGAATCACTGCTCATGGTTCAGTTCTGGGCCTTCTCTCCCTAAAACAAATTATTATCTTGGTTTTCAGTAAAAGGTGTTTCCAGGCAAAGCCAGCTCTTGCAAAAGGTTCACAAGTACCAAAAGGTTCTGGTGCCAGATGCCTGTCCCTGTTCCCTCAGCATCCCTCATTTATGGTCTCAGCATAGCAAACCCATCTGACATGGCTCAATTACTGACCTCCCATGAAATCCAAGAGGTGACGAACTTCTCCACTGAGGGTCACCACCGGTGTGTTGGGAGCAGGGTGTCCCTCGAAGGCTTCATCTTCCAGCCTCCTCCACTTCACCTTCAGCACAAAGAGCAAATACTTGAAGCTGAAAAAAGTCGGACCCCAGTTTTCATAGCTGAACTTTGGATTCTTGTTCATTCTGCTCTTTTCGCCCAGTTTTAGGATGTATCTTTTCATGGCATTGGGAAACAGTATCATCAGTGTTTTGCCAACAACAACAGACAGAGTAACCTGCAGAAGAATCAGGGTTTTCTGTAGGAACACCTTGATGCTGAACATTGTGTTGGAGAAGATCTGGCTGCTCCCGATGGGAACACAGCAGAGATGGGGGCAAAGGTGGAGGGGGAGGAAAATGTTCACGTGTTTAGTTGAATTTCTGCCTTCCCTTGCACACTCTCTGCACTTCAGCCTCTGCATGAGGGAGGAGCCCACCAGCAGCGCTCCCTCCAAATGATGCACCAAAGGCATCATTTGCAGCAAAGGGTGGATGTGTTGTGCTCACTGCAGAGGGGTGAGGTTTATTGACAAATATGTAGCATATTTCACTACTGAAAGGCATTGATGTTCTCCTTGAATTCCGGACTAAAGACTAAGATTCTGATGCTCATGGCCTTGAGGTGATGCAGGTGCTGTGCAAACAGTTCCCCCTGCTCTGCCTGCTCCAGGGCTTCGCCACACACCAGGGTTTGACACTTTGGGGCTTGAAGGATAAAAAAAAGTAGATATATCCCCATATATATAATATCCAGTTCTGGGGTCCCCAGCTCAGGAAAGACATGGAGCTGTTGTAGTGAGTCCAGAAGAAGCCACCAAGGTGATGAGAGGGATGGTGCACCTCTGCTATAAGGAAAGGCTGAGAGAACTGGGATTGTTGAACCTGGAGAAAAGAAGGCTTCAAGGTGACATAATTGAGGCCTTCCAGTATCTGAAGGAGCCTACAAGAAAGATGGAGAGAGCCTGTTTACTGCCTGGAGTGACAGGACAAGGGAAAATGGCTTCCCCCTGACAGCAGGTTTAGACTAGATATTAGGAAAAAATTCTTCCCTGTGAGGGTGGTGAGGCCCTGGCACAGGTTGCCCCGAGCAGCTGTGGCTGCCCCATCCCTGGAAGTGTTCAAGGCCAGGCTGGACGGGGCTTGGAGCAACCTGGTCTAGTGGAAGGTGTCCCTGCCCATGGCAGAGGATTTGCAAATTTGCAACTGGATGAGTTTTAAGATCCCTTCCCATGCAAACCACTCTGTGATTCTATGATAAAAATGTAAATTATCCCAGTATGTGATGTCCACTTGTAACAGACTGAACAAACATCTGATTACACACAGCCCGTGTACGAGCTCACGGACTCAGCAGACGCCGCCACGCGCGGGCCCTTTAAGGGGGCGGCCGGAGGCGCACCCGGAAGCGCCGTGCGGGTTCTGATTGGCCGGCGCCGGGCGCGGCCGCGACGGGGCGGTTGCGCTCCGAGGGGCGGGGGCGCGGAGGGGCCCGGCGGGGCCGCTGATTGGCCGGCGCGGCGCGGCGGCCGCGGCGCCTTTAAGGGCGCGGAGCGGGGCTGGTGCGGGGTCTGGCGGAGGTGCGGGGGTGCCCCGGCCGGGGGGCGTGGGGGATGCCAGGGCTGCCCCGGTGTGGGGCTGCGGGGGTGACCCGGTGTGGGGGTGCCCCGGGCCGGGGGGCGCGGGGGACATGGGCGGGCGGGAGCAGCGTGGGGGCGCGGCCGCGGTGACAACGGCGTTGGCACAGGGCAGGGCGCGGGACTCGCCCGGCCCAGCGCTGCCCCTGTGCCCTTGCAGGAGGGTCGAGCCCCGGGGAGCGGATCCCCACGCAGGCGGATGAATGGCGGCGGCGGACGACCTCAAATTCCAAGGTAAAGGCGGTGTCGCAGGTGCGGGCGCGGGGTTGGGGCCCGGCTGGGGGAGCCGCCTGGCGCTGGAGGCTTTGGGAGCGGTTCTGGGCGTTCTCTGAGTAGAAGCGCCCTTGGGAGTTTTGCAGGTGGTGAATTTTCTTGGGTGGAATTGTGCTGCTGGCGAGCTAAAAATTGTAACGGGGTTGACTGGAATCACTGACTGATAGATATCCTTCGTGGTAAAAAGTGAAAGCTGGAAACGGGTAGAGCACTCTGTAACCTGGGAAGGGCCGTGGTTTTGGACTTCCTTAACTGTTGATAGAAAAATTCATGTCAGTTTTTGGAGAATATTAAAATCACGCAGCTTCCCCCTGCCCTTGCAGGGAGCTGATGGCAGGGAGGGAAGGAAGGCTCCGGTGGTGCCAGTGTGTCATCCTGCAGGCAGATTGGCAGGAAAGGCAGCCTCACACTTCATTGACTAAGTAAATGTTCAGCTTGATCTGTATCAGTTTGGGCTCTGAGAAACAGATCATATCTGACATGCCCTAAGCTAGTGATTATCCTGTCTCAGGGTCCTAATGTGGGGTTTTGAGCCACGAGAACAGAAATTTTAGTATCTTGATCGATCATCGCCTGTCTTGTAATGTACTTGTTTGCAGAATTTGACGATGCAGCTAATTTGCTTGCAGCAAATCCTGATGCCACCACCATAAGCATTGATGAGCCAGTCGAAATCCCCAAGAACCAGCACAGCCGCCAGCAGGAGCCAGGGAGGGAAGAGGATGATGAGTTACTGGGGACCGACGACTCCGATAAAACAGAGGTAATGCTCAGTCCTGCAAGAGGGATGGAGAGGGACTTTTTACAAGAACACGTAGTGACAGGACAAGGGAGAATGGATTCAAACTGGCAATAGGTTTAGATTAGATACTAGAAAGAAATTTTTCCCTGGGAGGGTGGTGAGTTCTTGGCACAGGTTGCTCAGAGAAGCTGTGGCTGCCCCATCTCTGGAAGTGTTCAAAGCCAGGTTGGACGGGGCTTGGAGCAACCTGGTCTAGTGGAAGATGTCCCAGCCCATGCAGGGGGTTGAAATGAAATGAGCTTCAAGGTCCCTTGTGATGCTGATTAAGGCATGTGTTACAAATGATGTAGCAGGAGGTGGCATCAGGCTGTTCTTTAGAACCCCAGGCCAGATTCTGCTTGCAGGGAGATAAGACTAGTTGCTGACAAGTATTAAATAGGGAAAGGGAAACCATTAAATAATTCCTAGGAAGCACCACCCTGTTAAATGTGGGTTTTGTTTGGGTACAGAAGTCATGTAACTACTGTGTAAATGAGCTAGTAATGCATAAATTGCTTGCTTGTAACATTTTCCATGTTGCCTTTCCCACCATACAGCTGCTTGCAGGACAGAAGAAAAGTGCCCCTTTCTGGACGTTTGAGTACTACCAGACCTTCTTCGATGTGGACACGTACCAGGTTAATACACTGTTCCAGAGGAGAACTTGTCTGAACTATGCCTTAGCCATTGAGGTTTTTTTCTTTCTTGTATTTTTAGTCAGACAAGTCTGTATGTTTTATAGGTCCTGGACAGAATCAAAGGCTCAGTGTTCCCAGTGCCAGGGAAGAACTTTGTAAGGCTGTACATCCGCAGCAATCCTGACCTTTATGGTACGTATGAGGTGTTATCTTCTGTACTAAATATTTCGAGTTTGTATTTCTTTTTACTTGCTAGCCTTGAAAAGCAAGAGGGCAGAAGAGGTATTATTGAACTTGTTCCCTTTTCAGGTCCGTTTTGGATATGTGCCACACTCGTCTTCACCATTGCTGTTAGTGGCAATCTCTCGAATTTCTTCATCCATCTGGGCAAACCCACATACCACTATGTGCCCGAGTTCAGAAAAGGTTTGTAAGTGGTCGTTTGTGGGTTTGGATTTTTGGTTTTGGATGTTTGGTTTTGGTTTTGTTTTTTTATGTGCCAATGAAGTAAACAGGTCCCAGCTTTGATTTAGCAGAGTCTTTTGATTTATTGCTGTCTTTAAATTTTTAGAGATGTGAAACAAGTCCTTAAGTGGGCTGTGACTGGCATAAATTAGTACAGGGTTTTAGTAGAGCAAGCAGGAGTAATTAGAGCAGTTATTTTCTAGCCTTAGTGGATGTCCCCTTGTACAGAGTGAAAGCCCAGCAGTGGCTACAGTGGTGCTTTTGTAGGTGCCTCTCTGGATCTGTGGCCTCCTAGGAACCTGCAGACCTCAGGCAGAAAATTACTAAATTAATTACCCATATCACCTACTGAAGGCTGGAAATTGTTACTGTCTGGTAAACTCAAAAATAAGCTAAAGGTGCTCAACTGATCTGTGCCCCAAAGAACTCAAGAGTGAGGAGGCAGTTTGTCTATATCTGTCTTTGTATTACAAAGAAGGCTGCTGTCCCTGAAAAGGAACAGAGCTTCTGTTTGTTTCCAAAATCCATAGTGTACTTGGAAGAACATTGCCACTAGGGAATGCAGTCACTTGAATAATTTCAGATTTGACACTAGCTGTTAGTAGCTGAATTTCTGTTTTTAAATAAGCTTTTCTTTCCTCCATAGCTCTGTAACTGACAGCATTTCGTACACAGGAGTAATAAATTGAAAATACGAAGGGAATACTTTTTCAAGTTTTACTTTTAAACTAAGTTCAAGTGCTGGCAAAGTAGTGGGTGTAAACTAGATGTAAATGCAAAGTTCTTTGTTTATTAATAATTCAGACTTTGTTTTGAAAGTAACTTCACAGGTATGTTTCTAGTTTTCAGGCTGAATGCTTCTACATCTTTGATTCTGTCTGGATTCTAAGCAGGACATTAAACCTTTTGTTGTATTTCCAGTGTCCATAGCAGCAACAACGATTTATGCATATGCTTGGCTTGTTCCCCTTGCTCTCTGGGGATTCCTGATGTGGAGGAACAGCAAGGTTATGAACATTGTCTCCTACTCGTTCCTGGAGATAGTGTGTGTATATGGCTACTCCCTCTTCATTTACATTCCCACAGCGGTAAGTATGGCTAGAGTGCTCCCTTACATGTCCTGGTTGAGAAAATTTGTTGGTTTTTATTATATTGTTGATATTAGTCAAAATCTTGGGGACTGGGCAAGTCCTCTGCTCTTTTTGTTGAAGTTTATTTAGTGTAAAGATGTCTTGTGCATGCTGGAAAAGCCCAGAACAGGTCATTGCCCCAGAGGCAACAAATTCAAGTAAGATGCTGCTGGTGAGCCTGGCAGACAGCCCGAGGCAGCCTCAGGAATTGGGATGTGTGCGTCCCCAGGGAACAGACATCAGTGTGCAGGATGGCTCCAAGGACAAGTTTCCCTGGCAGGGACTGTTCTGGGCCACTCTGGCAAGGGAAAGGCCTTGGTGGGAGTGCCTTAACTCAGGGGACACACTCTTGTCATGTCTGGGAGTAAAGCTCATCACTGCTGTTATTCTTTTCTCAAATAAAGAAATGTCAGATAAGGCGTGAGTTAATTTGTGCACAAAATGGCTGAAAGTGATGAAATGTCACAGAACAGTGCTTTAAATAAATGAATCCCTATTTCACGCAGCCTCTTGGACAATCCTTTTCCTCCCTTTTGCAGATTTTGTGGATCATTCCACAGAAAGTGGTGCGCTGGGTGCTGGTGGTGTTCTCCCTGTGCCTGTCAGGGTCTGTTTTGGTGATGACCTTCTGGCCCGCTGTCCGAGATGACAACCGGAGGATTGCACTGGCCACCGTGGGCACCATCCTTCTGCTCCATGCCCTGCTGGCTGTTGGCTGTTTGGTAGGACATTGCCTTCCTTTTCCCTAAATTGTTATTTCCTGGGACTGGTGACATGTTCTGGTACAGGGAAGGAGGGGTTGGCTGGCTGGTGGAAAACCTTTGATTATAGTACTTGTGAAAAACCTCCAAAGTAAAAACTCCAATTATTTTAAACGTAGCAAAAAGTGATGCCAATCTGACCCTGACAGTGCTGGTAATAAATTCAATAATCAATTACAGAATGCTAGAATATCTCAAGTTGGAAGGGACCCATCAGGATAATCAAGTCCAACTCTCACAAAACAGTTTTGAATTTACCTGGGATTCATCATAATTTAATGCAAAGCATTAATCTCTATACTATCCAGTTGCAGTTTATTTCAAAGAATACTATGCTTAGTCCTTTAAAATGATTAAATGTTCAGTATAAAGTGTGTGCTTATGAGTTTTTTAGCAGGTTTATGTTTTCATACACAAACCTTAGTGTGTTACAAAACAGAAGACCCTGATGCCACTGAAATACACAATTGTGAATACTTAAATTATTTGTCTCTTCAGTGCAGTGGGTAGAAAGGTATCATCCAGGCTTTGTTTCTGTTTCCCCTAGCTTCCAGATTATATAGATTTGATTCCCCACAGTGTGCACGGGGATGACAGCAAAACACATCTGTTCTTAGATGTGCAATCAAATCCTTTCCAGTACAGGTCTTTTTCAAAGGCCTTGGCTGCTAATGGTTATATTTAAAAGTACAGTTTAGAGCACCATTTTAATTGACTTTCTACTTTGATAAAAACAGAAAAAGATCCAAATGTGTCATTTCAGTGCTGTGTTTGTACCTTGTGAACAGTGGGTGTGGAAAGAAAGGGCTGGGATGACACAGCACTATTTGTTTCTCTCTAAACAGTCTTTTTCTCTTCTGTAATAATACTGTAGGCATACTTTTTTGATGCCCCCGAACTTGATTTTCCTGCACCTATTATCCCTGCTCACAATGGAACAACAGTAACAACAAAGAGTCACTAAGTAAGGTAAGAATCCAATCAAAACTTTTTTTCTGTAATCACCACAGACATCTTGAAACTTTTCCCCATCACTGTGGTTGAGTGAAAAAGGGTTTAACAGACCAATTTTGCCAAATGGGGTGTATATATAGATACCATTTATGAACTTTGTTTCAGTTGTAAGTTTTAAGTATAGACACAAAAACTGAAAAGACTCTGAGGAACAGAGATGTGTTATGTTTCTTCGCCAAGAAACACACATTTAAATAAATAATCAGTCCCAGAGGTCATGTTAAGGATTTTCCCCCCCCTCAATCACTTACAAAACCCCAAAGCATTTATTTCAATTTATTCTGCACAAATAAAACTTAAGCAATAAACAGTTATATTCCTGGTTTTCTTTCATTTTAATGTAAAAAGGAAGTTGGATTTTTTTTTTCCCCTTGATGCAACAGTGTTTCAGAGCAGCAGCCGTGAGCGTGGGGACATCTTTGTAGGCTCTGGGCAGGGCGGACTCGGAGCCTGAGCCATCCCTATGGACTGCATTACTTGTGTGGGATAGTTTGAGGGTTTGCTTCCTGGTAGCTGGGAGTGCTGCCAGCAGCAGATGACATTTGAATTCTGTTGGATAATTCTGTGGAGCAAGTCCAGGAAAAGGCTAATAAACATGCAGAGGCCAGGGCTCTGTGAGCCACAAGTGTGTATGTGGAAATTAGAGTTATTTTCTGAATAAAAGCTATATTAGATTTAAAAGAAATAAAAATAAAAATAAATAATGGCTAAATATGCCTAGCAAAAGTGGTAATGAAAAATGACACAATCCAATCTCGCAGGTCAATTTTAGTGGCTTTTCCTCCTGCAAGATCAGTTTCTCATCCCAGGTGCCTAATAAGAATCAATACGACAGTAATGAATTTTAGTATTTAGATCTAAATGTGTGCCTTATTGTGTCCTCTGGTGACGAGCTGAAATATTCATGGGAGTTATTTGTCTCTTTCAGATTACAATGCTGGTTTCTCCATCTGTACAGTAATTTTATTTTAGATTTATTTTTTGCTGAAGACAATGGAAACTGCAAGAATGGGGGATGTTTTCTGTAGCAGAACAGACAGCGATGTCCCATGGACATACGGACATCCCCATGCTCACTGGAGACACTGGTTCCATGAGCAGAGCAAACCATTGATCACAATCTATGACATAAGGGATTTTTTTGTTTGTTTGGGTATTTTTTTGTTTGTTTTGTGTTGTTGTTTTTTTTGTTTTTTTTTTTTAATTCGGTCTACATTTGCCATGCTATTTGCCTCTCAATAAAGTGTTTTGAAGGCGATTTGAGATTTGTATTTTGTCCATGAGGCTCTAAAACTGTGGGAAGGGTTTAGTAAGGGGTGTGGCAGAGCTGTGACAGGATTGAACGCCCTTGAGGCGAGCCCGTGCCGCCACTGAGGCTTTCAAAGTGTTACTAAACCGACTCAATGTGGACTAATTTTACAATTTCCAACCCGGGAGGACCCTCAGGGACCGGGCAGGGGCACCCCCCTCAGGCCGCCATGGCAGCGCGGGGCACGCCGGGACTTGTAGTCCATCCATCGGACGTGACGGGACGCGCGCGCCCTCCCATTGGCCGCTGCCCGCGCGCGGGCGCGCGGCGGAAGTGTCGCGGGCCCGGCACGTGGGGCCGTTGGGCGGCGGCTTTGAACGGGCGGCGGGGCCGGGCCGGGCCGGGCCATGGAGGCGGCGGCGGGCGGGCAGCGGGCGCTGCTGCGGCAGGTCGGGGACAAGGGCAGTGCCCCGGGACCGCTCCTCTCACGCTGCGCTCCTTTCAGGCGCTGAGCTGGCGGGTGGCGGCGTGTCCCGGTCCCCCCTTATAGCTGTCTTTCCTCGGGCGCTGGGTTGGCGGGAGGTGCCGGTCCCCCTCGGTCCCCTCACGCTGCGCTCCCCTCAGGCGCTGGGCTGCCGGGTTCTGGACCCCCCCCGCCCCCTCGCTCCCCTCATGCTGTCTCCCCACAGGTGCTGGGCTGGCGAGTGGCCGCCGCCGTCACCTGGTCCGTGGTGCTGCTGCCCGTGTGCACCGCGGCCTTCATCGTCCTCAGCGGGCTCGACCTGCTCCACCCGGTGCGCTGGATCTCGAGTACGTGCCCGTCCGTGTTTTCCTGATTTTACACTCGCGTATTTGTATTTGTGTCTTTTTCTCCACTCTCTGTTGTCTTGGGCTCGGTCCCAGATAACGGGAGCTGACAGTGATACCGTGTTACACTTGCGCTTTGTGTCCTGAATGGTCTTTAGACTTTGAAGTGTTTCTGCGTTGCTTAAAACTATACCGCCCATAGTCCTCCCTAGGCAGGAATAAGTGTTGCAAGTTCATGTCCCTCACAGAAAAAAAACCCGGGGTAAGTGGCTTATTTGTCTGTTCCGAGTATTCGGACACACTTCCCCTTCCACTCTGTGTAGCTGCTGTTTCCATAAAGAGCTTCAGTTTCCTCTATGGTACATGGAATCACAAGTGAAATTCCTGAGGCAGCCACTCCACATGATGAGAATAACTTTCACTTGAGTACATGCACCAAAAATTGAGAGATGATTAGCTGGGAGCTTGATACCTGTGATCACTGAGCTGCTCTAGGCAGAGAGACTTGATTTCTTTTCCCCTTTGCTGCTTTTGGGGTTTTGTATTTTCAGTCTGTAAGGAATTTCTTCCCTTTTTAGCATCGCTGGATGGCTGCAGCTTTTATTGAATTAAGGGAATCTGCTTTATGTAAGCCATAGTTTAATTCACTTAGAAGGCTTTTTTTTTTTAAACTAAACTATGAGTGTTTGGTTATGAGAAAACCAGTTATAAGGGTGTAAAATATTTTCTGTGAAGTTTAAATATGGTTTTATGCAGAAATGTGCATCTGGGCAGATCTAGTGGGATTAGAGCCCATTGACCATTCCCCCCCTTAAGCTCTCACTGGATTGTTGCTGATTTACGTGCTCTTTTCTGTTACTTAATGTGCCACTGCTGTGTTACTGCAATCTCCTGAACTATAATATTTTCTACTTTTTTTAGATTCTTTCAATGATTTGTATACTTCCTACGTCATCTTTTGTATCCTCCTCATGTCTGTGGTGCTAATTGTAATAAGCATCTTCAACGTTGAATTTTATGCAGGTGGGTTGTGTAAACTGCAGAACTGTCTTTTATACTCTAATTAAACAGGATGACCATTTAAAGACATTGGGGCTTACATTCAATGTATTTAATGTTAGTGGATTAGATTTCCTTTTAAACTAATATAGAGAATATGCAAATCTTATTTTTGAGTAAATCATCCCAAATTCCCACTTACCTCATGGCTGAGACACTTAGCTGAGCCATCTCATTGATTTCTTTATAATTTAGTGACTGATCCCAACTGTGAAAAGTTCTTTGGTGATAGTGGTGGTTTTTTTAGTTTTGGTTGGTTTTCGTTTTTGTTTGTTTTTTTTTTTAATGGAAGTTTTATTAGTAAGAAGTGAAAATTCATTTTCTGCTTTATTTACAGTTGTGCCATCGATACCATGCTCTCGATTAGCACTGATAGGAAAAATTATTCACCCTCAGCAAGTCATCCATTCTTTTGTTCATGCTGTAATGGGAATGCTGGTGGCTTGGTGTGCTACAGTTATGACAAAAGGCAGGTTCCAGTTTCTTGCTGTGTCCTGCACGCCTTCAGAAAGGTAAGTGTGTGTGTGTGTGTGTGTGTGTTAAACAAAAAATTTTTATTATAAAATGTATTTACTGATAATTTCTTTCAAAAAAATCCCTAGAATTTGGGTACTCTCAAAAATAAGTAATTCTGTGTTGATTTTCTTTATTAAAGGACAGCAAATACCACCTTTTTAAATGTTACAGTGCATAGAGAAATAACTGGACCAGAAAAACTAAATTGCCAGGATTCTTAGTGGAAAGTTGAATGGTTGTCACTTGAATTAAGTCTTGGTCTTACAGTTAATGGGACACACTTCATAAAAAATGGAAGCATCCTAAATGCATAAAGTACAAAAACAGGTGGTGGGATTCCTACTTTAGCAAAAACTTACTGAGATACCATCACATGTACTGATTAGGAAAGCAAAATCAGACTTCTCATTTGAACTTCCTAAGGCTTGAATGAGTTTATTTGTTTTGAACTGCGAATTAATTCTGTTTTCTGTTTTAGCCTAGATGATGCTATTCCTCAGACGTGCCTAAATGAGTATCACCTCTTCTTTCTACTTTCTGGAACTTTCTTGGGATACAGTTACAGCCTTTTCTATCTTATCAACAATATGAATTATTTGCCATTTCCAATCATTCAGGTAAGAGGTTTAAACACCTTTCTAGAAGGACATGTCTAAGTAAAACAGTGATCAGAAAAAAGCCTGGACAGTTTGTATATCTGACTGTGGCAGTAGGAGTGGTCTGTGGGCAGGCTTTCACTGACAGACAAAGTGTGCACTCAGCTTTAAATGCCAGCAGTGCTCATCTTCTTCCTTCCTGCTCAGCTCCCTTCAAATGAACACAAAAATTGGGATGCTGTGACTGGAGTATTTAGACTTAGACTAACCTGATGCATGTAAAAGCTGGCTGAGGTGGCAGGTGAACTACAGGAAAGAGACAATGTACACTGGATATCAACTGGAGGCAACTGGATGTCAACTCCTTGAACTGACAACAAGGGTCACCTAAAAGCTGAGAATCTTGAGACTTTAAAAATAAAGAAAGGCATATTATCAGTTGTAACTGGGTACCAACTCAGTTCAAGTCTAAATAGCATATTTAATCTTGCTTAAAGCTCAATATCTAAAGCTGTTCCATGTTTGTAGTGCTATGGAAACTGAAATTCCAACAATTCCTTTGGAGGGGACAGTCCCACAGAAGAAACCTGTACCATTGTGAAACATCATCTTAAAAATACTTATTCTGTTGCTGTAGCCTCACAGCAGCCATTAACTTTGCCTCATTGGCAGATTTACACAGTCCAGCCAACTTGGCAAGAGGTGTCTTTAAACAAGGTTGCTTGTATTAGTGAAAAACATTTATACTGCACTATGCTGAGCATTGAGTTTATCAGCAAACCAGACATCATTTTGGCAATGCTGTAGCTGTAGTATTTTTTAAAAAATCTATTATTTGAATATTGTTAATTCTCCTTTTTTTTTTTTAATTTAACTTAGCCAAGTAAAGAATGAAATCACTTTGGTTTAATTTGCATGGTTTCATTTTCAAGGTTTCGTTTGTCAACTGGGTTGCTTTAGTCATTTGGAAAGAAATATAATTTATTTGTATGGAGGAAGGCATTAAGTTGGTTTCTCTCCTTGGAGGATTACTGACTCTGAAACTCATGCTTGTCTAAATTTCCCCTATAATTTAATTGAACATTTAGAATCTAAATGAAATCTAGTAGATGAAATATGTATTCTTCGGGTTTTTTTCCTTTATTTTGCATTAGAGTTTATAGGGTCTTCCCTTGTGTATAGGAGTCAATTTACTCCATCCTCCATTTTCTACTGCTACAAGTAGGAAAAAGGATGAGAACTAGAGATGCTTATAAAATGGCAGGAAAGATTGGGAGAATAAATAGTACGTGTAACACTTGGAATTGCCTTAAACTAATTTTTTTAACTCCACTAGACTTCAATACTAAACTTTTACTTGTTTGTTTTTAGCAATACAAGTATCTACGTTTCAGAAGATCTTTGCCTCTCCTGATCAAACACAGCTGTGTGGAATCAGTATATTTTGTTAGAAACTTCTTTGTTGCGTATTACTTTTTTGGTATGTGTTCCTGAAGTTCTCTCTCTTTTTTTTTTTCTTTTTTATTCCTGTATCTTGAAAACTTTAATCAGTCAGGCCTGTTATGCTATTTTTCAGCCTTTCAGGTAACTTGCTGAAGACACTTAGACTTGTTTAAACAAAAAGAGAGATCTAACACCTCTGTAAGACAGGAGGAAAAGGCACAGGATTTGTACAGCAATATTTGTAGGATGGCAGTTCTTACAGCCTCACAGAAGTCTGTTTAGCATAAGAGAAATGTCTCTTTCCAAAGAGATGAACACCTTCTGTAAGAATTTATTGTCTGGCTGATACATGATAAGGAGGTGACAGTGTTCTAGGGAGAAAGGAGTGGGGAATAATACGTTTCTACCCTGAAGTCTGTTTGATCACTGTGTTACTGTGTCTGGTGATCTCTTCTGTGCAGGAAATCTCATTGTAGGCAGCAGTGAAATAACCTGTAAGAGCTTGTAAATGGAGCAACCAAATTCTGATCAGCTGGTGGTTTACAATTTACATCAAAACCTGATGCTTTGGGCCACTCTGTACATACCTGTCCTGATTTGTGCAAAGAGGTTATAAATCTGAAAACAGTGCAGTTGAAAAAAAGGTTTTGTCTGTAATTTATAGTCCCTTTTTTCTTTAAATATCCTGAAATATATATAAATTAATAAACATCTCCATGCCTTGGGACTGCTCCCTTCATTGCTTGGCATTGGAAGTGTAGTGTCACAGAGCTGAATGTGACACACCAGCAGTGGGCATGACTTCACCACATGTAAATTTGCTATGTTTTCCCTATTATTTTAGGTAAAAAATAACACTTTGGCTTTATTCTCACGTGCCCTATATATTTTTTGGAGGGAGCTGGGGAGACAAAGGCAGTATGGTTCCCTCCCATATGAAAATGGCATGTTGTCTTTAAAAAAAAATCTCTGCTGATAAGGATGTTTGCATCAGACTTCTAAAAATAAGGAATTCTTTATGTTTTGGTTATAATTATCCTCCTAAATGATGTCAAAATATGCAAGAATTATTTCCACTTTATTTACATCAGGAGATAAATTAGAAGTACGGTGGTTCTATGTCAGTTTCCATTAAGTCTTTAAAAGCACTTTGCTGCTGCCAGAGCTGTAGTGAAAATTAGTATTAAACTGCTATTAACCCTCTTTTGTGAGTGAGAAAACACAATTAACTCAGTGCTGAGAAGCTGGCAATAGAAGAGAAGGTCTACATCTCTGTGTATAGTTGCTGGCCTGAAGCCTTTTTTTCGTTCTTTTGTTTCTATTTCTTGAAAAAAACCAAAAACCCCAAAGGCAGATTGTTTCCTTGTCCACGTGTGTTACAAGACCATTCTCTTGTCTCTGCCTTAATTCTGTCTTTGTCTTCTTTTTGGCCTGTCATGTGTGTGTGTTGCAGCGTCACATTTGTTTGGGTGTTTCTTTTTGATTCCGTAGGTTATATCCCAAAGGTATGGATATGTACCACAATGGATCTTCATATAGACAGGTAGGTAGGACATTGTGCTGGAAGCTTGGAATATTGCTGACAGCTCCCTTTGCTGAGGAGGTGCAGCTCAGCAGCTGCCTCTTGGTAGCAGGACTGGGTTCCTTGCCTTCCAACATGAAACGTGGGGAGTGTTGGGTGCTTCTGAAATGGATCCAAAAGGAACCAACAACCCTTTGTGGGAACCATCTTGTCATTAAGATAGTAATTAAGAAATCCTCTGTTTATTTCATCTCTGTAAGTCTCTGAAGTATTAGAAAGGCTAATCTCTCCAAATTGCATGTATGTGTTGTACCTGCTTTTCTGTGGTGTTTTTTTAGTGGGGCATCTTTATTTTTATATGGCTCTTGTTTGTTTTTAAAATAGGGAAGCTGGAGTCTTAACACCTTAATTGACTAAAACTGTAATCATTATTACTTATTTCATATTTCTTTTCCCTAATTTCATTAATTTGTCTGAACTTTATTTCATCATTTACTGAAAAATCAAAGAACTGGTATCTCAAATATATTTAAGAAATTGTTTTTGCAAAAAAAAAAAAAACACAATTTTATTCCTGTAATTGTTGTTGCTGCTGTAACAGCTTACTGCAAGCATCTCCCAAAATAAAACTACTAAAATACTTGCATCTTCTTGGTTTTATCTCCAGTAAATTGCATCCTCTCGACACTCTGAGTGGCTTATTGGATCTCTCCTTGTTTTACCATACCTGGTTGTGTGGTGTGTTTCTTCTGATGACATGGTACATTGCATGGCTGCTCTTCAAAATCTATGCTACAGAGGTTAGTACTTGTGACAGTGCTAAAGGTAGAACATCGGTGTTGCACAGATAATACTTTCTTTCAAAAGCAGTTTTACTAGGAAATAACTTACTGTGAGTTGAATTTTCACAGCATGCACTGCAGACAGTAACTGATAACCCAACACTCAAGACAGGCCTGGGCATTAACTGACTTTCCCTTTCTCCTTAGAGCAAGACAAGCTAAGAAAACAATAAACTGTTTCCTGCAAGCTAAGCTCTAGAAAGCTCAAATTTAAGCAAACCCTCAAAGTACAGAGTTCTCCAAAGCAGAAACATGTTAATCTAATTAGGTCTGCAGTATTAAAATAGACTTCAAGCAACTGTGGGAATTAAGACACTTATGCTTTTTCATTCAACCATAAAGTTACAAATTAAATGGGCTAAAAAAAGACCATTTAAATATATGAGACCCCAATTGAAGGGGAGGAGGGAGAAAGGAAAAGTCTTGCCAACAAAGAGTTGACTGATCTTTGTTTACAAATACAGCTATTTCTTTGGAAGAATACAGAGGAAAAAAAGTCCAACTTTTTTTTTTTTTTTTCAGTGAAAGCTTGACTAGACTGCAGATAAATAGGGGGAAAAAAGTGAGGTTTAAGTCCTGCATCAATGAATTAGTGCAAAGCACTCATGGAGTGAAATGGCATACAGTGCTGTTGGGATGTTAGCTTTAAAAAGGTCTAAGCATAAGAACAGCTCTGAGGTGTTTCAAAGGATAATAACTGAAGCACCAGTGAACACTGTTGCTGTCTGTAGTTGTTCTATTGCTTATAGAACTGTGGAAGACAAAAATATCCATCTGGGAAGGTATGAAATGGACCTTACCCTTTTGACTGTTGAACAAAACATTTGTTTATTCACATGATTTTATATTTTTTAATGAGCTAAAAAAATTCCAGAGTTGTTTATAAGTATTTGCATAGTGTTAACTGAAGTCATGAAAGAAATTTAGTCTACCTAAAGTCCATTTATTAACACTTTGAAAGCAATTGCTACCTCAAATTTAAATTTTGCAGTTGGAAACAGAGGAGAATAAAGCTATGGCATGTAAAATGAGTGCAGTAACATAAAACTAACAGTTAATCTGTGCCCAAACTGAACCACGTTAAATAGCGTTAAAAAATTGTGATGTTTGATACAATTCAAGCACTGCTATTCACATTTTAAATGTTATAGCCACAGGAATTCTATTAAAACACAGGACATGAAAATTATGATGATAAAAATAAGAATTTTTTAGCTTATCAGTGGAACAGTGCAAAAGAAAAATTTTAAAAATCTTTTCTTATTTGGTAAAAGAGCTCTTAGTTCTTCACCAGAATGGTTACCCAGGTCAAGACAGACTTTGCAGTTCAGGTTTCAGTCTTGTTTTGGAAAGTGGTATCACTAGTTTTTCACAGGTATGTGGTTAGAGGAATTTCTTTCATAACGATATGATGCACCTAGCTGTGTATTCTATGGGTACATGGAACGCACTTTAAGATAAAAATATCTGAATTTCTTCTGAGATTTTTCAATTTTAAACATAAGGAGTAAAGTCTTTTTATTACATGTTAGAATTATTATTACATGTTACATATTCCAGGTCAGTTTACAGTGAGTTGAAGCAGTGGATTATGTGCTTTTGTAGCTCATCATTCTCCTGACAAGTAACAGCTCAGGTGGGTTTTTCATAAGGTTTTCTTGTGGTTTCCTCTGTATAACATAACTTCTGATATTTATATTTAGACTCATCATTTTCCTGTCCAGCCAACATTTGCTGAGGAGACAGACCAGTGCCTGCCTAAAATCTTAAACAGCAATCCTCCCCTCCTTATAAAGGTAATTGAACTCCCACCATCTTCCCTGCTGGCTGTGTGCTGAGGTGTTTGTCAGAGCACTCAGTCACCTCTTCCTGGTACCAGTTCTGTTAACTGAGGTGCCAGTTCCTTCAAAAGCTGCCTCAGAACATTCACAAAGGCTGTTACACTTAATGGTGAAAATTTGTTTAGTAGTGACATCTGCTGGTGCTCACCACGCTGTTACTGTAAGGATTCATTTAGTTAGAGGGAAAGATCTGTTTGCAACATAAGTGTATTGGTGTGTACTGTGAGTAAAGAAGAGGAATTTTGGTCTATGGTAATCATTAATAGGACTTACTGATTATAATACTTAAAAATCGAAGGCCTCATATAAGAAGTATTATGTAAATAAAGAAAAGATTATTCTCCTGCACACGCAAAATCCACATTTACTGATTGTACAGATTTCTGGTAAGGCTGGAGATACAATAGGTTGCAATGCCTTTTTGAGCTTAGCTGCATTATCAGAGGATGTGTGAAGAAGAGTTGAGCACAGCACAATTTGTAACTCAGATGTTACTAAAAATGTCTAATTTATGATAGGGTCTTGCGTATTGTGCACGTTAATTATCACATGAAAAAGAATGTTAAGTTGGTCCTGTGAGGCACTGACCCTAAAGCTGTAGGTGAGCTCTGGTTTGCAAAAACAGTTCTTTCCTTACACTTTTTTGTGTCTCGGGCTCCTTCTGCCTGAGCTGCTCAGATAAAAAATAGTGTTAGATCTACTTGAGCTCCAAAGAATTGACATATCAGTAAAGTTCTCTGAAGCTCTTACCAACTCGGCAGCCATATCCAGAATGGTCCTAGGGATTTGCCTCCCTTCTTTTTCTGTTTCATGGCTGGTTTTAGTCTGTGTGAACTCAGTCTTTGGTAGGGATTGATTTTGTATGGATAACTCCATATTTTTTTAAGGAAATACGCTGGACTTTGCATGCACTAAAACATTTTCCTCTTTATTAGTTTTTAGCCTTACAAGACTTGATGTTACTTTCCCAGTACTCCCCTGTTCGACGACAGGAAGTCTTCAGCCTTAGTCAGCCAGGTAATTACAAAAACTATTTCGTGTTGATTCTTTTCCTTTTTCAAAAATTGTTAGTCAAATGCTTTTATAAGTTGTGCAATTTTGTGAGACCTCATCCCTTGTGGTGCCTTTTCCAAAAGAACGCTTAATTATCTATATTCGTATTGTTTCATCTACTAAACTCAAACCATTCTGGTGTCTGATTTAAATGACAGCCATGAGGCCATACAGGTTTAGGATATTGAAAGCAGGGCCCTCTTCACACCACCAATCAAATAGTCCAGATTGGATATTCCAGCAGATGTGTATGAAAGCTGAATGTTGAGGTGTGAGTGAGGGGAAATCAGGCACAAATAGTGAGTCACCCCTGGAGCCATGAGAGCAAACACTGGCTGTAATTTCAATTAGTACACAGGCCCTTTGCTATATTCAAACATATGGCAGAGAAGGTCAATTAAAACTGTTTAGAAGCCTTCAGGAACTTTTTGTAACACCTTATCAGGAATTCTAGTGTTTGTACTGCTTCAGACCTGTTTGCCATCCCCATTGATATTACTTTGTTCATTTTAACTGTTCAGTGATTTCAGGTCAGATAGGCTGAACTGCCTGTGTTTCCTGCTTGCTTAGCAGGTTCCACTGAAGTCTTTTTAGAGTTATCCATTGATAGGAGGATGGAATCTGTCCATGTTTTCATCTTCCTCTCAGTACGAACAAGCTGTCACAGTGGAAATGCCCTGTGGCGTTTTACAAATGGAGTAGTACTGTCACTGTGAAGCTCCTGCTGAGAGCACATGGGCACTGTCAGAACAGATACAAGAGGAGCAGCTGGGCTAAACATTCCTTTTTGTGTGCATATGTCAGGTGGGCACCCACACAACTGGACTGCAATATCAAGGGAGTGTTTGAGTCTTCTGAGTGATCTGACCCAGAGGCTGATTGCACAGCAGGAAGCTGCAGCAGCAAACGGGAGAGCAAAGCAGCCAGTGGGGGAGCTGAAAGTACCTCCACAGACTCCAGGTATGTGAGGAAATGCTCATAAAGGTTTGTAAAGCATGACAGTACAGATAGATACATGGGTACGTTAGTTTTAGTTAAGCTCTACGAGGAAAATGAGTCACAGGAATTTCTGGAAATAAATGCAAACAAAAAAGATTCTCTCCCAATATAATTTTAGGTATTCTTGTTGAGATAATCTCAAAATAACTAGAAAGCTTGGAAAGAATATGTTTACTCAGTTTGTTTACAAACTTGCCAAGAGATGCTTTTTAATTTGCATAACTGCTCTTATGATTAGTTTAAGATGGTAAAATTAGGGGGTTTTTTATGTTTGTGTGATTCACTAATATCACTGTAGAATAAGAAAAGCCCAGTCTGACTCCTGAGCTGTGTGCAGCCTCCAAGCATTTTGGATGTTTTACCTGCCAGACTTGGGCACCACTCCTGGCAGCAGAGCTGTGTTAGCACAAGGCTGCCAGGTAATGAAATCCCTTAGCAGGCAGTGCTCTGGGAACAGCAGGGACTGTTGGTATGTCAGAGGTGAATTTCTTCTGATGTTGCTATTCCTTGGATTTTGAGACAGACATGCCTTTTTTTACATACCAAACTTGCCAAAGACTTGTCACTCTTCTATATGTAGCCTTTTCTCTAGTACTTAATCCTAATAGCCCACTTTATGTGGATCTGTATCAGGGTGTCGTAATGATGGCTAGCAAAAGGAGAAAAATAAATTCACAAGGATCCTTCTCATTATTTGCTGTTCTTAAACTGTTGAACTTGGAAAACACTCCATGCTTATGCTGATGTACTTCTTTGCAAGACCACAGCGGTAACAATGTCCTATAATAAAAGCTCTGATGATACAGAAGTTGTTGAAATAGCAATGAAATAACAAACCTGTCTGTTATTTCATCTGTGCCAGCCTGTTGTCTCCATGCCGTGTGTTCTGTGTCATTAGGAGCTGTTGGGACAGAAGACGTGTCTTTCCAGTCACAGAGGTCTAACGTTGTTCTCAGAGCCACCATGTCTCCACTGGTTAAACCCTCCCTAATGCCTCTGAAGACGTCTCCTGGGTCTGACATTGGTTCACCCTTCACCTCACCTGCTTTAAATTGCAAGAAGGGAGTTGTGGATGTAAACTCCTCTTGGCATGGACCGCTCCAAAGTCCCCTTGTTATGAGAAGGGGACCAAAGCTGTGGACGTCGGTTTCAGGTAGAGATTTTTCCACAGCACTGTCTTGTAACCATAAGTGTAGTAGCCATGTCGATGGAGAGCTGTATTGTGAGGACTAAAGTGACAGCAACCAGTTTTTCTGAAGATACTGTATTTTTTTTCTTGTAGATCATCAAATGAATGGTTCCCACCATGAGTCCTTCCCAGTGCTCTCTGCTGCAAAAGCTGGTAGCGAGGCAGTACAGCCCAAATTTATTTACACATGGCTTCAGAACAAGCAAGAACAGGTAGAGTAAAACTGCAGTATATACAGGGTGCATCTTGGGTATTCTTTGGAAGAATTTCCCATTTTATGGAATGAATACTTCCTTCTCTGCTTAGCTTACATAACACAGATCCTTCCCTCCCCCTCAATGCCTCTATACTGTGTGAAGCTGGTAGGGTTGAAGAGGGCCAACTGTGCATACCTTACATAAATACAGATCATAAGTTTAATCTTTTGTTTCTTTTCAGATAAAAAACTTCTTGTCCAGACGGGCACTGATAATGTATTTCTTCAGCAAGGTAAGGGTGATCCTGTGTTTGAGACTGAGCAGCAAGGACTGGAAATGCAGGAGCACATGGGCTCTGCTGTAGCCTTTTGTACCTTGTCATAGAGTAAGGCTTCTAAAACCTGTATTTTTATCTAAGGTTTTCTATAAGTACAATTTTGTACTTACTGTGAGTTTCATAGCAGGATTATCCCATACCTGTCTGTTCTGAGGGGAGGGACAGGACCCTATGGAATGTGTAATACCTTAGTGAAACCTGCAGGTTTTGTGTTATTTTTTATAAAGTGCACTCACAACATTTTGGTTTCTTCTCAGCACCCAGAAGCCTCCATCCAGGCTGTCTTCTCTGATGCCCAAATGCATATCTGGGCTTTGGAAGGTAAGCAGTTTCCAGGTGATCCACTCTGTTGATTCATGGAAAACTTTTCTGGGCCTCTGTGCTTTATAAATATAACGGAACAAAAGTCTTTGAAACGCTTTTGACAAAATCCCAACTGCATTTCAGACACCAGACACCATTAGGCTAAAGTCTAATTCACTTGTTAGTTTTGAGATCCCATCTGAGATCTCTTACTTTATGTTCTGTAGAGATCCCTAAACTTATTTCTTTTGCTTCTCGATGATGTGAAGCCATGTATCATGTTTACATTTTCCCACCAATAGATTTATGACTTCTTTTTACAGCAGCTTTTCTGACTAAAGACTCTGAGTGTTTCTCTGTTAATCAGGGAATTGAGGGAGGCACTCAGGTCATAACTTAGCAAATAAATAGAAAAAGATGATCTGCAGAGAATCAGAACAATGACAGTATGTGGTTGTACTTTGGGATTTCCCTGTGGAAAAAGGGAGCCAATGTGTTTTTAAAAATTTATTTAATATATAATCTCTCTTGCTTTATCAACCTCAAGCTATAATACACTTGTAAAACCAGTGAGTGATTTAGTCCTTGAGCCAAAGCTGAGGTAACTGTCAGCTGGCTGCAGTAAGTCCTGAAGAGCTCTACCACACTAGTAGATTCTTCAGGCAATGCCATGATCTTTGTTACTGAATTCTCAACTTTTGAAGCATTAATTAGAGCAAAATTCTTTTGGGTTTTTTTTTTTTTTCAAAGGTCTGTCTCACTTGGTAGCAGCCTCCTTTACTGAAGACCAGTTTGGAGTTGTCCAAACTACACTGCCAGCTATCCTGAATACTCTACTGACTCTTCAGGAGGTAAAACTGTTAACTTTTCCTTACTGCAGGACAAGTTTAGGAGGAGTCTTGTTAATTTTACATTACGACCTTGCTGACTAGTCATAACATTCAAATTGTTGCCACTGAAACAGCTCTTTTGCAGTTAATCTGAACAAAACAGCTGGTTGTCACTGTGTGCACTATGAAACAGCTGAATAAAAACCCTGTTTGTTTTTTAAAATGTAGAAGGAGAAAGCATGGAATGTTTCAAAATAAAAAATGGTACTGTGTGCTTATTTCAGGGATGCAGCAATTATACTACTATATTTTATGCAGAGTTAGGACTGTATTTGGCTGTACACAATTCCTCGTGCAACACGGAGCACTTGGAGACATTGCAAATCACAGGAGATAAGATCTGTATGATGTTCTCTTTCAAAATACTAAGACATTACCCTCAAGTCACTGATGTTTATTCAATGTGTATTTTAAAAAAATCCAGATTTATTTCCAAGGCTGTGCATGTCCTATTGACATAATCATTTTACACTGCCCTAATGGACATTCTTGGAAAGAATTTGAAGGTTATTAAAGTTTTTCAGTGCAAGTCATTTATTCCAAGAACAGGCACAAGGGGGGGAAAAAAAAGCCAATACCTTTGTTTCTAAAAGAAAGAAGTCATAATATAGGACAGAGTTGTGTTTCTACTGCAGCATGTGCTGTGCTTGGCAGTTAAGACTAGTAACAGAATCTTGGTTCTGTGTTCCTGTTGATGGCTGGGAAATGATCAATCTCCAAAACGTTCTTGTGTGTCTTGGTGGAATTTCCGAATGTGCACTTTTTTTGCTTTGTTTGACACAAACGTGTCAAATGGTTACATTATGAAATAATTGAATAGATGACCTGATTTCTTTTATGTTTTTCTCAATCAGGTTGTAGACAGACATTTCAAACTGCCACATGTTTCTAGCAAGCCCTCCCGGGTCTCAGGGAGTCTGGTGGACACATCCTACAAAACACTACGGTTTGCACTTAGAGCATCTCTGAAGACAGCACTGTACCGGATAACTACTGTCTTTGGAGAACACTTAAAGTAAGAAATTCCTCGTGATTGCTTGCTTGTTAAATTTAGTTTAAATACTGTTATTGCAGAACCTGTGAGAAAAGAAGTTCGGGGGGGAAAAAATCTCTTCAGGTCATTATTCTAACACGGTATTTTAGTACTTTTTTGATTTGTGGAACCTTAAAAAGTTCTTGTGTAGATATATGGTCCCACTTAGAAATTTATTATTCATAGATTTCTGGGTAATTTTTCTTAGTGACTTTTCATGAACTCTTTCGAAGTAGTTCGTGAATACCACTCATTTAATAAATCTGAGCTGCTGAAAAGAAAATAAATCAGGTAGAGACAATTGTTCTGTAGGGAGAGAATCCTATGAAGGGTCCAAATAATGGAATTCTGTTGCTGCCTGGTCACCCAAAGGCTCTTTCTCAGCTACTGTCACAGCAGGCAGACTTTCATACTTGGCCTCTGAATATGTGGGACTGAAACTTCCTGCAGCATCTGCCCATCTCTCCCTGTGGGCATGAAATGTCCCTCAGTTTGGAAGTGCTCGATATACAGGAGAGATCATGTTAAGAGATTCTCACCTAAGTCATCCTTACAAGTTAATCAGTTGCTCTGTGTATTTAAAGGTAAGTAAATGGACGAGGTTTCCTGGGACAAGTGTCTTAGTAGTAGGATGAGAATCGACAGTTTTAAGGGTTTCTTTGTCTTGGAACACAGGATTTTCATACAGCTGGGTTTTCTAAAATTTAGCTTCAGTGTAATTGATTTCAATGTATACTCAATTTTGGCATGAGACTTTATTTTTGTGGTGTATTACACTTAATGTAAAATGTTCTGCTTTTGTTTTTAGTGCAGTGCAAGTGTCTACAGAACATAAGAAAAGACTTCAGCAATTCTTGGAATACAAAGAATAAATAACAGATTTTGATGCAGCTACGGTTGGATTTTTTCAAGACTCTTGCTAAGAAGAAAGTGAGACTAATGAGTCTTTTTATTTTGGCTTTTTGGAAAAGCATATGGAAGTACAAGTCGCAGAACAAAACTTTTAGAACTGTAGAAGAGCTCTTAGGGGTTTGGATCATCTTTTGTATAATAAAACTTGTAAAATTCATCTTGCCTTCTTTTAATGTCACAAATGAGAAAGTGCCAGTTCTTCTTTTAGGTAAGGCTATGACATTTGAGATTACCAGAGTTACTTTGACACTCAGATCCTTCATTATTTTTCACACTATGTTCTTTCCCTACCCTTTTCTGTTAAAGGGCTGAGCAGAGATTTACATAGATACTTAGTGTGCTTAAGTGCTTCATAAATTTAGTTGATAACACTTTTAGTGCAGATCAAGTGTGTAGTTTAAGAGTAGGAAACAGATGTGCCCAGGAATAAAACATGCTGCTCTTCTGTAAGCTGGAAATACCCCTTCAGAGTAGAACAGTGTGCAGAAAGGCATTCTTAACACACAAATACTGCTTGAAAACTTGAAGATTTTATCTTTAAGGTGACCTAGGAAACTAAGTTCTGATCTATGCTGAAACGTACAGGAAGCATTACTGCATTTAGTAAAACTCCCAAGCAACGATACTGTGAATTAAAGTTTAGGTCAACAGCTTTCTGTTCAGGGGGGTAGGAAGGATGTTAGCAGCATATCCAAATTTTTTAAAATAGCATATATTACTGGTAGATTCTGGTGAAAAATATTCCTTTTTTAAAGCATTTTTAAAAGTTTTTTATCTGAAAACCTGTCCCAAATAATTTGAAAATTAACTACTTGGTTTTTAAACAGACTCCAGTTCCTGTTATAGCTACACTAGAAAATGTGTATGTGGAGTATGAAGGTGAGAACAGTAAGCTAAATGGTCTTGCAAATGAATTTAGTGTGATAAGGGGAAACAATATTATAATTTTCTTTCCATTCTCTTTGGTGCTGTTAGTCTTATGGGTTTTGTTGTGGTGGTGTTTTTTTTATAGAGGACCCAAGATCTGAAGATGGCCCTGGTGTCAGTTATGATGATGTGATAAAATGATCAGCTCATAGTGAGTGGCTGTGTAGTAATAACCCTTTAGGGTAAAAGAGAGAACCTCAAATCTCCAATGAGACCTGCATAGTGCTTTCTTCAGCAGAGACAGGTAATTTTCTTGTAATGCAGACACTGCAGGTGTTAGGTTTGATAGTGGAAATGAGAACTGTATTGTTCTTTTTGCATTGAGATGGCTCACAACAAACACACAAGGTGATGGACAGCCTTCCACTATCTTTAAAGATTAAGCACAAAGTCTCTTAAAGCTTTGCCAAGCTCAACTTCTGTCACAGGTTTGATTATTATTTCAAAGCCTTTTGCCTGCCTGACTTAATAAATAATTTAATTTGCTTATTTTCTGGCATTACAATGTGCACCTGGAGTTAAATGGTGCTTTAGCTGATACCTCAGGTGTAACTGTTGACTCAAATACTGCAGCTGAAAGTTTCCACGAAATTTTATCACACTTTTAAACAGGTTCAGTATTATTGCTGTGGTATCTTCTGCAACACCCTCACAACTATAAGCTGCAAGGTGTAATTAACAGTGTTGAGAGTTGTCAGCAGCAGGCTTAAAATGGAGATGACTTTTTGGATGCCAAAGTGGTTGAGGTCTGTCCTCCTGGTGTTGCAACAGAGATTTGCACATGACATCTGCTAATGTGTGTGTGATTCGTGGCATTCTCTGAATGGCAGAAGAGCTTTCAAAAGCTGATTGCTTTGTGGTTTCTTTAAAAGCTCCAATTCTTAAAGAGCTGAAGACTTTTTTTTTAAGCCTTTACTTAAAAGTGCATCTTTCAATTCATCAGCATGAGCTACTGTTAAGTGTATGGGAATATAAAATGTATGTTAGGTGGTGCCCTCTGAAGATGCAGTAACTGGCTCACACAACACAAACAGGGATAACATTCTAATTTTGGTTTTGGGAATAATCATAATCCCCTGGCAAACTGCTGGTGTTTCAAATCCTTTTGTATACTTTTGTCTTAATATGAAAAGAATCAGCCTGTGAAGCCTCTGTGAGGTAAGGGAAGAGTCTCTTGAGTTCAGTTCTGCATTCCGGGTAATGAGGAAAAAAATACAGCCTTTTTACTGCTGGTTTCTATGGAACTGCAGTTAAACTGAATCCCTCAAGCCTGATAATGTTTCTCATCTGTTTAATCATCTCAAAGCTGAACTGCACCTTGTTGCTGGATTGCCTGCTGCATGCACAAGTGAAACAGCATTCTGGCAACCTTGTGAACAACCTGCCTCTCCCACAGGTCAGCTGCATTCAAGAGTACCTGAAATTATTTCCACTGCAGCTGTGGAAAGCTACAAGGTTGATGGTTCAGACCTGTGTTCCTGCTACAATGGAGTAATGAAATAGAGGCTTTAGCTCTTAAGCAACCTGTTATGTCTGAAAAAAACCCCCATATATCCTGCTTAGTTTTCTGAGATAGAGCTTTGGAATTCAGCCTGTGGGTGGACAAATGCAGTGGCCCTGATCCTTGGAGCTGTTGCACGCTGCTGTATCCACAGGAGCCAGGCCAGACTTGCTCCCTCAATAGGAGCATTCTGCCACTTTGGAGAGCTGTCCCTGTGCCAGTGGTGGCTCCAGGCCTGAATGCCCCCTTGAAATGAAGTGGTTTCGATTCTGTTGCTTATGCTGTGAACAGAGGCTGCATTGTGTGTGCTGTGCTCAGTGTCCTCAGGCCTGGAGCAGCCACCTTCCCACCTGCCACAGACCTACGGCTCTGAGGGCATCCAGCTGCAGCCGTGGAAGTACCAGCCTCTTGCTGATGAATTTTCTGGTACCTGTTCAGTCACAGGCAAGTGGTGCAACCTGTGGGCTGTGTGCATGCCAGATCTCCCCCACCTCCTGCCAGTGGCCACCTCTGGGATGGAGCTCTGCCTGGGGGAGTGCCTGATGCTCTGAGGGGTTGGGTGTACGTGACTGCATATGAGGTGGCTCCAGGAGCACCCTTGGCTGTGGAGGAGCTTCTTGCCATGTGCAGTGTTGTCCCCTTTCCCCAGGGGATGAATGGTGGCAGCTTGCAGTGCTTTCCCTGTACAAACAGGTGTATTGCAGCTGCAGGGCTTCACCTGCCCATGGCAGCCATGCTCCCACTTCTCCCATCACCACCTACAAAGATGCAATAAAAAACATAAAGGTCTGTGTGGAATCATCATGGACACTGCAAACTGAGGACCCTCCTCAATACCCACATACCTTTCCCCTTTGGTCTTTGATATTTTCCATCACCAGTATGGTGTTCATGTATTTGCTGTGTGGATCAAATGCATTTGGGTGCTGTAGACAGAGCTGGAATGTGGTTTGCCAGGCTCTGGTGTTGTAAGCGGATGTTCTTGCATTAGAATGTTGCTTTCTCTTGCTGCAGACTGGTGGAGATTTGCATTGGGCAGACTGGCTTTGGACAAACCTGTTGTATAAACAAATGGTGCAGGTCCCTCGTGCCTGAGAAACAACCTGAGAAAGAACAACACCTGCATCATGCTCTGATTTCAGAAAACCAAAAGTAATCTAGAGAAGACCTCACCTTCCTGTCCTTGCAAAAATCTCGGGACTACAATAGAACTAGTCATGCAGGAGACAGATGAACATAGTATTTCTGGAGCCTGCCATGAGAACAAAACACAAATTCAAGTAGGAATAGTTCCCTGGGTGGCCTGCTGGATACTCTAGCTGATTCTTTGAATAAGTGGTGGTGGTGGTACAGGAGTTCCCTCTTTTTTTCTTTTTCTATTTTTTATCCTCCTAAAGAGTCAGTTCCTACAGTCAGAATTTCAGAGAAAACTATGGCCTAAGCACATGTATGTACTCATGGAATCATCAAAGAACCAGTGCTGAGTGCACTGTAGGTTCCTCTCCCACTCCTGCCCAAAATGCACAAAAAATTCCAGGCTTTGCCTTTCACTTCTTGAATAACTCAACTTTTAAATCTGACTACTAAAACACAGGGCTGGGGTGGGCTGTTGTATTCAACTGCATCTTGTCTGAAAAGGTATGACGAGCCCTGGAGGGAATTTTAAAGGTTTGGGGAGTGGGATTGTATAGCTCTCTGTGAATCAAAGATTGTTGGAGTTATGTGTAAGCATCATTCTCCTCTCAGCACAGCAAGTTCCAGTTGTAGGCTTACTAATGTTAGAAGTTTCAGCTCAAGAGACAGGCTGGGTGCTTGTCTCCAGGGCAAGCTTTGAGGACCAGGGAGATGGGGCAGCAGCTTTGCAAACCACTGGGTTCCCTGTCTATTCACGGGCAGAGGTCACTGCTCAGAGCAGGTCTGGGGAAGCACTGGGCTGTGAACCTTGTCAGTGGTGGTACAAAGTTTTGGGTTAAGCACAGGGCTGCAGCTCAAAGCTGGGTAGTGAGGGGCTGTCTTTACAGATGTTGGCAGTCAGTTCTGAGAAGGCTTTGTCAGCAACCATAGAGTGTTGTAGGAAGAGGAAGTCCACTCTTGTGGTTAGTGCAAGCTGAACAATTGGTTTGTCCTTTCTGTGCCTTGCACAGGGATCCTGTGCTGCACTTGAGCTCTTCACAGGTGGTTACTTTACAAGTCTCCCAGATTTCACATGCTCTGTTTGGAACACCGAGGGTTGAGTTTGATGGAACCAGAAATGTGTTTTACCACAGACAAGGATGGGAAATGCTAAAGGGAGTGAGGGGTAAGGGAAGCAGTTAGTCTTTGTCACAAGTTTAGCCCTCAAACTGAAGATTTTGGCTTCTGGGCCTCTGTTGTAAAATGAAGCTTAGCCTAACCCCACCCTCTCTCACCTCCAGTGATGATAACAAAACATTTGTGTCCAAAATCAGTAGGCTGCTGCAGTGATGGACACTAAAGAAATGCCCTGGAGTAAATGAACTGTATTCTGCGCAGGGCTTGGCTGATGTGCAGTAAATACATTCCATGTGTGGCCCAGACACTCTGCCAATGAAGAGAAAACAGAAAGAAGAGTGGCTAGCTGCTCATTCAGCAATTGCTGTCTCCAGTGCATTGAATATATGGAGCCCCAGGCAAAATAACTGGGGGCCATGTTATAGCACCAGTTCTGTAACTCATTTAGAGTAGGCATGAGATGAGTTTGTACCAGCAATTCTAGTCCTGGCATGTCCCAGTGCCAAGGATTAGATTTTACAAACTGAATATGCCTCAGTTGTGCTGGTTTTGGGGGGGGGGTGTTGTTTGTTTGCTTTTTTATGACTGAAGTTTACTTTACTACCTGTGTTGTGTAAACATGGTGTGAGAAGGGATTTATTTATAGATCGATGCAGAGAAATAGTAGAGATGAATGTCTGAGAAAGGTAACTGCAGGTGTAACAACCACATCCTGAATGGAGGCTGGTTGGACCCTTTTCTAGACGTATTTTTCCTCAAGGTTGACTAGAATGATCTGTCAGTTAACTGGGGAGGCAGGAGGGATCTGTAGTGTTACAGTGGCTTTGGGAGATACTGGTAATTTCTTGCAGTCTCTGCAAGACAAAGGGGGATTCAAGATAACTGTATGGTTTTCCCAAAATATACTATTGAAAAGAGGCTTGTTTATAAAAGATAAGTCAAAGTGATCTGAGGAATTTCTTTTTTCTAACTATAAGAGCCATAAACAAATCTGTAAGTTATGAGGCAATAGTTGAGTATGTTGCTAGATAATGTGTGGTCAGTTTGACCCTGCTGCCTCAATTTAGGAGGTCATTTTCAAACCACTATAAAGAAGGGCTTTGTGCTGCCTTAAAGGGATATAGGCAATATCTAAGAAACGGGCATACTCACAGACACAATCCCTTTGGCTCAGTTTTTGTTTGGTTGCTTCTCTTTTACAATCTGTAGTGCAGTAAATTAAAACAAAAACAAGTCTGGACTTGGCATGCCTTTGTAAAAAAATGTTTTGTATGAATTGACAGCTAGTGTGTGACTAGGCTATTTATAAGAAAGTTTGTTATTCTCCTACCAGAGAACCTGTTTTGCCCTATATTAAGAGAATACTTACGGTAACACCTCCCACCTCTGTCTGCACTGCAGCAGTTACACAAAATTCTTACGATTTCAATTGTGTCCCTTTAAAATTTCATTTTGTTGCCTGCTGGAGTAAAAGATTTCAATATATGAATTAGAGATTAACACTTCTGCTTGTTTGCTCTGCACAGCTCACCTTACCTGTATCTGTTCTGCTTCATTCCTCTCCTCCCACAGAACTGCTGGGGGAACTGGAGGTTTCAGCTGCTCCAAGTTTCTCGAAGATCCGGTTTGTGACGACACACAGCACAGCGGCCAGTTACAGCCATGGGTTCCTGGCAAAGGTAAAGAGCACACTGGGAAGGCTGGATTTGGTGAACTGGAGTTCCCTTCATGCAATGTCCTTTCCCCCCTCCTGTGTGTTCAGCTCTCCAGGCGGGACAGCTGTGCCTCTGCCTGTGCAGCTGTGAACACAGAGCCAAGAGGCTGCGTGTCTGCCAAAGCACCTGTAGACCCTGTGAACACTGGTGTGGCACCGACCTGATCGTGGCTGGTGTCATCAGGGAAAAACTGATGCATCAAACTTTTTTAAACTTGTTCTCCTTACCGGTACAATTTCACCCCAGCCTGAGCTCACCTTACTCTACTACCCGTTTTCTCTTTCTTTGGTCACCAACTAGGGGTGAATGGGCAGATGGGCAAGTCTCTGGTTACTTATCAAGTGGGTGTCCTACCCTCGTGACCTAGTCAGAGGATATTCAGGCAAGCAGTTGCATTCCTCTGGATGTTCTTTATACCAAATTGCAACCTCACTTTTCATAATTGATTTGAAATGAAGCAAGCCCCAGGGACTAGCTTCAGGGACTGAAGATGGCCTGTCTGCCTCAGCTGGAAGGTCTGCTTTGGTGATGGTGACTTCACTAACAAAGGAAGGAGAAAACTGAGCTAACTGTGGGCCATGTTATGACCCATGATCACAGCCCTTGACAACCAAGAATGTTGAATAAGAAGGCTAATATGGGGAAATCTTTCCCTCATTCTCCTAAAGGGAGAGTATTGCTCTCCAGTGACTGGTTTTCACAAGGACACAAAGAGTGGAGACACCCATCTATTTATTTCATGGATGTAGTGACAACATTGGGTGAATCAGTGTTTGCTGTACAGCTCGTGCATTCAGCAAAGTCATGGTGACCCAGGGCATAAAACAGTCTTAGCAGCCACGATTGCACTTGCTTGGCCTTTGTTCCAGAACCAAAACATATGAAGTGTCTTCTGATTCAGCAGAGAAAGAAAGGGGACTGCTTAATTCTCCCATTGGTACAGTTATTCAAGAAGCACTTGCTTCTCCCAGCACTTGTTCCTTTCACCTCTGTGGATTTGCCAGAGGAGCCAAGTCACTGCTTTGGAACAGCTGTAGGAGTCAAGTCTCTATCAGACACATCCAGGTCTGGAGGAGAATCTCCATCCACGACCAGTTTCTCTTGCTCAAACCCAGGGATGGGCATCCCCAGCTGCACAGTCCCAGCAAAGACAGGGCAGCTGCCAAATGCCTCGCTTGAACCTGAGGAAATGGTGGTGAGAATCCGTGGGGCTTCATTTCCTATGGGAGCAATGTAGGTACCTGCAGCCTGAGCCATGAGGTCTCCAACTCTGGGAGATGACCTGCCACGGGGAAATTCATCTCGCTGTGAAGGGGCTTCACCCTATATGCTGTTGGAGATTGGAGCTCTGATGTGCTTCAGTCCAAAGCCTTCCTGGCTTTTAGAGGGTGCCCAGAGCACCGAGGAGGCTCCGTGCCCGTTCCTGCCCGCGGAGCAGCCCAGCCCTGGGCGATTGCTGAGCCAGTGGCGGCACCTGCCGGTATTTTGCGGAATATTCTGGATATTGGTAATGGTGAAAAAAAGAAATAAGCAGTGGTTCAGACGGCCTCAGGTAGAAAATGCAGAGTGATGTGGGTTAACGAGCTGTCCTTTTTCCTGCCTGCTGTGGGAAGCCCCCTAACCACAAAAGAAAATCCCTCTAGGAAGGTACCCAATATGTTCAAAACTACCCGTTTTCTAGGAAAACCCCTCCAGTTCAGGTATTTGGGCAGTGTGTATCAATATAGTTGTAATAATTTGAACAAGATGAGCCCGTGTTCAAAATCCATCTCAACACTATTTTCTTCCTGCACTGGAAGCAGCAGGATTACCTTGGTTACACTGTGTTCTGGAATAATATTTCCTTCAGTAAATTTTACTGCCTCTTCACGTCAACTGAAGTTTAGACTGTTGCCACAGCGTTTTTGTGTCTTAAATAATTACTGCTTCTGGTAGCACTGCCAGGTGCCTTTGGCATTTCCAAATTGAAGAGAAAGAACAGCTCGGTCCTGAGAGCCCCAGGGACAGATGGGACTGGGGAATAGGGGATGTAGGTTAGCAGAGCACTGAGAGGTGGCTGCAGAGTACAACCACACAGAGTGACAACATACACTGAAAATTTTTACATTGGTGATATCCTGGAGATCTATAAAAAATTCAAATTCAGTATTTGTGCCACCTAGTTGATATTTAGTTTCCTATAGACTTAAAGTGAGAATTTCTCCCTTTTTGCAGCTTCTTGTTCTCACTGAGATATTCTGAAGGGATTTATCCATTTTTAACCACATTTGACAGAGAGCTATTAACAGTTTAAGATATGACCTTATAGAAAAAAAAAAGACCCTATTACTGCCACTGTTGAAGAGAAAGGCTGGCAAGCTCCTTCTTTGGTAGACCTCAGGGCATCCACACTGGGCAGGAATGAGTAGAGGCACTGCAAATGAGAGTCATTAGTACTGGTGCTCCCAGAACTGCTTGTTCCATCTCAAGATCTTGTGTCTTTTATGGAGAGTTGCTTCCCTCCCACTAAATCCACAACACTCATAGCGTTTGCCAAGAAAAAGTCATGCCTTCCTGTCCTGACCGTTCCTGTACGCTGCAGGGTGAAAGATGTTATTAAGGGTCTGGATAATACTGTGAGTGAGGCATTCTGTGCAGCATCTGTGCTACAAGATGATGAAGATCTTTTGTCTCCCTGCGGGATGCTCCTCAGGAGGGGTGCAGCAAGATGCCAGTTCAGTAGCTGTCCCTCCTCCTTGTGCTAAATCTCCCAAAGCCTCTCCTTTAGGTTTGCTGTGAACAAGCAGGATTTCCAGCCAGCCGTCTGTCTGATTTACACCCATGTAAATCAGGGCTGACTCGAGTCACTGCTATCCTGTAGCTGTCCTGGTGTGTTACAGACCTGCTGTGCTGCACCTGTGCTGACAGCAGCATGCAGGGCAGCAGGGTGCAGACACCCCTGAGCCAGAAAAGTGTGGGCTGGTAAAGCTTGCTGGTGCAAAGCTGCACATCGCGGCTCAGCCTGCATTTGCTTGGAACCAGGCCCAAGCTAATAAACCCAACTAGATTGCTTCCAGACCCGAGCTGGCCCAGGAGGAGCCAGCGCAAATGTCACAGTGCTGTGGTGCTTGCTCTGAGCTAGTTTAATTGTCTCTGCTGGCACGGGCCAGCTCCTGCACCTGTAGGGCAGGAAGGGAGTGATGCATGGCCACTTTTTACAGAAGCACTGAGTGCACCTGGAACTGCGTCATCGGGGAGATGTCTTGGCCAGGTTGTACCCACCTCTGACCCATCTCATGCTTCCCGGGCCCAGTCCCTTGGCAAGGCTTTGCTCTCTCCCGCTGCTTCTCCATGACACGCTGCAGCGGCTGTGGCTTTCGCACACGAGCTGTTTATAGGGCGCTGCCGGCGGCTCCGCGGCGGGGAGGCTCGTGGTGGTGCCCACGCGGTTGTGTGCCCGGGGCCGGGGCCGCCGGACCCGTGAGCAGGGTGTCTGGGGTCAGCAACCCCACACCCGTGGGCAGAGGGGAAAGGACCAGGCCTATGGCAGCAGGGCAGCGGGAAGGGAAATCACGGACCTCTCGGGAGGCAAGTGTACGAGCACAGGGAGCTCTCCCCGCCGGGGCGGGCACTGGGAAGGTGCGGGGCCCGGTGCGCAGGGAGCGCTCACCCTCTGCCACCGCCCGGGCCAAGCACGGTGTGCCCGCGCACCCCCTTCCCTGCTCCGTGAGGGGCGGCCGGGCCGGGCCCCCGGGCGGACCCCGCTGTCAAAGCCCCGAGGGGCGGCCCCGGCGGCACAGCCCTCCCCCTGCCCGCCCCGGCTGGCCCCGCCGCCGCGCCAGGGTAATGGCCCGGGCCGCCTGCGCTCTGGCAGCCGGCCCTGCGGCGGGGGAGCGGGGCTGAGCCCATGCGCCCGGCGCGGCGGCGGAACCCGGCGGGCAGCGCGTCCCCCCGGGCGGCCCCTCCCAGGTAGGAGCGCGGGGGCGCGGCTGTCACCGCGCCCGCCCGGGCTCTCCCCCTCCCTCCCTGCGGGGCCGGTGACCCGGGGGCCGCGGCGAGCCCGGCGGTGGCGAACCCGCCCTGCCGCCGCCGCCGCGTCCGCCGTTGCCGGGGCGGCCGCTGTTCGGATGCCTCAGCTGAAAGGCATCGGCCTCCGCACAGCCCGCCCGTGTGCCGGACCCCCTCCCCGCCCCTCTGGCCGCGCTCGCCTTCCCGGGAGCGGCTCCGACCAGCCCGGCGGTGTTGCCTAGAGAGGGAGCGAAGCCGACGCGCGGCGCCGGCCGCCCCGTCCCTCACAGACGAGCCGCCGCCGGGGTCCGAGCGCGCCGGGTCTTCACCGTCCGGCCGGTGTGCGTGAGAGAGAGAGCGGGCGGGGGGCTGAGGCGGGCGGGCTGCGGGGCTGAGGGCTGCGGGGTGCGGGCTGAGCCTGTCGCCGCACGGGCGGCGGTTACCGGCCGTTGGCGGCGCGGGGCTGAGGCGGGAGGCGGCGAGGGGTGAGGGCTGAGGGCTGGGGCAGCCCGCGCTGACAGCCCGTGTGCCGCTCGGTGCAGGACAGCGGCGCGGGGCCCGGCAGCCCGCGGACATGCACTGTGAGCTCGCCGCGGGGCAGAAAGGCAGCAGCGCCCGCTTCGAGCTGACCGACAAATGCCAGGGAGCGCCCCAGAAGGATCTGCCGCGGGCGACTCGTCCCAGCGCTGCTAAATCCCACTTGAGTCCTCAGATGTCCTTTAAAGTATCTGTCAGCAACGGCGGTGACCACGCAGAGCCTCAGCAGAGCCCCCCTGAAATGTCAGCACCTCTGCTAGATTTCATCCCCAAGCGACCCAGCATATTCGAGAGGATCCCGATTCTGCCGAGGGCGCAGGAGCTGCGATGCGCTAGAGGCTCTAAAGATTATTTCCAGCAGCAGAAACATCAGAGCGTGAAGGGTGAGTTTAAAAATACGTGAACTGAACACTACCACCACCAAAAAACTATTCCCCAAACAAATAAAACGCGTAACAAGCTCCCCCCTTCTTTTTGGTCTTCAGGGTGTTTTCTAACTTGTTAATTTCACTTCAGGCTTTGAAAGTTTTGGTTTTCTGTGCACCTTGGAGGCTCAGGATAAACCAGAGTGTTCTTTGATAGTGTGAAGCTGATTGTTTCTCAATATTCTTTAAGAAATCTCGAGACAAGCATCTTTTGTAGTTCTCCTGAGCGGGTGCTGCTGGTTCGGTCGCGTCTCAAAGGTGGTTGTTTTGGGGATGGTGCTGAAGACTGGGCTGGTCTGTCCTGTGCCAGAGTGTGAGTGTGGGGTGTTTGTTTGTGAGCACGCCTGGCTGACAATAAATGCCTGGTTCTTATTCAGCAGTTTCACCACGGTTGCTTGGATTTATAGTTTGTATTTCAAGGAGGTGTTACAAATGCTGGATTCAGGCAGTGAATCCTCAGACTTGTGAATTCCCGGTGCCTGAAAGGTCAAATTCTGCTACTTAACAAATGCCTGATTTTTCATTTATTCATTGCTAAGCGGCACTGAAGTTAGGTTAGGAATTGCCCACTAAAAATCTATTAATTACCTTTTTGAGCTAGAACTTGTTAATTGAGCTGGAATTTGTTAATCAAAATCTAGTTTTGAAATAATCACTTTGAAGTATCACTGGCTGGGATCAGAGGGAATTGAAGCATTCCTCTATGCTACAAAGCCACTTGCAGAGACGTGTGTGCACCTAAGATTATTAGCATTAAAGCAATGATTTCTGTAATGTTAAAAGGTAATTCTCTTTTTTAATTCTCAGTTCATTCCCATTCTCTATTTTAGATATGTACATGCAGTTATCTTAAGACAGTTCCCACTGGGATTTTTTCAGTGCATCCCGTTCTGTCCATTCTTCTGAAAACTAAAAGTAGGCTGCCTGCCCTTGGACTAGTGACGTTTTCTTTTGTGAGCTTGTTACCTAGGGTGATGGCACCTTTCATTGCCATGAAGTTATGTTAATGAACACCTCAATCTGTGCTAGGTCTGTCCTGCAGACTGTAGGATATGTTTGTTCATCACCAGTGAATACAGACAGAGTGTAGCAGCAGGTTATAAATTACCTTTTTTATTTTTCTGTTTGTTAATGCTGCAATTCTTCTCTCCTGATGGAAAAAAAAAAGACGTTGTTAATGTTTGGCAGGAATGAAATGAAGGTCTGTTACACAAACCCAGGTTTGGAGAGGGGAGAAGGAGGATTCACAGGGTATGAAGGAGAGCTACAAGCTCTAGTACTGCTGTGCTGCTGCCACTGCTGCCTGTGGAAGGGACTTACGCGGTGTTCGAGTCCCTCGTGGTGCCACGAGTGAGGTTGGTGCCACTTGACAGGGTTCATACCAGCTTAAAATCCTGCCTGTGCGTTGCCCTGAACGAGCAAACTGTTGAAGCACTTTTTTTTTTCTTCTTTCTTTTTCCCTTTGAGCTACTTAGCCCTCTTTTCATGCATATTCCTCTTGCTGTTGCAGAGGGCAAGAGCATAGAGAGGGAAAGAGGAAAAGTGTAATTTCCATACGCTTGGGGCTCTTACAGTAGATGTAGGTGGGCATGGGAGAAGGTTGCTAATTCATCTTTCCCGACTGATCAGTTTCTCATTTTCGCCACTGGGGGAAAGAAAAAAAAGTGTTTCAAGTTTTGTTGCTGTTTTTGTTTAGTGTGTTTTCTGTCCAGGGTGTTACCTTGTGGTTGCTTCAGCATATGGGTGACTTGAGTCATGGGAGTAAGTAGGAGGTATCCATGAGCAGGATAGGGTTCATCTACTGAGCAGCAGGGTGATTTGATGGGTAATGTTGGATTTTTCCAAAGACAGGCAATACTAAGTTTTTTGGGTGGGGGTTTTTTGTTTGGTTGTTTTTTTGTGTTTGTTTGTTTTGTTTATTTAGTTTTTGCCCCCCCCCTCCCCTCAAGAAGACATTGTCAGGAGGAGTTAGGAAAATTAAAAAGTAACATTTTGGGCCAGATAATTTAAAATATGTGGGCTGTGCTGCTCCTTTTGACCTATATGGTGTTGGCACGTGCTTTAATGTCCACTTGGGCATTTTGGAGTTCTCCTGCTGAACACTGCAAGCTGCCAGCCCCTGCTCTGCACTCTGTGCTTCTGAGTCAGTTCCACAGAAATAATAGAAATCATTTCATTACTCACTGTGATCTAACTGAAAAATCAGAGTGTATGTGCAGAAGAGCATCTTTCAAGGAGCAGTGTAAACCATCTCCCAAGAAACCTGGTTCTCTCAGGAAGATAAAGGACTGGGGACAGCTGCATGTGGATGTGATATAACAGGCTAGAGCTAAGAAGTGGGAATGAGGGAAATACTCAGATTTACCCAGTGAAGGGTTTTGGGTAGGAAACTGATGACAGCTTGATTTCAGACCATCGCGCCGTGCGTCTCGTGTTCTCCAGCCCCAGAGTACCATGTACCCAGCAATTCCCTCTGCAATCTGGGTTAGATTACAGAATGTGCCTCCTGGTTTTGGTTTATCCACAGTTGAAAATTGCAAGTAGGGCAGGTAAAAGACACTCTTTAACAAGAGCAAACCCGCTTTTTATAGTTGCCTGTAAAATTTTTTTTTCTAAACAAGCCTTACTTTTTAATTTTTTTTTTCAAAAAAGAATGAATCAAAATGATACACTGCCCCACTAATAAAAAGGGCAGCTTTGAAGTAATCACAATGGGGAAGAAGCATCCTGCTGTTGTAATGTCTCTTGTGGTGTTACTCCACTGCTTCACAGTGTTTAAGTTATGATCCTGCAAAATGCTTCCGTGCCTGAGCAAGTCCTTTTACATGAACAGCCAAACAAGAACTTGAGGGGTGGTGGTGAGGATTACTTCTGGGAATTAGATCATTTGGGTTTAAAGTTTGCAGGATGGAGCTGTTGATTGTTCACCAGAAACATTAGTATTTTGGAACTGTGCTTCATGCTTTGTTCTGTCTGGGAGCTGTTTAAAATAAACACCCAGTTTTCACCCATCCTACCCCTTGTGGTGTGACGGGCTGTGATACGTGCCACGCTTCTCTTGGTCATCGATTTACAGGGCAGAGTATTTGCACACAGCCACTGCTTTTTAGAGGCATTTGTGATCTGCTGGGCATAGAACAACTGTACCATAAGGTATGAAGTCCATTTTACAATGTTTTCCTGAGATTCTGTGGTTTTGGTTCTGTTTTGCTGAATTTCATGCTACAGTATGACCGTTTTGAAAGTAACACAGGGCAAAATAATTATTGTCTCTAGGAAAGCAGCTTTGGGGAAAGGAAACTTTAGTAGTGACAAAAGAGTAATCTATAAAGATGTCAAATATCTCAGTTTTTAAATGGCATTGATTATGGTTGTTACCAGGAAACACTTCTCTTTTTCATTCTTTTTCAGTTTTGTTCAGTGTACCTAATTCATGACTCAGTAGAAATGACGAGATTTATCCTGTTAGCTGTGCCACTGGGAAATCATCCAAATGGCCTGGACCTTTGCAGTAACCACTTCAGATATTAACTTACAGTGGGCAAAACAATAAGCTCTTCGGGTTGCAGTAGTTGGATATTTCCTTGTTGAGAGTATTTTTTATTCAGACAAGGGGAAAACGGGTTGGATTTTTTTTGTGTTTGTTGTTAACTGTAGCTGCTTTCAGCAAACATACGACCAACGTATTGAAATGTATTAATTTCCTTCTGCTGTTGAGAAGGAAGGTTAAATCTTGCCATTTAAACCCCCTGTGACCATTTCCTTGACTATCGGGACAGTCCTTGTGAAAGTAACAGCTTATGCTGTTGGGAGCTTAAGCAAAAGCATGTGCTTTGCTTGTGTGACTTATTAGGTGTATTGAGTGGTCTTGGGCCTGATCCTGCCACTTTCTCTCAGACACCTTGTCTGTGTTCACCTGAATTATCCCACTGGAGCAAGTGGGACTGCCTAGAGCTGATAAATACAATATGAACTGATAAGGAAGACACGGAATGGGCTCACTGGTATGGTGATCTCTAAACTCTCTCAATTTTTTTATAGAGCTGTGGTAGTAAATTTTTCTTATTTTCGCTCTAGTTCTCTTGCTTGCTGCATTTGAACTCTCTGCTACAAAAAGGAATTTAAAGGTTTATTTGAGCAGAACATGCAGTTACAGAGCTACATTTTTATTGCATGGTCTTTTTTTTTGCTTAATTCTATTTTGTAAGAGCAGAAAAGAGAAGAAACTGCAAATTGGAGAATGTGTGCATCAAGTAATTTGGAATAAATTGTAGCTGTCTTCTCCCTTAAACTGGCTATAATGCTTACTTGTCTTGAATAGGAAAATAACTTCCAGTTACTTGCTGCTGAAGGAATTTCTTCTAATGATTTGTGTTGCAAAATCAGAGTCACTGAATTGAAGATGAGCCTTTCATGGATTTAATTTAAAAGAGGTTTAATTGTATCTAATAATTAAATCCATTGTAATTTAGGAATTCGTAGTAGAGAATATTTAGTAAATACAAATCAGGAGATCTAATGATCAGCCTGTCATATAAAGGCATTCAGTACTTGTAAAATAAAAGCAAAAAATCCTCTTTCTGCTTCATGAGAAAACAACAGCTGTTGGAAAAAACTGAAGAGAAAAAATAATGTATCTATCTTAACATTGTGATATTGTGCAGACTTATATGGAATAACAGATAATGTCAGATAAATCTAATAATTGGGAGAGATTTTGTAATATGAATTTTGCTTGAAGAAATAGAGTAAAAAATAAGAAATTACTTGTTCTGTCTTTAAAATATTTCATTAATAGAGGTTGTTATATACTGGGCTAAGTGGGGTGAGAAAAAATATTCTTTATTCTTTTATAGTAAGGAAAAGTTGAAAAATCTACATCTGGGAAGTTCTGAAGTCTGTACATTACTGTATTCCTGTCAGCAGTCTCATCAACTGCAAATACTTCAGACTTAGAGTATCTGAATTATGCATCTAAATGATTATTTGCATGTTAGAGATCAATCCTGTATACACGTAAACTCTTAAGTGTATACTGAGGATTTTGAGTGTATTTGAGATTATATTCTGGAAGTGCTTCAAGATTCTGTTAAGTGAAACTGCCAAATGTAAAGTGAGTGTCTTCTGGGAGACTGCACTTCACTGCGATGAAGTGGTTTGGGTTTTTTGTTGAATAAGAGGGACAAAATTTTGCTCTAAACAATTAACATCAGTAGGAGTCTTGCCACTAACTTTAGCTGGGTCAGTATTTCAATCCTAATATTACAGAAGTTCTTTATTCTGCGTACAGGGAAAAGCTTGTAGAGTAACTAACAAGCTTGTATTAAATCCATCTGTAAGCTAGGAAGTGGAATAATGTATGGACTATGAACAGAAATTTGTAGTACTGTGAATATAATTTTCATGTTCAGTGCCATAATTACCATTATTCTAGAAGTTCTTCTATTTAGTGATTTTAGAACTGTTGAAGATGTCGATGGCAGGGTAATTGGAGGGGGAATATAGATGTAAACCACTCCATTTTGCACTCCAGGTTTCTATCAGTGTATGTCAACAGGCCTGAACAGGCATGCAATCTAGTAATCATTTCACAGTGCATGAAATGGCTTTTAATAGGCTGGGGTTTGTTTGCCTTTTTTCCCTCAGCCACCAAACGTCGTTTCCCAGCACACTGATGTAACTCGGAGAATAGAGGGTTCCAAAGCAAGGGCAGCTCACTGGCTGTGGTACAGCGTAATCTCGGCCTACAAATGTGCAAACAATAGCAAAAGTATGTGTTTGGGAATATGGCACAGCTGTTATCTTCTCCCGGGAGCAGGGAGCGTTACAGTGACATGGAACGACCAGTTAAAACCACTCAGGCCGTTTTATTGCGTTTAAATGGGGCGTGTAAAGAAAAGCAAGGGCCGGTTCCTCCATTGAGATAACTATCAGAGCAGGCTACCGCGGGTCTACCTTTCTGCACAGGCTTTGAAGAATAGAGGCAAAGAATTCCCCTTTTTCCTTCCCCTCCTATTACATTTCTGGCACCCTGTATGTGAAATCTCAGTTGGAACCTGAACTTTCTGTTCTCAGAATCTGTGCTTCACTAGTTACCTGGAACAAGGGCTTCTTTTTTTTTTTTTTTTATTACGGTCATTAGTTTGACTTTATGAAATGATTGTTAATGATTAAGGTTATTTGTAGACAGGGGACTACTTGTAAAACAGATGAGACGTTGCCAGAGCTGCAACAGGAAATAGATGCAAATTTTGTATTTTTGGTTCTGTTACGGTTTGGAACATTTAGGAATTACAAGGTTGATCTCAGTCAAATCAATGCAAAGTGCTTGAGCTCTCTCTCTTTTATTTTTGTTCCTTTTTTTTTTTTTTAAAGCAACTGTTTTGCTTCAAATCTCATAATTGTGTCTGACCCTTCTTATGTTTGAGTGTATCTAATGTGTGATTATTTTGCACAGTGGGTTGGCAAAGAGCGCTGTGATTGAGCCTACACGATCAAATTTATTCTAAGGGTTAAATGAATGCAAAACATCTTAAACTGCATTTAATTCTGGCATTTACGTATGTGATAAGAGGGTTTTGTGAGAGCTATAGAGTTGTTAGTTGTTTTAGAATGAGGGGAAAGCAAATACATTCTTAATTCTTGTTTGCATATCAGCCAAAGGGAAAAATGACACGAAGGCGACATCATCAAATACAGTAAAACTAACTTTTTAATACAGATGTCCATTGTTGTTTTAAGTGCTTAAGGGGTTGGTGGTTTGGTTTATTTTGGAACTTGCTGAACTATATGAAGTGTGTCTCCAGGGGCCTGGTATTTTAATACCTTGTAGAAGGTTGTATAACAGTAGATGATGTATTTTGCCTGCCTTCCAGTGCTGTAAATAAATTACACGTACTGGCTTGGGAGAACATATCTGAGGTGTAAATCAAAGGCTGATATAAGAGGAAAAATACCAATTAGTGATGTCTTGGAACAGATTAGCAGTTTTTTATTCATTTATCTATAATCAAGAGATATAAGAGCAATAATATGTATAAAAATGTTAACATGAGGCGCTTCCCAAGAAGAGGTAGAGGGTGTAGGATTATTTAAAATAAGTGCTGTGATTCGCTGCTTTTTCACAATTTGCTGTGATTAATTCACTTAAATACTGAAGTCAACAATCCCCTAGGCAAAGAAAGATAATATAATTTTAAGCATATTGTAAAAATTGAAATTTAATAGTTTCCACTCTATAATCCTATCTAAGTCTTGATTGTATTAGAAGAAAAATAGATACATGTGTCAGTTTTGGAGCATTATCCTTTTTTTGAGTTTAAAGAATGATAAATGTGCTTCAAACAAGCAACACAGCAGTTTATTAATATGAATGTTTTGCTAAATGCTACATGCTTAACGCAATCCCCATTCCTTTATAATAAGTTTAAATATTAATTCTTTGGAATGCTAGATGCCTAAAGCTAGATAGAAATGCTGTGCAGTTTCAGATATCTAGGAGTGGGCTTGTGAAACAGGATATTTAACTGGGAGAGATGAGTAGCACATTTCAGAGTTATTAGGGCAGAACAACAATGCAAGAGGATGACTTAAAAAAAGTTACAAAATTGTTTTCTGTGCATGAGGCTTAAATACCTTGAGTTATTTATTTGAAATACAAGAGTAGATTTCCTATCCATGTAGGTTCTAGATTGCATTTTTTGTTATTATTTTGTTTAACTTCTTTTTAGCCGCCTTCCCCTCTCTGAAGCAGCTGGCTTTGATTTAACCTGAATCCTTCACTGGGAGGGAGCGATCAGTCACAATGACCATGAGTTGTGCTCTTTGATGGAACATCTCTGGAGTAGCAGTTGCTTAAGAGAGAAGACTAAACAGGACGGGACAGGGTGCTCGAGGAAAGCAGCACTTTGCATTCAGAAGGACTTACTTCACTCTTAAAAGAGCATTTATTTTCCTTGTTTAAGTCCTGCCTACCTCCCAACCCCCATCTGTGCTGGACAGAGAAGAGAGAGTTAAAGTGAGAACAGATAAAAGAGGAAATTTCTTTTTTATTACCCAGTATTTTCTGGGAAAATCCCAGAAAGGATTTAATGTGAGGTTTCATAACTCTTGCTTTGCCCTGCTACTCCTGCTGAAATTGCAGGAACTTTACTTCAGGAGAAGGCCAGTACTGAATGTTTTTGAAAATTCCATCTGTGCTTCTTTGAGACCCAGAAGAGAAGATCCAAGTGTTAAATTCTCTCCAGGAGGGAAAAGTGTGCGAGCACTTTTTGCCCAGTAGCTCAGATGCCAAGATCTGGTAGCACACAGCATGTTCACCTTTAATTTTTCTTTCTGTTCAAGGCCATGCCTGGGTTTAAAGCTAGTGTGATCAACCACTGTATGTCAAACAGGCAAAAAGGGTGGAGGATTGTGCCAGCAACCAACACGGCCAAGCATATAAATGTTTCGGGTGAAAAGAACAAGGGTACTTGAACTAGATTGTACCACTTGTTTTGGGGCACATCTGTACTGCTCATGATATTCCTACTGTGAGAGCATATTAGAGTATGGTGTAGAGAAAGACAAGCTGGAGCCAGAAACAGGGCAGTTGTTTTGCACACCGTCAGGGCCAGCTTAAATTTCTATGCTGAGAGACAGAGTTTGTTAGTTCAGGTGCAGCGCTGGGGTGATGTGGCTGTGCTCTGTTTGAGATCTGATCTGGTGGTGGTGCAGGATGTTCACGCAACATGTGGCTGTATCAGCTTGGGGTGGCACTGCACCCCTTCTACACAGCATGTGCACGGACTGCATTTCTCTCTTGGCTATGCGAAGTACGTGGTGCTTGCCCTTGGTGGTGTGTCTCCCCGAGTGCGAGTAGTGAAAAGTGCAAAATACATCTTCGTTATCTGTGGGAGAGCAAGGATTTTAACAGAACATTTTAGTTGGGCTTCTTACTCCTTGGCATCAGGTTTACGCTGCCAGTTGCAGAATTACTGCAGAGGAACAAATTCTCCCATTTATTTTAGCATCTGACATGCTGAGGGGAGGGAAAGGAGGCTACATTAAAGAAGCTGTGTTGGAAATAGCCACTAAGTACCTATTTGGAGGAAAATTCCCCCCCTGGTTTGTTTTGTTGTATTAAAATTTGCTGGGTTGCTCTTGCCTTCCAGCAGATGGAAAAGTCTCTTATGGTTTGTTGCTCTTGAGGTAGAGATCACCCCATGAACTGTGTGCCCGTGGGCTTGAGGTGCAGGTGGCTACTACAGGGTTCCCAAGATCCTCATCACTCTGACAGATTTTGCACGCAGCTGAGACCGTCTCCCAGGACTTGAAGAAGAAAAACCAACAGTAAATTCCTCCTTTCTGGATATCTGATTCTCGTAATGTTCAGTTTCCTTGAAGTCATCGGAGCTGGTTTATGTTCAACTGAAACTGAGCTGGCCCGATTCCATTGTCCCTAACTCCGGTGCAAATCTGAAGTGACGCCATTTTAAATCCAAGAGTGGATGAAAAGGAGGCAGACTTGAGGGCTGGAGGGCTAAAGCATAAAAGTTTGTCCTGTAAGTATGGGCTGAGTTCACTTGGCAAAAGAAAAAGATGTCTCACGTTTTTAATCTGAACAGTTTACTTCTTATTTTTCCTCTTGCCAAGTCACCGCAAATTGGCCTGTATTCCTTTTATTTAAGTTCTTGAGCTATTTGAGAGGGTCTGGTGACTCGTCATGTTTTTGTGGGGATAAGCTACAGCCAATGTATGTGAGTGGTTCTCCGTTCAGAACAAAGGTACCCACCCATTCCAGCATCTCTCTGATTTGAATGGGTGTGCAGGAAATCGAAGGGGATGTTTACCCCTAGAATCCACTTGCTCTTTCTCTGTCCTTGAGTCTCAGTGACTTTTTCTTTCTACTCTCTTCACTTCCTGGCGTGTCCTTTACCTTGTGCCACTGCGCTGTTCATTTATTTTTAAATATATATAAAGGATTGTAACTTGTTTGAGTTGTGGGCTAAATATGTGGAAGTGTGGCAATTGGTGCAAATAGCTTTTGGTCTGCTGAATGTATAAACACTCCATATCTGTCAGGGTGATTTGGCTGGCTTTTATTGGAACCATTATACATACCAGATCTTTCTCTTACTGCATCCTGTCAGAAGCTGTCAGGCAGAGATTGCTGACATGAGTACTTGAACTGCTTTGTCAAAATTCACTTTTATACCTATACATTTGCCAGTTCCATGAATACTTTAACAAGTGCGTATGTTTTGCAAGTTTAGTCATAGAAAGCTAATATAAAGGAGACCAAAATCTAGAAAGTGAGAGCAAACCACTGGAATGACTAATCATCAGTAGTGTTTTGAGCCTGAGTGTATGATGGCACTGGCTACAAGTGCAGCTTATTTGGCAAGTTTGAGTGAAAAACTAGTGTTTTGCAGAGACTTGCTGCTTCAGTGGTACCCAGGTTAAGTTTCCCAAAATGAGACTAACGTGCTTGGGGAACTTTCCTTGCAAAGGGTTAGTGTTAATGCCAACAGTAGAGTTTTTATCAGTTGCTGGAGAAGTTGCTGGGAGACTTGAAAATTAAGAACAGTAAACATTAGAGGTGATAAAGAAGTTTTATGCGTGGGGTAGATGTTTCGGCAGCAGGCAGTCCCTCTGAAGAGACAGGGAGGCTGTTTTGGAGCCTAGATAATGTAAAATGAGAGAAAACTCGGTGAAAAATAGCCTCATAACCAGCTAGCATTTAGACAAAGTGAGTTATGACACTAACTACCACTAGAGAAAACAATATGGGAGACTGGATACAAGTTCCAGTGTGAAGGCTGCTGACTGCAGCATTTGCTAGTTTGATGAGCAACCCTGATTCAGAGTATAAATTATATATGAGAAGGACCTTCTAAACGTGGAATTAACCAGTTTATGGATCAGAGTTGTCATTTGTGTGCACGGTGCCCACACACCCTTCAGAGGCACTGGTCTTGTTCTGGTGGTACAGGAGAAAATCTCCTGTTGCATCCTTTCTGAAGCTGAGTGTGGCTGTAGGTTTTCCCTGTTGGTAACTAAATACTGTCCGAAATGCACCTGATCTTCAGCACCTTCTGTCTCTTCTAGATTGGTCTGTTCTTCCACAGGGATTGTGTGGGCTCAACACTAGGAAGGGTACTATCTAGGAGTACACTGAGCTTTTGATATCTGGTGCCCAAACAGGCTGTGAGTTATTCATCACTGGAGTTTTTAAACACAGGCTGGATGGAAGGCTGACTGTGGAATGTAACTCTTCGGGTGCGACTGTCTTCCCTGTGACATTTTGAATTCCCACAATCAACTGCTTAGGCACCAGAGAATTAGAAGAGATCTCTCAAACTGTAATATTCAAGGCTTCTATCCTCTTTGACTTGCTTAACGAAGTTCAGATCTCTCCTTGTCTAAGGTTGGTGTTTCTGGCCACTCATTTGTTTGTCAAGAAAACACTGAGAAGGCACACAATAAAAACCAGACTGAGTGAAGGGCTCTCAAGCAGCAGTTGGGAGAGCCAGTGGTGGGACAACTGGGCATGGAAAATGATTGATTTTATGTGCAGAGTAGTTGTGAAATGTTCTGTGGCATTCTGGGGACATGCCATTGCTAACAAATGATTGCCTGTTGGGGATAGAAAATGCCAACCATTGTTCTGAAGAAGGAAATAGCCTTATTGATACTGAATTAGGCTCACATTGAATTATTATTCGTTTGCAGTGCATCCTGTTTTCCAAATATGAAAATTAACTGACCATGCAGAAGTCCTGCAGCCTTTAGTTGTTGGTCATATCTACATCCTTATGGTCCACGTGGAGTTTAGGCTGTTTATAACTAGGGATATATTATGGCAGAAATTTGCATTAAGAGAGCAGCTAAAGGAAACTGTTCTGCTTCTTAAGAGTTATCAAACTAGTTCTTGTTTTATAACAAGCCTGAGAGAGAGTCTGACAGAGGTGAATGTGTTGGTAAACTTAAATTGCTGGGATACATTTTGAACAGTCACATTCAGTGATGGCAGAAAAATAGTGGTATAGAAAACAATAATGTTGCCTTTTGAAAGGAGTAAAAAGTGAGTTACTGATAGAAATTGAGATGCACACCAAATAGAAGTATTTTGTACAGTGACTATTTTGTATACAACTCTGAAAGTTCGAGTTTTGTTCCCAGTGTTATCTAATAGTTTCTGCTGAAATCCTCACAGAATATAGAAATCCACTGCCAGTAAAGTTTGTTCCTTCAAATTAAGGGAATGTTTTTATTTAGTAATTTTTATTTAATAAAAATTAGGAAGTGACTGGCATGCAACATGGATTTCTTAAGCAGTGATTAGGAACTGGACAACAGGTATTTTCATGCCATCAGACATATGAGGCAGTACCTTGGCATGGAGGATATAAACTGTTTTTATAGGTGGGAAGCTGTATGTCTTGGAAAGCAGTGACACTGAAAAGGATCGGGATGTCACATTCCATTAGTATGAGAAAATAAATATCTAATGAGGTACAAGGTGATATGATACATTTTTAAAAAGCATAGAGAAGTGATGTTATCCTTCTGTTAATTATCACTCTAGCTGCAGGAAGATAGATTAATGCTCAGACTTTCTTAAATGGCTTTGAAAAATCAAAGAACTTGGAGAAGAACTGGAAAAACTGGAAGATGCTGACCTGTATGTGGTACTGATGGACTGATGGAAGATTAGAGGCAATCTGGAGATGCACCAGAGGAGAAAATGTGGGGTACTCAAGGGTTCTTTTGAGTGCAGGTAAATGCAGAACAGTGGGGTACTCAAGGGTTCTTTTGAGTGCAGGTAAATGCAGAACGGTATCCCATGGCTGGAAACAGAGAAAAGTCAAGCAAGGAGGAAAGATAGATGATTTTGACTGCAAGAATAATTAACCCTGGCACAGCTTAGCAAAGGATGTGATAAAAGCTCTGGTATTTGGAGTGGCTGAGGGAGGTTTGAATGTTCCTGTGGAAGAAATGATTCATTTCAACCATGGACAATTGTGTTCAATGGGAGAATTGAACAAGCAGCAGTCAATGGCATATGAACAAGCTGGACCATTCCAAGGGCTTCCACTTGCAATCTGTAAAAATTGGATTCCAGGCCATCTCCTACTGCCAGACTTGGTGCTGCTGTTCCTTCATGTACCCTCTGCATTGCAGTCTGTGAGCCTGGCATCCAGTTGAGGCCGAACTGAAGCCCTCGGTCTGGGTTTCATGACAAAGAGTGGGAGACAGGCTGGGAAGGAGGAGCCACAGTGACACAGTTTTGACAGTAGTTATGGTGAGGGAATCACTGGCAACTAATGTTTCCTCCAAACCCGCCCTTTCTTTCCTCTTGTTATGTCTCTCTCTTCAGCAAACAGCACCACTCCTCCTTGACTAGACAAGTCTGTTCAGAGATGTGTGATGGAACCTGCTGTCTCCCAGGACCTGGGCTGAGACCAACTAAAACCAAGTGCTGTGTTTAAAACCGGGACATGCAGGGAAAGCATAATGCTTGTAATCGTCTCTTACCAGGCACTGATGCTTTTCAACATTAATGTCTTCCCTTTCTTTGTTTTCTGAAGTGAAAACAAAGGCTCAGCCTTCTTCCTAGCCCGGCAATAGTGACATACTAACACAGTTATTACAGCAAACATTGTGGCCCTCTCTGGTCATGATGTTTTCTTTCTGTGGGGAGACTGAAATACTAACTCACAAATAATGTCTTTAGAAGTCATATTAGTCACACATTTTTAAGACATTCCAAAATCATACCAACCTCCTTCTGAGCTTGTCTGTTGCTACCAATGATTCAAAGTTTTGAAAACTCTCCTTTAGTTTTGATTTACATTTTGGTCTTGGGCACTTGTTATTTCTGGCAAATGCCAGCTCAGTTTCATTAAAGAAAAATCTGTTTTACAGCCACACGGCTCAGATCTGCAGCGCTTCTAATAATTGATGGCTGGTTTCCTTATTTCCTGCATTGTAGAAAAATAAGGACCTTGTTAGATCCAAACAAGCCTGCATAAAGTCACAGTGTGAAACGTCAGGTTGGGGGTGAGCAGAGCAGCTGTGGGCAGGTTTTACAACTCTGGGCTACAGTTGGTTGAGGCAGCCAAGGGAAACTGAGAGATACCCATGTGACTAAAATTCAGTTGAGTTCTTTGGCTCCTCAGCCCGAGATTTATATTTGTGACACCTTCTCCTTCTGTCAGTCCCTGGGCCAGACACAAGTCTGTGTCTGTGTGTGTACTTAGGGCTCTGCACACCCTGTGGAGTGGCCGCTGTGCCCGTTCCTTGCTGTGCCACCGCGGGACGTGGCTATTCCCAGTGTCGGCTGTCTTGCTCCAACAGCCCACAACAGTGTGTGTGTGTGCTTTGGGAGAAAGCAGCTGCCATATGGTGGGGATGAAAAATCAAGAGCAAACACTTTCTGAATTTCTGCAAGTGGGCAAATTAGTTTCAATCTGAACTGTCATCACAAGGGCCTTTTTTTCCTTCCCCTTTCCTTTGGGTGGTATCTTTGATTTATATTTCAGTATGAGGCAAGTGATTTCCCTTTGGTGCCCACTAAGTTCAGTTACAGAACCCTGTCAGTTTGTTGGTTTATGTTATTGTGGACACGTTTCTTGAATTTGCTTGGGGTTTTTTGTTTTTTGTTGTTTTAAGAGCCAGTGAAATTCCATGATGCCTGTGTTAATTGAAAACAATCTGTAAGTTTTAAGGAGCAGCCAGTGTCCATCAGGTATTCTTCCACAATGCAGTAGCTGTCAGATGCCTCTTACCATCTTACCACTCCATAGGCTATAAGTAGAGACAGGATCTTGCTTTAGAGATTCATAGAGCTAAATGACTCCTGGGAAGCCAAACAGTGACACCTGAACAATGCCATAAAAGGTGGTATTTTGTTTTGGGGTTTTTTTTCATGTACTTATCAGATCCGACCTGTTTGCTTTGAGAACTGGATGGTTATTTTCAAGCAAGATGAATGTGTGATGACTCTCCTAGACATTCCTTTGAAGGACCTGCTCCTGAAAGGAGGTGATGAAGAATTTATAGGAACTGTAGAACTACTGAAAAATCAAGCCTCAAAGTTTGCTTTACTAAAGATCTGATCCAGAGAGGTATTCAGACACCTAATTCCCATTGACGTCCGTGGAAATTCAGTGCCTAAACAGCTCTCTGGATCTGGTACTTAGTCTTCTGGCATTGAATATTCTCAGTTCATGCTTTCTGTGGGTCTCCTTTTAAAGGCATCTTCTCTGAGTGGTGCAATAGTATTAATTTTGATTCTTCCCATCGTTAGTTCCAGCACGTGATGCAGACAGTTGCCTAGAAAGCTGTGCCATGTGAAAATCTATTGTTCCACCAAGTGGTTGAGGCCTCATAGATGAGTAGTGGGGTGAGGAGTGACTCAGAGAAAATACACTGCACTTTTAATCATTTTGTTACTGGAGGAGGATGGGGCCAGCCTTCAGGCACTGAGACTTTGTTGAGTGGGGAACTAGAGTGACATACTTGTTTGTTTGGATGAAAATCCAGGGAAAAGTGGGAGATTTTTGTTGGCGTTTCCTCCACTCAGCACTGATCTTATCGTGCTGGTTTAGTAGCAGAGCTCCTTTGGCTCCTTGCCAGGTGATACCATTGGAGTCTGTCTGAGATGTGCAAGATAAAAATCTCAGGGAATTACAAGTATTATGATTTTCCTATCAGACTGTTCTAATGTGCAGACTCTTCTGACTTCTTTCTTTTAAAAATCCTGTTATTGAAAGAAAAAGAAATACAAGAGCTGGGAAGTGGGACCTGATGTTTATAAGGGCCTTGGGAGCAGCTGTAATTAGTGCTGGTTTTTGGAAGAGACTTGTTGCTCTGCCAGCAAAGGGCCTGGTGTTCAGCCAGGTTAGATGTAGCCTTGGAGTAAGCACTTGGAACCTGTGTACCATACACTGATTCTGTGTCTGGCACTGAGAACACGAAGCGTCCTCTCACTTAACATACAAAATAAAACACTTTGTGTACTCCCAGCATGTCCTGGGAAACTCTCTGGAGGGCTGAGTCGCTGCCCAGCCTTTTGGGCTGGTTCTCTAAACCCTGACTTGTGAAGGGCAGCACCAGGGTGCTGTGATGATGGTCACTCTTCTGGGTGCTGTCGGTCCTGTGCAATCGGCAGTTTCACTCTGGGCCCACAGGTCTGGTGGTACGGCCAGCTGAGAGGTGTGAGAGCGAGGACACTCCTGTGGTGACAGGAATCCCCTTGTCAGCCTCTTCCTTGCATTCACAGAGATTTACAACCACTTTGGACACGAGTGTGGGCCCATCTGCATCAAGAGATAAAACTGGACCTGCTGGAAGTAAGTGTGTGTGTATGTGATCACAGTAGTCATTAAGAAAAAAACCCAGATATTCTTTATTTTCTTTTTAAAGCTTCAAAATTGAACTCATGAGTTGAGTTTCTTGTTTCTCAGATTTCACAATGCATGAAAGGAAAAGATTTGACTTTCCCGTGGACTCTAGAGCTGTTGTCAGTCCAATTTCCCTGGTTTTAGACAGGAATCAGAACTGTCCCACACTTTCCAGATCCGACGGAAGTCAGTGGGACCTCAGGAAAAGATTATTGCTTCCAGCAGAGCTGAATTTGAGTGAGTCACCTGGGAAGTCATCTGGGACACAATGGGCAGCTGCACAGAAAGGTTCTGGGGCATGGACAGGGACCCCAGTGAAATCTCTGGCCCTTGTCTGTGCTGCTGTAGGGCAGAAGGCCAGGCAGGGAGGGTGTCCAGTCCAAAGCCCACTGGAACAAGGGACTGGGAAAGACCACATGGATGATAACCAGTTTGTTGCTGTTGCAGGCAATCAGCACTCAGTGCAGGGAGCATCTGTCCCACACCACCCACAAGCCACAACACACTCCTCAAAGTGTGCAACAAACTGAGATCATTAGTGGAAAACACCAAAAGCCACAGACTGCTGTGTTGTAAAGAGCAGAAGAGATGGAAAGCTCTGACTGTGGCCTGCAACTCTGGAAAGGCTGGGAATTTCCTTAAATAAAAATTCCCAGATGACCCAAGCATCAAGTTTGGTCATTGGTGTAAGTACCAAAACTGAGTACCTGATGTTATTTGTGTCCTTGGACAATAAGAGAACTGGTGACAAACTGGTGCCCACCCGTGCTGGAGTGGAGGGGCCAAGGAGAGCTCCTAGGGATCCGTTGGACTCACTGGTGCTTACAGCAACCACATTTCCATGCAGTGCTCAAGTGAAGGTGCTGCTTTTTTTCTTTTTTTCCCCTTTTTTCTCCTTTCTTCTCCTCTCTCTATTAATAACTGAACCCAGTGGCTCGTCTGAGTTATGAGGGGGGTTTACTGCACAGTTGCATGGTGGAGGGACCTGGTTTTCATTGTGTAGGGCGGGATATCAGTTTTAACCCAGAGGCAGTGATGTTATTTAACAGGTGCCTTAAAGGCATAGTGCTTATTTAATCACCGTCTCCATATCAACATTATGTAAATTGAAATTGCTTAGGTACGCAGTTAATTGTGAATGCTTTAGACATTTTTAAAGGCATAAGACAATACCTGAAGTTCCATGTTAAGAATATCCAGGTCAAAGGACACACATGTTTTTATTTTCTTATTTGAGGTATAATGTGTTCAAGGCAGATTTATGGCACAACCTTTGTTTATTGACTTGTACTTTTCCACATGAAACTAATGGAACATGACAGATGATATTTATGAGGCATGTGTTCTTGATTAAATCATGTTAGACATTAAAACCTGATAAAAGAACATATTTTAAAGGGTGGATTAATAGAAAAGGAGGCAGCATTGATTGGGGAGTTTACACGGAACAAGACACGTTAGTCTTAGACTGCGTATAGGTGAGATATGTGGTTATAAAACTTTAGAAGCTGAACAGAAAAAGATTAATAAGCTTTTGCTCTTTGGAAAGTTTGAGGTTTTTGTTTTTCTCCCTTTGTGAGCCACTGGCCACCTCATATTTCAGGTCTTTCGAGTGAATTTATTCAGTTCTGCTTAAGAACTTGTGGCCCTTTATGGCCTACTGCTTGTACTGCTGGCCCTACATGTGTCCTGTGTTCTTCAGGATTCCCAGTCAGCAGATCTGTGCGGGCAGCCTGTGCTGCTGCTAAAAACTGCTCTGTAAACATGTTCTAAATTCTGCTTACGTGGGTGCAAATTGGGTAAATCAGCAAGTCAGAGCTGCTTGTCCCACCTTGATATCTGGGGCTTTGCACAGAGTTCTGAGTAATAGGTTAGTGGGGAATCACCCTGTGTAGTATTTTGCATGTCAGCATAAGAGTATCCTCTAAGTATTTCCTGTGGAGAGCAATTAGAGGAATTTGGTAAACATAAGAAGTGGGAACAGCTTGAATTTGTTTTCTTAACTGAATATTGAGACTAAAGGGGAAGCAGATACCTGCATTCTGCTTTCAGTTACACAGGTGCAAACATGGAATATTTGCACTGATTTCAGCTACGCAGATGTATCTGAGGACACATTCTGGCTTGAGGCAGCATTTTCACTCCTGTGTTTTAACCTTCTGTGGCTGAATTTGTGCTAACCTGGATCCTCAAAGCTACATTTCCTCCAGAACAGACAAACTGCTGCATGAGAAGATAGCCTTGGGTTTTTAAATATCATATCAGCTTAGACTTGTAGAAGTAATGTCCACTGCAAATGTAAGAAAGTTTTAAGTTTTATAAGTTTTTATTACAACAAAGTAATTTCATGCTGTGGTGAAATATTTACCTCCTTCCTGTAACCTCTTCATCATCTTCATTGAAGGATTTGTGCCAAATTAATAGCTTTTTAATTTTAATCTGAAAGCATTGTCTTTGCTGCATGAGATACAGTAAAAATGTTTTAAAATGATAAGTTTCAAGTATTTAAATGAATAAACTGCTTCAGTATCTTCCACAGGGAAGGAATGCAAATTACAGGCATATTTATAGTTTGCTTTTGTTTGAACATTTCAGGGTAGAAACTCAAAATACTTGCAAAATGATAAAACTGTATACAAGAAATACATACATACTGTAAGAAATATGGTTTTCTGTGAATAGAGATGTTTGTATCAAGTGTTGTGTAAATTAACTTTTGAGTTCAAGCATGACGTTGCACCTCGTATCATCAGAGCAAGTTGTGTTTGAAAAGCTGTTAGCTAAAGTACACTCCTGCTTTCAGCAAATCCAGTGGAAATTCTTTTTCATTTTCTTTCCCCCAGCTTGCTCACTAAAACATCCCTACTTACCTGAGATTTTAGGATAAGCATTCTCTCCCATTAGAAATTAAAAATCTTCATAATGCAGATGTTTCCCTGTAGAGATTTCAGCCCTCCTTCCCCAAACATATGGCAAAAACCAAAACAACAGATGTTAAAGAATAAAAAGAAGAGAATAGAAAATAGCCCTGGAGGTAATATAATGTTGTTACATTAATATTTTGCCTCCTAAAGGATTTAGCAGAATTTAAAAGGCTTCAAAGATGGATTGAATAATAGATCAAAGACTTTAAAAAAAAAAGTGGATATATTGAGGCTGGAAAGAAGGGGAATGATTTTGTTGAGAACTGATGTAGATCAGAGATGCACAATGTTTGTGCAAATAAAAAGGGGGGACAAAATGCATGATATTGAAGAAAATGCAGCTTAGTCACTCAATCTGACATTAAACGTAAAAAAATACCACTTTGAGAAAGATAGAATTCTGGGTTGTCAGGTTCTCTTGGAAAAATAACACTTAGTCACCAATGAGCATGGCTGGTGATGATGGTCATCTCACTCAGGAAATGATAGACAGAGATGAGAAGAAATTCTTCCTTCTGAACATGGTGAGGCCCTGGCACAGGTTGCCCAGAGAAGCTGTGNTGAACTGTCATCACAAGGGCCTTTTTTTCCTTCCCCTTTCCTTTGGGTGGTATCTTTGATTTATATTTCGGTATGAGGCAAGTGATTTCCCTTTGCTTTTAAAGATGTTCAGTTACAGAACCCTGTCAGTTTGTTGGTTTATGTTATTGTGGACACGTTTCTTGAATTTGCTTGGGGTTTTTTGTTTTTTGTTGTTTTAAGAGCCAGTGAAATTCCATGATGCCTGTGTTAATTGAAAACAATCTGTAAGTTTTAAGGAGCAGCCAGTGTCCATCAGGTATTCTTCCACAATGCAGTAGCTGTCAGATGCCTCTTACCATCTTACCACTCCATAGGCTATAAGTAGAGACAGGATCTTGCTTTAGAGATTCATAGAGCTAAATGGCTCCTGGGAAGCCAAACAGTGACACCTGAACAATGCCATAAAAGGTGGTATTTTGTTTTGGGGTTTTTTTTAATGTACTTATCAGATCCGACCTGTTTGCTTTGAGAACTGGATGGTTATTTTCAAGCAAGATGAATGTGTGATGACTCTCCTAGACATTCCTTTGAAGGACCTGCTCCTGAAAGGAGGTGATGAAGAATTTATAGGAACTGTAGAACTACTGAAAAATCAAGCCTCAAAGTTTGCTTTACTAAAGATCTGATCCAGAGAGGTATTCAGACACCTAATTCCCATTGACGTCCGTGGAAATTCAGTGCCTAAACAGCTCTCTGGATCTGGTACTTAGTCTTCTGGCATTGAATATTCTCAGTTCATGCTTTCTGTGGGTCTCCTTTTAAAGGCATCTTCTGTGAGTGGTGCAATAGTATTAATTTTGATTCTTCCCATCGTTAGTTCCAGCACGTGATGCAGACAGTTGCCTAGAAAGCTGTGCCATGTGAAAATCTATTGTTCCACCAAGTGGTTGAGGCCTCATAGATGAGTAGTGGGGTGGGGAGTGACTCAGAGAAAATACACTGCACTTTTAATCATTTTGGAGGAGGATGGGGCCAGCCTTCAGGCACTGAGACTTTGTTGAGTGGGGAACTAGAGTGACATACTTGTTTGTTTGGATGAAAATCCAGGGAAAAGTGGGAGATTTTTGTTGGCGTTTCCTCCACTCAGCACTGATCTTATCGTGCTGGTTTAGTAGCAGAGCTCCTTTGGCTCCTTGCCAGGTGATACCATTGGAGTCTGTCTGAGATGTGCAAGATAAAAATCTCAGGGAATTACAAGTATTATGATTTTCCTATCAGACTGTTCTAATGTGCAGACTCTTCTGACTTCTTTCTTTTAAAAATCCTGTTATTGAAAGAAAAAGAAATGCAAGAGCTGGGAAGTGGGACCTGATGTTTATAAGGGCCTTGGGAGCAGCTGTAATTAGTGCTGGTTTTTGGAAGAGACTTGTTGCTCTGCCAGCAAAGGGCCTGGTGTTCAGCCAGGTTAGATGTAGCCTTGGAGTAAGCACTTGGAACCTGTGTACCATACACTGATTCTGTGTCTGGCACTGAGAACACGAAGCGTCCTCTCACTTAACATACAAAATAAAACACTTTGTGTACTCCCAGCATGTCCTGGGAAACTCTCTGGAGGGCTGAGTCGCTGCCCAGCCTTTTGGGCTGGTTCTCTAAACCCTGACTTGTGAAGGGCAGCACCAGGGTGCTGTGATGATGGTCACTCTTCTGGGTGCTGTCGGTCCTGTGCAATCGGCAGTTTCACTCTGGGCCCACAGGTCTGGTGGTACGGCCAGCTGAGAGGTGTGAGAGCGAGGACACTCCTGTGGTGACAGGAATCCCCTTGTCAGCCTCTTCCTTGCATTCACAGAGATTTACAACCACTTTGGACACGAGTGTGGGCCCATCTGCATCAAGAGATAAAACTGGACCTGCTGGAAGTAAGTGTGTGTGTATGTGATCACAGTAGTCATTAAGAAAAAAACCCAGATATTCTTTATTTTCTTTTTAAAGCTTCAAAATTGAACTCGTGAGTTAAGAGTTTCTTGTTTCTCAGATTTCACAATGCATGAAAGGAAAAGATTTGACTTTCCCGTGGACTCTAGAGCTGTTGTCAGTCCAATTTCCCTGGTTTTAGACAGGAATCAGAACTGTCCCACACTTTCCAGATCCGACGGAAGTCAGTGGGACCTCAGGAAAAGATTATTGCTTCCAGCAGAGCTGAATTTGAGTGAGTCACCTGGGAAGTCATCTGGGACACAATGGGCAGCTGCACAGAAAGGTTCTGGGGCATGGACAGGGACCCCAGTGAAATCTCTGGCCCTTGTCTGTGCTGCTGTAGGGCAGAAGGCCAGGCAGGGAGGGTGTCCAGTCCAAAGCCCACTGGAACAAGGGACTGGGAAAGACCACATGGATGATAACCAGTTTGTTGCTGTTGCAGGCAATCAGCACTCAGTGCAGGGAGCATCTGTCCCACACCACCCACAAGCCACAACACACTCCTCAAAGTGTGCAACAAACTGAGATCATTAGTGGAAAACACCAAAAGCCACAGACTGCTGTGTTGTAAAGAGCAGAAGAGATGGAAAGCTCTGACTGTGGCCTGCAACTCTGGAAAGGCTGGGAATTTCCTTAAATAAAAATTCCCAGATGACCCAAGCATCAAGTTTGGTCATTGGTGTAAGTACCAAAACTGAGTACCTGATGTTATTTGTGTCCTTGGACAATAAGAGAACTGGTGACAAACTGGTGCCCACCCGTGCTGGAGTGGAGGGGCCAAGGAGAGCTCCTAGGGATCCGTTGGACTCACTGGTGCTTACAGCAACCACATTTCCATGCAGTGCTCAAGTGAAGGTGCTGCTTTTTTTCTTTTTTTCCCCTTTTTTCTCCTTTCTTCTCCTCTCTCTATTAATAACTGAACCCAGTGGCTCGTCTGAGTTATGAGGGGGTTTTACTGCACAGTTGCATGGTGGAGGGACCTGGTTTTCATTGTGTAGGGCGGGATATCAGTTTTAACCCAGAGGCAGTGATGTTATTTAACAGGTGCCTTAAAGGCATAGTGCTTATTTAATCACCGTCTCCATATCAACATTATGTAAATTGAAATTGCTTAGGTACGCAGTTAATTGTGAATGCTTTAGACATTTTTAAAGGCATAAGACAATACCTGAAGTTCCATGTTAAGAATATCCAGGTCAAAGGACACACATGTTTTTATTTTCTTATTTGAGGTATAATGTGTTCAAGGCAGATTTATGGCACAACCTTTGTTTATTGACTTGTACTTTTCCACATGAAACTAATGGAACATGACAGATGATATTTATGAGGCATGTGTTCTTGATTAAATCATGTTAGACATTAAAACCTGATAAAAGAACGTATTTTAAAGGGTGGATTAATAGAAAAGGAGGCAGCATTGATTGGGGAGTTTACACGGAACAAGACACGTTAGTCTTAGACTGCGTATAGGTGAGATATGTGGTTATAAAACTTTAGAAGCTGAACAGAAAAAGATTAATAAGCTTTTGCTCTTTGGAAAGTTTGAGGTTTTTGTTTTTCTCCCTTTGTGAACCACTGGCCACCTCATATTTCAGGTCTTTCGAGTGAATTTATTCAGTTCTGCTTAAGAACTTGTGGCCCTTTATGGCCTACTGCTTGTACTGCTGGCCCTACATGTGTCCTGTGTTCTTCAGGATTCCCAGTCAGCAGATCTGTGCGGGCAGCCTGTGCTGCTGCTAAAAACTGCTCTGTAAACATGTTCTAAATTCTGCTTACGTGGGTGCAAATTGGGTAAATCAGCAAGTCAGAGCTGCTTGTCCCACCTTGATATCTGGGGCTTTGCACAGAGTTCTGAGTAATAGGTTAGTGGGGAATCACCCTGTGTAGTATTTTGCATGTCAGCATAAGAGTATCCTCTAAGTATTTCCTGTGGAGAGCAATTAGAGGAATTTGGTAAACATAAGAAGTGGGAACAGCTTGAATTTGTTTTCTTAACTGAATATTGAGACTAAAGGGGAAGCAGATACCTGCATTCTGCTTTCAGTTACACAGGTGCAAACATGGAATATTTGCACTGATTTCAGCTACGCAGATGTATCTGAGGACACATTCTGGCTTGAGGCAGCATTTTCACTCCTGTGTTTTAACCTTCTGTGGCTGAATTTGTGCTAACCTGGATCCTCAAAGCTACATTTCCTCCAGAACAGACAAACTGCTGCATGAGAAGATAGCCTTGGGTTTTTAAATATCATATCAGCTTAGACTTGTAGAAGTAATGTCCACTGCAAATGTAAGAAAGTTTTAAGTTTTATAAGTTTTTATTACAACAAAGTAATTTCATGCTGTGGTGAAATATTTACCTCCTTCCTGTAACCTCTTCATCATCTTCATTGAAGGATTTGTGCCAAATTAATAGCTTTTTAATTTTAATCTGAAAGCATTGTCTTTGCTGCATGAGATACAGTAAAAATGTTTTAAAATGATAAGTTTCAAGTATTTAAATGAATAAACTGCTTCAGTATCTTCCACAGGGAAGGAATGCAAATTACAGGCATATTTATAGTTTGCTTTTGTTTGAACATTTCAGGGTAGAAACTCAAAATACTTGCAAAATGATAAAACTGTATACAAGAAATACATACATACTGTAAGAAATATGGTTTTCTGTGAATAGAGATGTTTGTATCAAGTGTTGTGTAAATTAACTTTTGAGTTCAAGCATGACGTTGCACCTCGTATCATCAGAGCAAGTTGTGTTTGATAAGCTGTTAGCTGAAGTACACTCCTGCTTTCAACAAATCCAGTGGAAATTCTTTTTCATTTTCTTTCCCCCAGCTTGCTCACTAAAACATCCCTACTTACCTGAGATTTTAGGATAAGCATTCTCTCCCATTAGAAATTAAAAATCTTCATAATGCAGATGTTTCCCTGTAGAGATTTCAGCCCTCCTTCCCCAAACATATGGCAAAAACCAAAACAACAGATGTTAAAGAATAAAAAGAAGAGAATAGAAAATAGCCCTGGAGGTAATATAATGTTGTTACATTAATATTTTGCCTCCTAAAGGATTTAGCAGAATTTAAAAGGCTTCAAAGATGGATTGAATAATAGATCAAAGACTTTAAAAAAAAAAGTGGATATATTGAGGCTGGAAAGAAGGGGAATGATTTTGTTGAGAACTGATGTAGATCAGAGATGCACAATGTTTGTGCAAATAAAAAGGGGGGACAAAATGCATGATATTGAAGAAAATGCAGCTTAGTCACTCAATCTGACATTAAACGTAAAAAAATACCACTTTGAGAAAGATAGAATTCTGGGTTGTCAGGTTCTCTTGGAAAAATAACACTTAGTCACCAATGAGCATGGCTGGTGATGATGGTCATCTCACTCAGGAAATGATAGACAGAGATGAGAAGAAATTCTTCCTTCTGAACATGGTGAGGCCCTGGCACAGGTTGCCCAGAGAAGCTGTGGCTGCCCCATCCCTGGAAATGTTCAAGGCCAGGCTGGACAGGGCTCTGAGCAACCTGGGCTAGTGGAAAGTGTCCCTGCCCATGGCAGGGGGTTGGAACTGGATGATCTTTAAGGTCCCTTCCAACCCAAGACATTCCAGGTTTCTGTGAATCTTTCCCCAGCCAGGAAACGTTTCCCACACCACCAAGAACAGAGATTCTGTGTCCGTTCTGTCCTCAAGCTCAGCTGTCTTTCACAGCCCTCTCCTTGATGTTCAAACCGTGTCTCATTTGCTAAGTTCAGCCTTTCTCAGCAGAATTCATTCAGAGTTTTATCTAGTGGTGCTTGTGATAGGACTGGATCCAGAAACCTGCCTCTTGACTTGGATTTTTCTAAGTCTGTGTAAGTTGAAGGAAAACTGAACAGATACTGCTTCACTAGGAAAGTAGTTGTGCTGTTAATGACTTCCTGTCTCATAAAGGAATTGTCTTTGGAGTCAAAGTGTTGGTACCAGGCTGCCAGGGAGGAAGCCTAGAAGTTACAACTTTCCTCTAAACATGATTTCTACTGAAAAGGTTCTCTGCCTCCTCTGCTCTGTAATGCCATGCTTTGCCAGAGTGGTTGTTCCTCTCTGACATGTTGCTTTTTCTTTGCATGTTTTTTTTGGTTACTGCTGGTTTGTGTTTCTGCAGCTCTTTGCTGTGGAGGATGCAGACTGCTGGTGCTGGGACATTGCTGAGGCAAGCTGAACGGGCTGGACAGAAGGCCTTTAGAAGATGCCTGTAATAACAAAATCATAAATCAGGATCTCCCTCTTTGGTGCTTGGGAAGCAAGGGTGACCTACTGGCCGTGGTATTGGGTCCTTGTAAAGGCAACTCTGTGCTGCTAGGAGGCAGAAATTCCTGATCTCCCACCATTAGCGCTTACTGGGAGAATATCAAATCCAAAGGTTGTAAGAAGTTTGTGTTTAATCTCCATTTCTAACATAAATGGAAAGAAAAACATGTATTAGCTAATACTGATTAATTATATCCCTGTGCTGGTGGCCAAGAATGGGGGTATCATTCCATACAGACTATATACAACACGTTCTTTTTATGAATCAACTAGGGAAGGCATCCAAGCTCTTTCAGTGGGTAGGTGAAGGGTTTGGCTAGTTTTCAGGTTTCGAAGCCATCTGGAAAAATTTAGCCAAAATTATCTGCTCCACAGTCCCAAGATAAATCATTTTCCCACTTATACGATTGTTCCTCATTAAACCAGTTGGGTTAGGGCTGATGAAACCCTGATATTATAACTCAGGCTTTTACAGGGCATTTTGTTGATAGAGTTTTGGTGATGAGAGTGATACCACTGATATCACTCGCTGTTGAGAACAACAAAAGTAAAAGTTTCATGGAATGGAAATACTCCATGAAACAGAAACAACTCTGTTTTGATCTGTGTGGTTTAAGACATTGTCCTTTCTGACAAATGTTTTATCTAAATAGTTTAGTGTAGTGCTTATGTTTATATACTTATATATGAATATGTGCTAAATACAAATTACGTATAATATAAATAACTTTCTGTTATGAATCAAAGATACTGAAGTGTATGCGTGTTACTGCAACAAGAGCAATTTTGAAAAGCAGCAGCAAATGATTCTCTCTTAAAAAGCAGCTTCATTATATTTTTCATGTCTTCTCTGCATTCTTAAGCGAACTCTTGTAACTGAGAACTGCACCAGTTGACAGCATCACTGCTGCTTCGGAGGTGGATCAGGGACATCCCTGGGAATGCCTCACAGCCAGTGTCTGCAAGATTGAATCCTTAATTGAGCATTTTTATTTTGCCAACAAAGGTGATATCCTTCGCCTCCTAGTCCAATGGGATTGTTGAGCGTGTGGTGTCTAAGCCAGCTGAGTGACCTCTGTCCCTGGTTACTGTGCTGCAGTGATGTGGATGTGTGTCATCTCAGTTTGGGGCCTGACTCTGCTGTGGCTCATCCTTACAATCCTGAATGAGTCAAACACCTTCTCCCTGCCTTGGACTTGCTGCTTGCAGAGTGAGGCTGGTGATACTTAATCTGCTTTGTGAGGGGACTGAGGGGACAATATGTGGTCAAGAGCACTGCATATAAGTAACAATTGTAACCCAGAAATCCTGAGAGCTCCACTTTCTAGAAGAGTGATCAAAAATAGAATTTGACTTAATGTGGAACTGGAAGCTTTTGAATGCAGCAGCCTGTAAGTGCAACTAAACTATGTGCAGGGAGAAAGAAACTTCTGGTGCCCTTTTCTGCTCAGGTAGCCAACAGCTACCCATCCGTCCTTTTGTTTTTTTAAACCTTGTTATTCTTTTCCTTTGGAATGAGGTTTTTGAATGCTAAGAATTATTCAAAGCTCATAAAACGCAGGGCTTGGAGCTACAATAACTAGTATTTCCAGGGCACACGTCATCACTGAAGATGATAGTGGTGTCTGTGGGAGTGGGGGCACTTGTGTCATTGTGAAATACCAGGGAGTTTTACCAGATGGAGGAGGTCTGGAGCAAAGCTAAGATGGTTATTTAAACATCTGCCAACACCGAAAAACTTCATTTTTCATTAAGTTGGTGCCTTAGGATCTGTACCCTAATGCAGTTCCTCTGAAATGTGAAGGTAGGCTGTCTCTCCTCAGTGCTCTTTGTGCTTTCATAAGTGTGTGATCTTCACATGCTCCAGCAAGGGTGCTGTGTCAGGTTTAAAAACGAAACAGAACCAAACCTCTTTTTTTCCCATCCCACCTTGACCTGGGATAATAGTCTTTTTAGGAATTTAGGAATTAAATTTTAGTATTTAGGAATTAAAGCTTACTTTCTGATAGTTGCTTTAGCATATTTTGGAAGAGGGGCGATACATTAAGCAGCTTCCGTCAGTCTTCATGATGCAGGTTCTGTAACGTCAGGGTTACATTACGTAGGACATCTGCAGCCCAGGTGGCATGAGGGGGACATTTCTCATTGACATGTGTGTCCCTGGTGGGCACAGTAAATGAGATCAGCTGTGTCTCCTGCCCAGGACAAACAGCTGCAAGTCCAGGGCTCAGGATGGATGAACCGTAGTGACTGGTAGAAGAGCCCTGAAGAGTGGTGTGGTGAAAGCAGTACCCCCAGCCTGCACTCTTTGGGTTCAGCCTAGGGTTCTGAGGTAAGTCTCACAGCTCTTAAAAAAACCTAGCCAACTGAATTGGAAGGTTTCTCATCTCTATTTAGCCCAGCAGACACTTTGAAGCTTTTCTCCATCTTATTCTCTTAGTGTCTCTTTGATTTCACCTCAAGGTACAGATTCCTTCTCTTGCCTGAAATCCCTGTGCAAAACTTCTTGGTGTGATGGTTGCATTTCCACTGCATGTTTTGAGATTTCTCTTTTGTTCTCTCTGCATTATTTATTCACGTAAGTGCGGTCCTGCAGTTGCTTACAAATTACTTTGTAGACTTCAGAAGCTGCTGTTTTGCTCATAGAACCTTCTGATACCTGTTTTGTAACTCCCATCCGGATTGTATAAAGAACATTGAAGAGGGCTGCATCTGTTCATAGAGCATCCAGCACTGAAAGGCTGATCTTGACCAGACCTTCTGCAGCTTCCTTAGTAGTAGATTAAGTGGAATTCCAGGTTATGTTGAAGTTGCAGGTTTCTTTCATTCCATGTAGGTTATTCAGGGTCTGATTTAGAAATCACACACTTAAGTACTTAGGTCTAAATGCTTACTGAGCCCTCCTTCTAACATAATCCCTTTCTTGTCTGCTGCTAGTACTTTTGTTGATAAAGTGAGCTGGGAAGTTACTTGCATTTGGAAGGGAATAAATAAACTAACATCAAGGAGTGGTTGCAAAATATTGCAGGCCCTTTGAATGTTGGGTGCCTGCTTATTTTGGAGTGTTTGCTGGGCTAAACGTAGCATGAATTTGTCTGTGATGTGTCATAGACTTATCAAAGCCAAATTACTCATTAAAATAATGCTGAATGGGGAATATAATGCAGTAAACTAGCATATAAATAAAAGGTTAGCAGAAAGGTAACTTGATATATGAAACCATAAAAGAGATTTCAGAATTAATGAGGGAGACAATATTTCTTCTGTAGCGACTTTAAGTTTTGGTTCAAACAGTGTAACAGCAACACATTATTTATTTCTCGTCTTGCCTTATTCTTAGGCCCATGGGACTGGACAGGAAGGAATTAGAGAGCCCTATATTACAATTTAATTGCTTGAAGAAAAAATATTATTTTTCATTGTTAATCATTAGCTGCTTCTAGTTTTATTAAAGTCGTAATGTCTATGCTGTAGCAGCAATGTTTGCAGCATGCAGTCAGGGCTAAGAAAATTTTCAGTTGCTATTCAATCAGCTTTGTGGGGGAAAAAAAAAGAAAAAGAAAAGATGGAGAACTGCAACTGGACCAGTGGCTGTTCAGCTGTTAGACACATCTAAGAGCTGTTTGGTTCTTCCATTTACAGCAGAGCTGTGAAGAAGTGGTCCTGATCTTTCACTGAAGAAGTGTTCACATATACACCCACAGTTTTCATTGAGTTGAGCTGCTGGGAGCAACTTGTGCTCATCATTTCTTGTTTTCTCGTCCTCATGTTGGATGGAAATTTCTGTATAATGTACTAGGTTCGGTCAGTTAAATTGTTCTTTTTTTTATTTTAACCACAGGTTAAAATTGTAACTTTATTTGACATCCCTGTTTAATATACAAGTTAGATTTTTAGACAGGTTTGGGTTTGGGTTTTTTTTCAGGGACAGTGGACAATGAAAGTCTTCTGCTTTTGTAACTGTTGTTCATTTTTGTAGAATAAAAATTCACAGCTACACTGTGATGACTGTCCCCTACTGTGTTTTTGGCCTGTGGGAAAGGGGAGACAATATAACTTAGTTTGGTTCACCATGGGAAAAATATTTGGAGGAATGATCTCACACCTGCTTCAGGCTAAAAATGCTTCCTCCATGAACAGCCAGAATGGCTCAGCTGTTGAGCTGTGGTGGTTTGACCACATGGACAGATGAGCAAAGCTGAGACATGACTGTAATGCACAAAGCAGATTGGCAGTGGCAGCACAGCAGTTCAATCTTGCGTGTATCCACGTGGAAGGTTTGACAGATCAGCACAGGAATCCATTTTTGCAGGGACTCAGAGGATTTGCTTCCCTCTTAAGCAGGAGAGCACTTATTTTTTTTCCCCCAAGAATCTCTCAACCCTTGATCCTTTGCTGCTGCTCCCAAGAGCAGCTTCGTATGATGCAGGGAACTGGATCCTTCCACAGAGGTCTCCAGCTGGGAAGGGCCCATAGTATTTCACCAACTGATTCCTCTTCAGGGTCAGCTCTGTCTCTGAGGTGGGCTTAGCTCTTCTGATGACTTCCCTACCTGCAGATAACACACTTGCAGAATTACCTGCAGAAGTGTTCTGCCTTCCTGTAAATCAGAAAATGATGGTTGTCTTTCTTCCCTTTCACTGTTAAATTCACCTCCACTGAGTAGTATTTTTAACATCTGTGGTTAAACCACAATGTGAAAGGAGTTGGCTACATTACTGAGATGATGGAGCTGTTGCTGTTCAGTGCTGGGGACTGCTGATTTTACCTACAGCTGGCTTGGATTCCGTTATAAAGCAAGGGAATATTCCAGTTCAAGAGATTCTTGTACGTACTCAAACATACATCATTCCTTTGTTATTACAAAGACAACAAGACCATCTCAAGAGGTTGGAGTGCCCTGTAGGTCCCGAGGGCAGTAGGTCAGTTGTGATAAGCTGCTGTTACTGCCCAAGCAGTGACACAGGGCTGTGGTATGTGCTCTTTCCTAGGGCTGAGTTTTGTGGGCTTTGGCTCATGTTGGCAGCCCATCGTATGTGTGCAGCTCTCCTGAAAGCCTTGGAAATTTGCACTAGGTATGTCTGTGTGTATAGACATGGACATATGGGACTCTCAGGTGTTTGCTTCTGAAAGAGCTGCTGTGGAAGCCTGTGAGCTGACTCTCCAAGCTGTTCAGGAAACATGATCTGTCTGATCTCGTGAAGGACAGTTGAAATTTGAATTGTGTTGTGGACATTGTGACTGACTCGACTGTAGTTTTTTTCTAAGACAGAGTTGGCCTGTTGATACCAGGGCCAGCTCTGCTTTTCTGTGCTCTTGCAAACATTCAGCAGGGAAGGTGCACTATGTCTGATGAATACTTCCATTGTTTGCCATGGACTCTGGGCAGTAACTTTGGCCTTACTGGGAAAGATTCCCATTCTTTGATGCTCTGATTCTTCAGCCAACTTCGTTCGGTTTGATATAATTTTTAATCAAGCTTTCCTTTTAACTTGTAATGTTATAAGTCCCTAAATGTGTTACTATCCACCAAAGAGGGTTTCTTGGCAGGATTTCCAAACAAAAACAAAACAAAACCCCTCTATTCAGCCAAAATACTCTTTAACGGATGAAGCAACAATTACTTGTGGCTTTGTGAAAATAGAGTATATATTGTATATATTGCAAAGCAAGAGACCACGATGTGTGTAGTGATGATTTGAGGTATTGGGAAATTAAGTGATCCATCAGTATTGATGCTTGGTGCCAGGGATTTAGTTCAATGCTTCAATTTGCTATGCTATTGAAAGTGGGAGTAGGCTTTCATGAGAGAGGGTCTAGTGGTTAATGCACTGAGCTGGGCCCTGGGAGGTCTGGCTTTAATTCCCAGCTCCCTTCAGGCTTGCTCTACAACTACGAACACATTACTTGAACTCTCTGTGCCTCAGTTCTCTTCTTTCCCTCCCTCACCCACTTCTTTTTGAAATTCCTTTGGGAGGAACTGTCTTTAAGCTTGTGTATGTTGTCTAAACAAAGGGTACTGCATCTCGGTAGGGGCCTGCGGATACTTTGACTATAGGAAGATTTGTAAGTGTTCTGGCAAACACAGCACTGTCGTGTACACACACGTGTCAGGCAGGCTGAGTTACATGTGCGGTAACGGGGAAAATTAGCGAGGAGAAATGGCAACCGTTACAACGGCACGTTTTCATTTGGACATCTTGATTATGTGAGTGTACAGAGCAGCTGCTCCCATCCCCATGCTGGGCCCTTCCAGAACCATTCCACTCTCACATGATTTGGGATGAAGATGACTTCCTTAAGAACAGTTATCCTTTCTTCTATACGTTCTGAGGCATAACACAAGGACAGACAGCTGGAGAGGACTGTGAAGTTGAGGGAGAGCAGTATTCTGAGCATAGTCCTGCAGCCTGTCGTGGATGAATTTAGTAAGTCTCCTGGCTTCCATTTCATCACCTGTAAGAAAGGAAGTTGTAGCTACTGTGACTGATACTTCCCTAGACTGTGCTGATTTATTGGTGTCTGTAGAGAACTTTGGAGATGGTGTTTGCCTTGAAGTCTGACTTAATATTTGCTGTTGTGTTCAGTGTAAGTTGAGAGCTTGAATAATAAAGACCACTGGATGGGTCAGTACTGGAGGGCAGCTGCAGAAGTTACTCCAGCCCAAGGACAGCAGGCCAGGGCAAGGGTTCCTCAGCAAAGCTCAGAGCCTGGGAGAGAGCTCACAGGGGCCCTGTCTTGCTCTGCTTCTTGAAAGGTTTTGGTTTGGGGACATTGGTATGGAGCAGAGCTGTATTGGCCTGACAGAAAGAGGACGAATGCGCTTCCAGCCACCTTACATGCATTTAAAAGTAGAAAATGTTCTGTAATCCTGTAATAGTTGCTGCTGAGGGTGAGCCCTATAACATTACCCAGTATGAGAGCACCAATTCTGCATCTGTGCTAATTTTGGCTGATGGAATAGATAAGGAAGCTGTTTGCAATGAGTATCTGATTCAGCATTACAGCCTAATAAAGACAAACCTCCTCTCTGAACACAAGTGACACAACAAACAGATTAGCTAACTTCATTCAAGCCAAGGGATTAGCTTTTGGAATCAAACCATCATTTCGTCATCACTAAAATGGTGGCAAATAACTACTTCTTTGCAAGGCAGTATTTCACTCTCAGCCAGTGGGAAGGCAGAATTAAGTGTCATGTTTTGTTTTCATTAGCAGAATGTTTTGTCATTGGACCCAGGCCTAAACAAGGCAATGACAGGAGAGCTGTTTATGTACAAGGTTGGGAATGCATTGCTGGTCATATCCCTACTCCATGCCACGCATCTGCAGAGGAGTTTGACAGTTCCTACAGATCTGGTTTTTACAGAAAGATTTGGCTGCTGGGGTCTGGACTGAGTGAATGTGTTTGGAAGAAAGCCATGTATGATCACACGGGAAGACACCTGTGGAGCTCAGGAGATCAGACTGCCTATGGTTACCTTCACCACAGAAGAGAGAGTTTTGTTTTGTTTTGTTTTGTTTTCAACAATGGGTAATAAGATCTCTTGTTGTGACTCCTGTTTCTGGAGATCTGAGTGACTAGCACAACAGTGACCATTCATGAAGATTGTGTGAAAGTATTTAAAAAATAACCCAACAGTCTTAAACCAGACCTGTTGTGTAAACAAATCATACCATGCTGGAATGAGCTTTATTGACCTACCACATGGAGAACCTTTCTGCTCTAGTGATGGACTTTTACTATAGAGTATCAGCTCAGCTCTTGTCTCTGGAGCATAAAGAAATCTCCTGGCTAGACCCACTAAATGTTTGTTCTCCCTCCTGCTTTTCATGGTAGAGTTAAATGAAATTTTGCCCCACAGAAGGCAGGGAATAGCACAAAGAAGGAAAGGTATGGAGAGCAGTATTTTGTTGGACTTTTACTGCTTGATAATCACAGGAATTCCTAGCTATCATCTTCGTATTTTATTCAGATGTATAAGAAAGTAAATATACAGGCCTGATTAAAAAGAATGAGACTTCAAGGTACCCTAGGAGTGCTTTCAAAAGGGAGAGTCTGTGGCGATTATAGAAGCCCTACTTTTCTAGAAGGTTGTTGTATCAGCAGCCACAGTAATGCAAGCAACCTGCTACCTGTATTTAAAAATAATAACTCGCAAATAAATACTTTAACTTATTACTGACATACAGGAGATTTAAGGGTGGGAATAGATGTTTTGCAAAGTAAACATTTACAAGATCTTTTTTTTCAGATCCAGACTCAGAATCTGTTTTTTATGTATGTATACATTTTTGCTGACAAATGTCTGTAAGATTTTAGAATAGAGTCAATTTACTTCTTTTTTTCATCTCTATGGGAGTTATCTTGATTTCCAGCCAGTAGGATCTGTCTGGCCTACAGACTCTTTCTGATGGACAAGAGTGCTACTGTTTGCTTATAGCTGTTGAAAGAATTGTAGAATTGGAAAAAATACTCAATGATAGAACTTTCATCTGCTCTTGTTTGACACTTCAGTTAATGAATGTCTCATGTCAGCCATCCAGAGGAGTAATATTTGAAAATCTAACCCAAATGCTGTGTAATGTTTTTCACAATTAGAGGAAAAGCATTATCTCATTGAGGACTGAATCTTCTCACCTTGGAGGCCAAGTGTGAGGGAGGACTGTAGCCAGTTTGCTCATGTAAATACCCAACTAGACTCCTCCATCCCCAGGTATTGAGTTTTTATCTACATCTAACACATGGACAGGTGTGTGAATATAGTGACACATTTTGTGCGTGGCCCCCAGTTTTGTCCTTTGAAAGCCCAGCTTTGAGTCTGACCTTGTATGAGAGACTCAAGATGAAGCTGTTAGAATTGAAGATGCCTTTTAGGAGAGGAGTGGTTCTACCTCTCCGGAAAGCCCTGGAGGGTTGGATGTTACAGAGGGGTCAGGTGTCACAAACCAGATGATACAAAATATTTCCATTGTGCCGTAGTCCTGTAAATCTAGTGGTATCCACACGGTTACACCAACTACAGACGTTTTTGGGGTGCTTGGAAGCACCTGATCTGTACCTTGGGTAATGCCTGATTTAAACACATTCCAAACTGCAGGTTATGGCACCAACTCAGTCTGCAGCTAGGGATGTATAGACTGGGGTTTTGGCAGGAATTGTCAAACTTTTGTCTGCAATATATAATAAGTCTTTATAGTGTTCAAGACACATAAATCTGATCTCCCCCCAAACTGTCTGTAGTTCATTTCCTTCAGGGTTGGGGGAAGGGGGAAATTCAGGTAGATGGAAGGACAGTTTGAAGAAGAGAGATCCTGCGAAATCATTTCAGCATGAAATGTTGGATTTAAACAATGAAGTAGCTTCCTTTCCTATTCTATTTATCATTTTAATTGCTTAAAGCATATTTCTTAGAAATAGTCAAAATACAGACTCAGACATATTTATATTTTATGCATCCCTGCTGTTATGGTTTTTTGGATGTAAAATGGATCGACAAAACCCATGGAGATGTTTATACAGAAAACATAGTATAATGAAAGTCTTACTGTGAATTTTGTGTTGATAGCATTTGTAATAAATCAGGAGAGTCAATTACTTTACTCTGCTATATGCACAGTAACTACTGTCACATTGCATGAAAACATTACTTATCTACTCACTGTAAAGATGCCAGCTATCTCTGGATCAAACTGCTGAACTGTGAAGTCAGACTTCTTATAAGGAAGGAAGACTTGCAAATCATAGAAATATATGTGCTGGCGATAAAGCCAAAGATTTTTAACAAACTACTTCATGAGGATTTTTCTTATTTGTTGTTTTCTGTACTGAAAGGGAGGAGGGAATACAAGTCAGTTCCTTGAGTTGTTAATGTTGAAGTAGTTCCTAGGGGACACAGAGGGATCAAGCATTATATATCTTAAGCATTTACTATTTGGCAAACAAAGTCAAGGCATCAGCAGGATGTCCTACAGGGAGAGAAATCCTGGGTATGTAATGGACAGTCTTATTTCTAAAAGACTGGCTGGTCCTCAGGGTTTCCTCTGGTGTCAGGCTGAGCAAGGAATGAGGGACTCAAGACCAATATTTTTAAACAAAAATACCTTGAAAGACATTCTGATCTCAGTTTTTGAATAGTTGTTGGGCTCTAACAATAGTAATGCATGGCCTATAGACCAAGTTGAACATCTTAGTGCAAAATTTAGGCTGTTAATAACTGCAGGTTTTATAAGAATTTAAGCAATGTCCCTATCACAGTGTGTGTGAACTTTAAAGGCTTTAGCTCTAGAACCACCACAGCCACAAATAACTTGAGGTGCTGACTTTTCCTGTCCTAATTATCCAGAGAATAAACAGAAGAAGGTGAAGAAAATACTTGAAGCCATTGCTGGAAGAAGGGAAGGCGTGAGGAACTCAGGCCTCTTCCTAAAAGGCCCTGGGATGAGGCAAGGCTCTCATGCCCCTAGTAGGTGTTCAGAGGAAAGGCAACTTTTTTGTAAACAAGTAAAACTGTTTGGGCCTGGTGGTTGTTTTGAGTGTATGAGGCTTCTGGAAGAAGAGGAGCCTTGTCTTACAGATACATTTGTGGAATAGGTTATTTTTGAAAGCTGGAGGAAAAGATGAAGCGACTGCTCATGGGGCCACCTGAGCCTGTGAGGAGGCACATCAGCATAGCTTCCTGAGGACAGAAGGCTGTTTTCAAATTGTGAGTAAAAGAAATTATATGCAGGCCCCCAAAAGTTGTAGTCAGCCATGTTTGCCCCCTATTCCTTGATATGAGTTCTTCCAAAACATCTATAAGCTGTAAGTTGTCGGTTCTATTCTCGTTTTTAAAATCACGCAGCACTGGAGAAATGAGTGTCTCATCCTGGATTGAAGCTTGGTTTTTAATGTGATAGTGTTAAAACTGCTCTTGCTTACAGCACTGATGGCTGGTAACATCAAAATTATCCACTGTGCTGTTCTGGAGGCCAGGCTTGGCTGAGCCAGCTTAGGTACTGCTGAACTGACTACAAGGACCTTCCTGTGAGCTTACAGTTGGCTTGCGACAGAAGACTGAGTAATCAGGCAATTACAGCTGAAATCAGAATCAGCCACTTGAAGCCCTTTTTGTTTTTGCATTTCGGCTATGTTTGGAGTTGTTATGTCAGTTCAAAGATCTTGAATCATTTTCTAAGCCTCTGCATTCAAGTTGATTGAATACTGGATGCTATAAAAACATTACTTCAGCACAGATACACTTAGACAACTCCCTTCTAATTTTCAGTAACTGCATTCAGGCACTCCAGTAATCTTTGGTGAAAAGCCATTGGATACAAACAAGTTGTAACTTTTATCCCATTTGGATGAGTGAAGGAAATTAATGTCTTAGTGTAAGAAAGTGGCCTTCTCTCTATATAATATACCCAGACCTTGCAGGGCTGTGTAAAGATTGCTTGTTTACAGTAGGTAGGACTCCCTTAATTCAGTACCAGAAGGGGTGTTAGTCTTTCCCATCTGAGCTGCTGTGCTGTTAATGCAGGATCTTTCACTGCACCCTTTGCATCGTCCCAAGTTTCACATGTGGCGGGTTCTCACAGTGTGATTCTTCTTGTAAGATAGAGGACACAGAGGCGAGGTGGTGTAGGCAACGTATCTTTGTTAATGTGCTTCAGATATTACCAAAAAAGTTAAACATTTTCCAGAATGCCTGTTTAGATAAAGGAGAATCCTCAGGAGTGAGTATTCATGACTTCTGATTCTTCCTTCTGTGGTCAGGCTGATGCAAAGCTTGCCATTTTAACAGCACTGTTGCAGCATTATCCATACCATTGGATGTCCCTATCTGCACACAATATTCTAATTATTGATGTGATTTCATCACAAGTACAGAATTCATCACAAGTACAGAATGGATTGCAGGATCTGGTGAACTCTGTATGAATGCTCATGTTGTCATCCACATACTGCAGACATAAAACCACTAGCTGTCTTTTGGAGAAATCCATTGTTTCATCATGTATAATTGTACAGCACTTTCCAGAAATTTTCTCAGAAGCATCCCTTATGAGTTATAGAGCCATAATTTCCATTATCTCATGTTGAGTAACTGGATTTGTGAATTTGTCTTGAGTCATTTTCAGCTACTTTGAAATATGAGGATCAGATTCCGTTTGCAAACAAGACAGCTAAGATGGATTTCAACTTTATTCTTTGCTAAAGGGTATATTTTCAGTTTCTTTAGTTTAGTGGTCTTGAAGTGCAAGCCTTTGTCAGGCAAGATAATATCTTCCACTTAGTGTTTTCATAAGGATCTTCCTGTTTTCTTTTTTCTTTAGAGAGCATTGAAAATTTAGCATTTCACCCACATGTTTGTGGTCTTTTGAACAGTATCAGCTGCTTTGCAGTGATCTCAGATGGATTTTAAGATTGTTTTTTCTCCCAGCTGGAAAACATGGATGGCATAGCAGCTTCATCTGTGCAGTTAATCAAAAGTACAGTTCTTTGGTGCAAGCTGTGACCACCTTGCAAATCAGAGAACCATTAAAAATCCTGAAATTAGGGATCTGAGCACACAGTCACATAAAAGTGCTATATTTTTCTTGATGAGCTGTAGTTGGATTCTGCTGCACACATCGGATAGAGCTTTAACCAGCAAAAGTTGAATCACATTGCTGAAAATCTGGTGGGGTTTTTTTTTTCCCTCTTTTTTCCCCAGCAGTCAGAAAGCCTAGGTGCATTTCATTTTGGCACCTGGAAGTTACACCTTTAACTTCATGGATGTAGGGTTTCAAGCTGCAGAAAGTCACTGAAAAATCACAATCTCACTGTCGATTAGTTGGCCACTCCTCATGCAAAGATAATTCTTGAAACTTGGAGACAGGAGAAAGAGAAGAAGTGGTCAGAGCAGAGGTGGTCAGAGGTGGTCAGAGCAGAGGAAGTTGGCCAATTTACTGTGCCTCCTGAGACAGTTGGTATCCTTGGGAACACAGAAGTATAAGCCAATTTTGAGAGAAACAAGACAGTAGTGTAGAAGAAATGGAAGAAATAGGCTCAAATGGGAAAGCCATGTTGGATTATTCTTCCAGCCAGACAAAAAGAGGAATCTACACATAGTTGCAGAAAAGGACCATCCATTCCCAAGGGTTTTTCATGGGCCTCTTGGCTAAGTGGGAGAAGCAGCAGCAGAGACCACTGAAGATCTCTACATCTGAACGAAAGAAAACAGCAAACTACGTATTCAGGGGGCTGATCTTATAACTGTAATTCATAGAGAAAATGGTTTATCAGCTTTTCTACTCAAGTTGTCTCTCCCCACTCCCCCACTATTTCACACAGAAACAAGTGTCTACACTCATGGCAATCACAAGCCTCAAGTGAATCTTGTCAGGACCTCTTGCAGCACTGCTCTCTCAAAGCAGATCCCGATTCCAGCTGTAAGAAAAATGCTTAGGCATCTAACATGCCTTTTCGTGGAATTTAGGAGCTGATGCTAGAAGGCTTTGTTGGCTGACTGCTCAAGTGTTCAGAGCTTGGAACTAGAGAAAAGCCAGGAAGAAATGTGCTTTTGGAGTGCTTTCAATGCACTTTGACTCTCTTGAGGTGCATAGTATCAATAGTGCAAGCTGCAGAATTCTTGCTCAGAACTGACTGTTCTGTTGTAGAAACTTTTTCATGCCTTGAAATGTCACATGCTGATCCCAGATGTTAGAAATAATCAAAGCAATGTGACAACTAGAAAACTTAGTATCAAAAGGCAAAATCTGATCTGCATTTTAAGTATCTTTTGAAAATACAGATTCAGGGGGAAAAAGTTTTAAAAAAATCGAGGTATCTTTTCAAAGGTATGATCAAAACCAAGTAAAAGTATAAAATTGTGAATAATTATAAGAGTAATGAGTTTTAGCTGATACATGTGTCACAACTTCCATAAGACCCCTGATCCTAACAGTGACTGATCATATGGAGACATTGTTGAAGTTCAAAATAGACCCTATTGATTACAAAAAGTAATATGTTTTTCCCAGCTGTACTTAGTAGCATTATTTTCCAGCAGAAAATTTCAACTTGGCATTTTCTTTTTGCATTCCATCATTCCATGATAAAGAGGCTTCAGATCTATATTTGTGTTACATCTATGTAACAGAGTGGTTTAGGCTTTTGTTTAAGAGGAGACTGTAAGGATGCTTGTATGGAAGTCCTGTTCTTTTTTGCTTCAAGATGTATGTCTCAGGAATATATCTTTTAAGAAAAACTCTCGAGTCTGGGTTTAGAATTTTGTTTTTCTTGCTGTACTAAAAGGCGAAGATAAGCCTTACCTAAAATTGTTCAGATGCTTTCACGCTTCCAGAGAGTTGAGGTTATATCTCATATTGATTTGAGGCTGATGCAAACCAAATCCTCTTGTTAGTCCTCCACAACCCTGAGTGATTAGTAATGCTTTGCTTCAAGATAACGGCTTGGGATCGTGTAACTGTGGTTTAGAACTTCATGTTTCCGTGGTGTGACAGTCAGTCCATGACTGTGTGCCTGTTCTGCCTATGGTACAGCACAGAATGAGGTGGGGTTTTGGAAACCCACAGCCTGATTTACAACCAGCACAACCATTTAGTGCCACGGTATTTCCCCCAGATTTGCAGGGTGAACTCAAGGATGTCTCTGGCAGTAAATACGACTGCCACTCAAAATTGCTTTTAATAACAATAATTCCAAAATAAATTGTCAAGGGGGATTTTTCCCGATTTCTGTGTAACAAGGCACAAGACTTGACTCGTTTGGAGGCAGTGCCTAGCTATGTAGCAAGAGATGATAGGCATGGATTTACTTAGGGAGGGAAGACAGTAGAAAGTCTGGCTCTTAGCACCGTGAGGTGACATGGTTGTGTCTGTCCCACAGACACGGTTAGATCAGCCCTTGTTAGATCAAAGTGAGAGCTCAACCTATTGAAGGGCAGAGAGATTGTGAAGTACTCACCTTTACTACTAGTTAGGAACAACTTAGACTTCTGTTGGGGAAGATTTGGGTACATTTTATTCTGATTTGAGGCAGAGTTGTATAGATAGCATCTCAGGGATCCTTCTAATCTCTCTTCTGCAAGACAGATAAATTTACTTGGTGCACTCTGACATATAAACCCTCATATTGGATTAAAGTCCAGTATTCTCTGTTTTACTGGAGCTGGGAGCAAATGCTGGAGGAAGAGCAGAAGGAGACGAGCATGTACTCAAACTTCCTGCCACTAATAGTGTGCAGGCTGGGGGCTTCTTGAATTAGTACTCATGTTTTATAGACCTTGGCCTATCTTGCTATCGCAGTTTTTTCTGATCACTTTTTTGAACACATTCATTCACAGTATTCACAATATCCTCTTATGGTATTTCATAACCTAATTGTATTTTAGTTAAGCTCCCCACTAAAAGCTGGCCCATTCTGATTATGCAGAAACTGCCACGTGATGTTTGCCTTTGTCACCTCCTCTGGGTTGCACCTTACAGGAGTGTGAGTGGCGTGGTCCACAGTCCACGTGCTGCTCAGTAGTATTTTACTGCTTGGGTTCCAGAACATTAAACGACACGTTAGGGAAGGAAATCTGTCATTTCTTGTCATTAAGGAAACTTGTCACAGGATTGAACTCAGCTCGCTGGTATAAAACTCAAACTTGAGTTCTACAGCATGACCTTTACGGTAGAATGAGATAATTTTAAGAGGCCATCGTGCCCCAGGGAAGCCAAAATGGAATGGGGAATGGGGGGGAATCATTAAAAATGTGAGTATTAAATTGTTTTTGCACTGTGTTAGGTTCACATATTTGTCCTAACATCTAGTTTCTCTACCACTTTCATCTTAAATCTAAGCTGGATTTTCTTAGTAAACAAGCAGCAAATTCATCACTACGAGCTTTCCAAAAAGCTTTACAAGTTATTTTAAAGATCTTTTTGGATCTTTTATTTTTGTTGCTTCCATTCATGACTAAAGATGCCTGCTTGACATGTCAACAACCATTTTTCGTTCCTGCATTTCAGTCATATTCTGTGAAATTGGACCAAAAAATCTATTAAATTAGATACGCCAATAGGAATTGATTTTGAAATGGAGAAAAAAAATTATTATTCCTTCTGATATTCATACAGCTGTGAATACATCTTGATTCAATTTGTACCAAGCAGTGGGAAAACAGTGTTTGAACAGTTTGAAAGCATTTAATAGTCCTGTGATGCACAGTTGATTTACAGCTGAGCTGTACTGGATTTCAGTGCCATGTGTCCGAAAGTTTGAAGGTATGATATGGAAAATTATTACCTTCCCTGTTATTCTGAGTAATTGCTCTCTAATGGACTCTTCCAGCTTTGAGACTGTTTTATTGCTTAAGGTAACTGTTAGCTGATGCCAGTTAATACAGCTGTGATTATACACCAGCTCCTGGGAGGATATTGTCTGTTCCCTAGGTGACAGGAGCCCTCTGTGCTCTATCCCTCTTAGCTCTGCAGTTGCTTTCTTAAAACAATTATAAAACAACTCAGAAAATCAAAAAGAAAAGCCCTTTCCCTGCAGGAGTGATAACTTAGGATAGCAGAAACAGAGACCTTGCCAAAGTGCTTTGGACCATCGGTCCATCTAGTTGAGAGTCCTGTCTCAGGCAGTGTTGGTCCTGGATGCTTCAGAGGAGATACTGCAGTAGTGTGGTTATGGGGTGGTTTCCTTCTACTGAAGTTTTGTTGACCATCCTCTTCCTATGCTACAAGGTGTTGAGAATTAATTATTCCCTGGTTAGCTTTATACCATTCATAATGTAGCTTGGTCACCTATTTGTCTCTGGTTTTGAGATAAAGTTCCAGATCTCTGTGGGATCTCTTAATCTGAAGTACATTCTCTGCCTTTGCTCATCTCTACCACCTATGTCTGATATCCCCTCATTTGTACAGTGTCCCCTTTGGCTGGAGTGTTAACTGTAATATTGATAAAAGGTAGCCATTGATATATTAAACAGGTTTTTGCTGTTTCCATTTGTTCACTGCCCTTGAGTGCTCTTCCACTGAGTTTGTAGCATGGGGATGTGCCATCTGAGGTTTCTTGTATTTACCAATAAGATTACTTTTAGGCACTTGACAAAGGAATGGTTTGGGGAGGTCACAGATTTTTCCTGACTGGAAGTGGAGCCTGGTCATCAGCCACAGATGTTAGAAAATCGTGGGTGCAGTTCGTGGCACTGGCAAAGTACATGGGAAAATTGGACCTTGGATGAGCAAGTACTCATCTGAATAGGTACTTCACTCAGTTAAGCATGCTTTTGTGTACTTATTCCATTCATACCTCATCCACCCCAATCCTTGTATTTTCTTTTGGTCTGAGTGAGGAACCAGATTGTTTCATGTTGAAACTAAATGGGAAGAGAGGAAATATTTTAAATAATTGAGACATAAGGTAGCTGCAGCTAAGCTGTGAATTACTGTATATGGTGTCAATGCTGAAGGAAAGTAGAATAGACTGGAGACTTCTAAAATCACACAAAAACAGCTGCTCTTTGGCTGCTCTTTGTTGTTCAGATATGACTGGACTTTGCTTTGGAAAGAGGTAAGTTTCTTAGAAGATTAGCCCAATGAAAAAAGGGTGATCTTCCAGTTATTAATGAGCTGTAAGCTCTATTTGCTTATGAGATGATCACCTTCTCTCCAAAAGCCTTTTCTGATTAACTTGAACCAACAGAATAATTACCTGAGTATCTGATCTTAGCACACCTTCTTACTTGCCTTTTTTTCTTTAGGTCTGTTTAGTATGAAAGCAGTTTGACCCAAACTCCTCATGTAGAGCACACTGTGCAGGGTGCTGTCAGAGGATTTCCTCTCTGGTTTAGTAAAGCTGCAGTTGCTGGTAAGGCAGAGCAGTTACCAGTTTGGACTGGGGTGCTGAGATGGGGCTGAGCAGGCTGCTGCAGTGTGGGTAGATGTGGTTGCTTGGCTCTGCTCTAACTCTGCTGTGCAGGAGGAAATGTCACCTCTCAGCACCATGGAGGGAGGCCTCAGATTAAAAGCCAAGGAGTGGCAGTATTGGCATCTCTGTGTTGAAGAACTGGGGTTAGTTCGTTAGTTAATTATTTGAAACACTAATGGGCTGCTCTGTGTCAATATTTGTGGGCCTGTAAGATCCCTCTCCGTACTGAGCAGGAGATTCAAATGAAAATCCAAGCAAGCTTGTTTCACTGTACTTGTGCTGTGATGAAGCTGTAGCTTCCTACACTCATTCAAGAGGTTGAGATGTAATGCTCTAACATACAGCAGTGTCCACTCACCAAAGTGTTTCCCATCATGGATGGTGAGAAAAGAGGGAAAGTGGGCAGCTCTTTCCTCAGTTTCAGAAGCAGAGCCTTTGGCAGTGGTGGTGGTGGTGAAGTCCCATTCCTGTGACAGCACAGATAGTTTACTTCTCAGGCTTCTCCAGATCAGGCTTTTAGCCCCACTTTTTCCGTGTTCCTTTCTGGGACATTTTGCCCAGGTGGAAAGAGTGTAGGCATGTCAGAGGCTTTCTAAAATCCTGTTGGCTATTTAGGTGTCCAGGCATGCTCAGAGAAGTAGTAACAGGGCATGTGGTCAGTTTGTCACACTCTGGGCATATCAGACTCTCTGTGTGTGAGTTTATGTTCACACAACAAGGCTGCGTTCTTGCACCAACCCTATTCACAGTCTTCTTCAGCGTGATGCTCCAAGGGGCACAGCAGACCTCAACGATGAAGGTGGCATCTACATTCGATACCGTACTGATGGAAGCCTGTTCAATCTAAGGCGACTGAAGGCCCACACTAAGACCTTAAACCATCTTGTCCATGAGCTGCTCTATGCTGATGACGCCGCCCTTGTCGCTCGCACACAAGTAACTCTGCAGCGTTTAACATCCTGCTTTGCAGAGGCTGCTGAGCTTTTTGGGCTGGAAGTCAGCTTAAAGAAGACAGAAGTTCTCTATCAACCTGCACCTCAGGAAGTCTTCCATCATCCCCATATCACCATTGGCGAATCAGTGCTCAAATTAGTCCAGCAGTTTAATTACCTGGGTAGCCTCATCTCCTCGGATGGTAAGATTGATGGAGAGATAGACAACAGGTTAGCAAAGGCATATAGTGCTTTTGGAAAACTCCATAAAAGATTTTGGTGAAATAAACACCTGAAGAAAAGTACAAAGATCAGTGTTTACAAAGCCATTGTGCTGTCTCTTCTTTTATATGGATCTGAATCATGGGCCATCTACCGCCACCACCTGCGACTCCTGGAACGCTTCCATCAACGCTGCCTCCGTACAATCCTAAACATCCACTGGTCAGATTATGTGACCAATACATCTGTCCTAGAACAGGCAGCAGTTACGAGTATTGAGGCCGTGTCGCTGCGTTGGGCAGGACACGTCTCCAGGATGAAGGACCACCGCCTCCCTAAGATCCTGCTTTATGGCGAACTTGCCACTGGCTGCTGCAAGAGAGGAGCCCTGAAGAGAAGATACAAGGACTCCCTGAAACAACATCTCAGCCTTGGTCATGTTGATCAACATAACTGGTCTACTCTGGCCTCCAGTCGTGGGGTCTGGAGACACACCATCTATAACGCTGCTGCTTCCTCTGAGAACGCACACAGGGTCACTCTTGAGGAGAAGAGGGAACGCAGAAGGAATTGTTTCTTGCAGAATATACCATCTAAGGAGTCTTTCTGCTGTGCCTTTTGCAACCGGACTTGTCTATCTCGTATTGGCCTTTTTAGCCACCAGCACTCTTGTAGCAAATGTGGGTAGAGCCCTTCCCAAATCTTTGTTCGCAAAGCCCAGCCATGATGATGACTGTCCAGTGTGCAGGCACAGTGGGGATAATCACAGATGGCCTTTTTCTGAATAAAGGAAAGAGGAGCCAGTAATTCTTCTATACGTGTACTCAGCTGCCCAGGGACCTTTGTTGTGGGTTATTCGTGTTCCACGCATAAGACTTTGCTTCATGGATAACGTAGTCTGCATCAAGGGAATTCAGTGGCCTTCCTGAGGGGAGATACAAGTGGTGTGCAGGTTGGGAAGCAAAGAAATTCAACTGCAGGGAGGGAGCTGCATCATGCTACAGGACAAAAAACCAGAAAATGATGTTTTGAAACAGGGTGATGCACATCTATAGACTAATGCTGAGAACAGAGAGGAGTTTAGGGGGAGGGCAGGGCTGTCACTGAATGATCCAAGCCATAGGAGACCTGTCTAGTTAACAGAGCAGTAAATCTGAGCTTTCCTGTGTATATTTATTTTCACGTCACAATCTGTTTAAGAAAGAAAAGCACATTCTAATTGCACTCTAAACAAGGATTTCTCCTTCAGCATTTTACAGCTGTTTCTCGTATGCAGTGCCAAGCTGATCTTGGTGAGATGTTCTAGCAGAGCATGGACATGAGCCCAGTGGGAGGATATTTCTTCTGCTGCATTTTCATTCACTGTTTCAAGGGGCAGTTGAAAGACTGTTTTGCTCCTTCATAAAGGTTTATAATTCACGAAGCCCATTACCATGTACAGAGCTGCACATCTGGCACAAAGCACTCCGGTGGCCCAAAGAATGTGCTCAGCAAGAAATCAGATGCTTTTGTAGTAAATGCTGCGGTCTGACTGGAATTAACTTCATTTAAGACTAAAGAGCAAAGATAATAGATAAGATAATGGCTGCTGGAAAGGTGATACCGGCAGCTGAGTTGAGTTTCAGTACCTGTGACAACTCAGAGCAGCACGAAATGCTTTGGGCTGTAACACATCCAGTTATCAGATACAAGTAGAGCAGCAACCTAATGATTTGATCCTGACAGTTCGGATAGCGAGGACAGTGTGAGCAGCAGCAGCAGGGACGCTCGTTCCCCGTGGCAGAATTTAGGAAGAAAACCCCCTTTCTGTGCCTCCCCTGTCAGTGGTTGTGGGATGCGGGGCCAGCCCGGTGACCACGGCACGGCGCTGCACCACCCGCCTCTTCCCGGCTTGTCTAAAGCAGCCTCAGCAGTGAGAAATGACACTTAGAAACCGAAATGCGCCGAATTTACACTCTTTGCCTTCATTCACGCGCTCGTGTGAAAGGCCAGCTTCTTGGAAAGCAAGTCTTTCACGTGTAGATGCCTGTTACAAAATGCACGTTTGAAAACTGTAGCCTGCTATTTATTAATTTAAAGCAAACAAAACAGTGATTCTGGAGATAAAAATATTCCAGTTGAATAATCAAATGTACCATAAAGTCCCTCTGGACTAAGACATCTTACTAGTGGCATCTCAGCTAAATTTAGACTTTCAAATTGAAACCATTTCTGCTGAGAGGCCAAATCTGTAGGCAAGTTCTTGAGTTAGTGGAAAGACAAAGATACTTCCCAAAGGTTGATTCAGCCACCTACGATCTGAAGTTGTGTGTGTCTCTCCTGACTCTTGAGAAAGGCTCTGATGCTCTTGAATTAGACAGAATGAGTGCAGGACTGAATTTAAGTGTAAAGTTTTGGGTAGGCTGTGGTGAATTGAGGCGCAGATTTTGACAAACTTTCAAAAGAGGGTGGAGTCAGTGTGGTACTTTTTGGCACAAAAGGCCAGATAAAGAACCTCGATAAAGGCTGACAATAAGTCACATCAATCAAAACTGCTTCAAAAATTATTTTTCTCCAATGGAACAGTACGAATCCTGCTGACTTTCGGTGGACCTTATATTCCGATTTACTCTGTGATGCATTGCCCACAGTACACCACAGTTCCTGTACTTGTGTTTTGTGAAATGTCCTCTTGATCTGTCTGTTACTGGGGTCTGAGAGAGCCCTGCTGACTTGGTAAGAGTCTGTACAAGGCAGGTGAATGACAGCTCAGAGGATGCTACATTTATCTTGGGAGGTGGCATCATTTGGAGGTTCCCAGACTAGATGCAGTGCTGACTATATTTCAGTTTTCAGATCATAACATACTTACATGTCTGAAGTAAGTACTGCACAGAACGTTAGGAAGAACAGGAATTTTTGTCAGAACAGTCTAAGAGGACATCCCCAATGGAAGCTTTGGCGTATTCATTAATAGATAAATTAAAACAAAAATTACTCAATTATTTTAATGAGTTTTCATCTAAACCATGTCAGGGACATCATCCTCTGCCAGTTCCGTTGGAGGATTTGTAAGAATCAGGCCCAGAGAAGACCCAGAGAACAAAATATTTGAGTGGAGTCAGTCACAATCCCAGTTCATGAATGCAAAAAAGCATCCCATTTGCTAAACAAAATATTTTCCTGCTTTGCTTATTTCCAAGTTCCCATTCCAGTTATCTTACATTACCTATTAAAATTTTAGATGTAAAAATCTCTTTTCATTCACTCTTGTAGTATGAACTGTATTTTTTCTATTTATTCAGGTAGAACAGAACCTGGCTGCCTCGTTGTTTAACAGTTAGTGTTCTCTACTTCAGCCTAGTAAGTACTCATTTAGCTTTATTTAAATATTATCATTTTTTCTCCTCCTCTGAAAAAATGGAGAAGAAAGAAGTTCTTTTGAAATTTTGACTCACACCCAAGGGTTTTGTAAAACTGGAATGTGCAATTAACATAAAACCAATTCTTCGTATCTGAAATTGTGGGGGAAAAGGCAGAACTGATTCTTGATGCCTCTCTTGTGCAACCCAGCATTCCTTCAGACTAGAAAGATTCCAGTATTAGTGGAAAGCGTTTTTGTAAGACATCTCAGCCCATGCCAGCACGGCATGTAATGCACACCAAGCAGGCTAACTCATGAAGAAAAACATGTTTACAGAAACTGAAATGACTTCTTTGTTGTTTACTCGTGAAAAGGAGAATGGCGTCAGGAGTACTTCTAGAGAGAATCTTGCTTTTGAATTGCGACTGAACCAGCACTGCAGTGTGACTGGGCAGGATTTCCATGACCTTGAGACCGTTCCAGGAGCTGCTGGGCAAGTGCCCCATCAAAGAGTTGGTCTGTGGCACAGAGGGAGGCATTGTCATCTAAACACACGGCTGTAGGCTGGACTTAGCGCTGCCCAGTCACCCCAGGGAAAGTGACTGACTGCTGAGCGACAGCAAACCCTGCTGGGAACATCACCCACCTCGGCAGCACTTCCACTCTCGTCTTCTCATGCTGATGGATCAAGCTCACCTAACTAGTTCAGTGCTTCAGCATGTGCTCTAGATTGAAATCACCAGCAATGTGTGAAGGTTTACATGCAGCTGTGCTGCTTGTGCTGTGCTGACCCTCTTATAGCACATTGTAGAAATCTTGCTCCCAGTTACAGGATTTTGGAATTCCTTTGGGTATTTCCTGTTCACTTTTATCTGCTCCCCTTCAGGGATCTGTAATTGCTTCTGAATTTTTTTACCTCTGATAGATATGCATCATCAGTACTTGTTAAAGGTGGGGTTTCTTTTGTTCTTTTGCTTTGTTTTGTTTTCCCTAAAGAGTAATTTGTAATTCATGCACTGGAATTGTCTTTTGGCTTCAGGCTTGAGATCCTGGAGATCCTACCCACAGTGGGCACAGGCACTGTTCTGTCTCTGCTCACCTGGGCATGGAAGGTGTTTGAGTACTGCCTATGCAGTCAATCAGAATTACATTTTTTTACCTTTCTTTTTCCAGTAATAGCTGAGTGTTTTTGCCAGTGTTAACGAAGATCTGTGGGTATGCTGACAGTACCTGGGCAGGAGGCAGCTCAAGACAAGAGAAGGGAAAAAACTGACAAAATAAAAAATACTGAGTGTAAAGAAGATTTACCTTCACCTTTCCTGGTAAAATAGTTGCCCAACAGGGCTTCCAGCTAGGTGCTGGAGGAGAAGTTATCACCATGAGCAACATTAGTGGAAAGTATTTGTGTTGTGACTGTCCAGCCAGCACAGCTCTGAGTGAGTAATTTGTGCAAAGAGCAAGGCACAAGTATGTACCTTATTCTTTTTTTTTTTCCTACAAAGAGTAGGGAATAGGAAGAGGGGTGATTCACTCACGAGTTAGACATCGCTTACTGTGTTTCCCTTAAAGAGCTTACTTGGGCAATTTTGCAAACATTGCTCTTGTAGGGCTTGTCATATGATTTTTAGCTCCTCATCCTTTCATCTTCTTTCTGCTCCTGGGTGATACTCCTTGTCTTTGCTCCTCTAGATTTTCACCCATTTTAACAATAGCATTCTCTACTTTTTACAGGATCTTGTGTTACAGGCTCTCCTGGTTCATTTTAAACTTTACATTATCCTTGTGGCACGAAGTTACCACTGTTTTCAAGTGGGGAAACAGGCACTGAATCCACAGACCTCTTGGCCCTCCTTGGTGTACCTTATATACAGAGCTGTTGTACGATATACCCTCTCCTAACTTCTGTCAGAGAAGAGTTGTTTGGCTAAATGCTCTTTCTCCTGCCACTGTGGGTTTTCTCTATACTGCAGATTTACTAGTGATTTCTCCATATGGCCAAGGAATGTATTTTCTGGAGAAACTTCTGTGTAGCTGAATAGATCCCCTTCATCAGGCTGTATTTTCCTGCTTTCTGTCCTTAATTTCATCCCATGCATTTACCTGTGCTTCCCTTCTTAAACAACAAATAAGTGTGTTCTGCAGGATCATTGCTGTCTACTTGCCTTCCTCCTTCCAATCACCATTCTAGAATGCATCTCCCATTCTTTCTCCCCAGATTAATGAAACTTTGCTTTTCCAGACCAAATGTCAGTTTTTTACTTTCCAGGCCTTTCCTCCCCTTACTTTTTCTCCAACTAGCTGGAGCGATCTCTCTCTTCTCTTGGTGTCTGCTCTGAAGGCAGGAGCTATTCTGGTGCTTTCTCTGCTTCAGCAGTGGAAGGTGAGTGACTGGACAAACATTGCCACATAGCTTGTCTTGTGCTGCCCTCAGCATGACCAGGAGACAGGGAGACTGGGACAAAGAAATATCAGGGATAAGATAACTGGGTTCATGGAGGAACGTGGGGATGACTCACATGGGATCAGAAGTATGACACAAATTGGTGTTGCAGCAGTAGCAACTGCTTCATCCTCAAAAGCTGATGGCTCTGTGGGAAGCAGATTGCAAATGACTCAGTTGGCTTTGCTGACTCCTGCACAAGTTTGAATGAAGCCCAGGCTGACCTCAGAGGTCTGCAGTGAGTTCATCCTATTGATGCACGCAGCTGGGAGATGTCTGAATCCTGTCTCTGGGTGCAGTGCTGGCAGCAGTTAAGATTGCTACCCTGTGCTCAGAGCAGAGCATGGCAGAAGGCTCACTGTGAAATGGTGCTTCAGAGGAAGGCAAGGCACACACTCCACTCCTGTTCCTTTCCTCTCCTGCACCCCATTTCACCTCTCTGTTTCATCAGTGTGTACAAAATCAGTGGATGTAGGTCCTGTTTCTGGCACAGAGGAGCCTGGACTTCTGTGATTGCTATTGGATGCAGCTGCTAATGTGTTGCTTCCCTAGTGTGGCTCTTTCCCTTGTTCCTCAACCTTTTACTGACGGCATCACTGTGAAAAGTAGCGTGAAACGGATGTTGGATCAAAACATACAAAAAAGTTAACAAATAGGGTGGTGTCGGGCCAGTTAGTGGGACTTAATATTTGGCAATACCATGATCTGATGAAGTACTGAAGAAGAGGCATGCAGTTAGTTTAGCGTGGTTGTAAGGAAAGTGCATCTTGTCCAAGAAATCTGACGTCAGATTTCCTTGAGGTTATGAGGTTAATGGATTGAGGTTTTCTTAAAAAAACCTCAAACAATCAAAAACCATAAAACCCCCAGCACACATTATGTGATATTGCTGAAACATTTGCTAAAGAGATAAAATGCTGGCTCAGAGTAGTGACAGTAGCAAGTAGAAAGTAGGTGGATCCAGTGGGTTTGCGTATGGAGTGGTTAGGCCTTTTAATACTTCAGGCTGGAGCTTTTAAACAACTTTCTGCATGATGTGAAGGTGGATCCAGTGCCAAGTAATGACAAGAGCAGAACAGTGCAACAGGTACCTTGTCAGTCACTCATCAAATTGGAACCCGCTGAGAGAAAATGATTTTAGCACAGCCTGGCATTGGGTGCCACAGCCGGTGGGGCAGACAGGCAGCATCTTCAGGAGGAGGGACACCTTGTCCTGGAAAGCCTGAACTCTCTAGGTGGTTTTGCAGTTGTGGGGAGCAGTGGCATTACATGCAGTGAGGTGTTGCAGATGTTATGCTTCTCCCAGTAGAAAATTACAAGTTGGAGACAGTGCATTAAAAAGGAAGAAACCTTCCTGGACCTGAGTGCTTTACCTTCTAGCTTATCAGAAAAGTGACTCAATGACAATAAAACTGCATTAAAGGATTCTTAATGCAGCAGAGAAAAGCATCCCCCCAGGAAAAACTGGGGGCTGGAAACTGAAATCAGAAAAATAAAATGAAAAAAGTAATAAATTCTTAATAAAAGATGTAAAGAATCCCTGGAACCAAGTGAAGGCTCTTGGCCTCCTGAAATCAAGACTAGATGCTTTTTTGGCAGTTGTGTTCAGCTAAAGCATGAGTTTACAGGATCAGAGGTAGCAGAGAGAAATTCAGGGTCAGGCAGTGGGATTCAGCAGGTCCAGCAGTCTTTTAAAAAACAAAAGCCTTGAAAAATCGTATCACCCTAAAGCACAGGGTCAGGCACAGAGCCAGTTTTCTCTCGTGGATGGTAAAGGCAGATGTTAATCATATCACATTCCTGCTAACCTTCACCAGATTTTCTTTGTCATCCTTAAAAGGGTCTGATTTAGCTCAGTGGGAGGGTTTTCATTGGCTTCACTGAAAAAGGGTGGGTCAAAATAACATTACTTTTAGTCCCAGATAGCACTCTGGTTTGATGGTGTTTCCTTCAGATATCAAGTGTGAGGGATTCACTAACATGTTCTTATACAGGCAGCCCTTTTGCAGGATGTATTAAATCACTAGAATGTAGTTATTTGACTGATTATCTTTGCAAGAGCTAACACAGAAATTAGAATTTGGATATTGCATTTTCCAGTGTCATTTGGTAACAATTGCAATAAATTTGATGTATTCCTACCCATCCAAATTCACCGAAAGATCAGAATCAGAGTTGTTTATATTTGCATGATTCAGTTGTAATTGCTTTTGTGTCTTCACTGCTCTTTCCATGGAGTTCTCCTTGGGCTTTTGAGTTTGAAGAATTATTTTGAAAAGCGGAGTTCAGGGAGAAGGGGGAGGATAGAGGCAGAGAGAGAGAAAGCTTGTCTGCAAGGCAGATTGTTTTCCAGGCTCTCACAGCTTTATTAAAAAGTACCTGGAGACAAGTTAAAAAAAAGAGAGATTCCTGGTCCCAGCACAGAACTCACTCTTGGTTATAAAACCAGTGTAGCTGGTGGTGCCTAACAACAGACTTGGGCAGCTCTTGCTCGAGCATTTCACCACGTTATTGTGGAACAGATTATCTGTGCTGTCTCCTTATGCCAATTCCCGATTGGTGTCCAAACTGCTGCTTTTACTACCTGTGTCCCAGTGACCGTGAGAAGAGATGGTATTTAATTTGAGAATAGGTTGTGTTTGTTTTGCGTGCTGTTAGACAAGTAGTCTCTGCTGGCCTCGGCAAGAATCTCTGTCTTCTGTTGGATGCGCGTGCAAGATTCCCATGAAAGCTGATGGATACGCAGTGGAAGAGGCCAGGGAGAGCTTTGTGGGTCGGTGCAGTGGGCGAAGGGGCTGCCAAGTTTCTGTCTGTTGCTGTGTGCACAACACACGCTGCAGCCAGGACCCAGACAGAGCTGCCACGAGGGCCAGCGGGAAGTCTCAGCTGCCCTATCCTGTCTGAGCAGGAGGCGGGTATTGGGAATTGAGGGGAAGGAGCTGTGCTCCTCTGGGTGGTGAGAAAATAGCAGGAGTAGGGGCAGTGAGAGGAGTGGTACCTAATGGGGACAGTACACCTGAGCCTCACAGCCTTGGAAAGGATCCCGTGGTCTGCACTGGTGGCTGGAGTGCTCTGTGAGAGGGGATGCAGTGTAATTCCTCATGGCTTGTTAGAGCTCTGTGAGAGACGGAGTCATTTACTGTTGGTTTCTCTTTATACTCCTGTTCCCCCAGGAGGCACCACATTCACCCCAGACTTGGAGTTTGTCTGCCTCAGTACTCTGAACTGAGAGGTGCCAGCAGGCCGATGGAAAGGAAGGGAGTTAGGCATAAGAATAGAGAAGGAAGAGAGAGAAGCTGTCACTGTAACAGAATACCAGGAAAATTGTTTCGGGCTCCATGGGCTCAGGGAAGCACAACAGGGCTGGGTGGATCATTTCAGGTGAATGATTGCATTGGTCACTTAGCCCTCTATGTGTGTCTGAACTATCTGGGACTAGAATTTGTCCAGAATTTCCCATACATCCTGTGCAATCATATTTAATATACAGGATTTACTCTCTACACCCTCTCTTCAGCAAGGTCTTCCCATATTTCTGGTACTGGAAAGCTGCTTGATAACATTTCTGTCTTCTGGTGTTGGAAAGTTGCTTAATAACATTTCTGTCTCTTGTTGGCTATCCAGAGTGCCCACAACTGGAGGCAAGCAGTTCACTTCAGTATTGACCCAAACCATAATAATCCTGAAATTTTGCTAGAACTAAACAAAACCAAGTGGTAGCAGAAATGTTGTGTGAATGTTGCCCTTCAGAATTCTGTGGTCATCTGCATTTGAGGCAAAGCAAAAGGAAAGAAGGCAGCTGTTTCGTTCCCTGTGATGCAGGTGTTGGGATGTGTCTGATATCAGACTCTGCTTTTCTGTCCTTGGGTCATCACCTGAGTTTTACAGCAGACACACAGAGTATAAATTCCTGCTGTTTAGTGAATCAGGGTTAAGCATAGTCCATTCACTAACATGTAGTTGGTCCCTTTGGTGTGGAAACTGCTTCATCTTCCTCCTCATCTGAGTTTGAAGCATCGCTGTAGTTTGTCCAGGCTCCATCTGCATGGTGCCATGCATGTTGCACCTTTTTTTTTTTTCTGAAGGGCGCAAGAAGATCAAGTTAACTGTTAAATCACAGAAAAGACCAACAACTTGTGTTGTTGAAAAAATTAAATTATAGTAGTGCAAATAGTATTTTTCTAATCTGGTTTTTTGATAAAATGACAGAAATTTCAAGTCAGTCCTGGTAATTATACTAAACAAATCAGTGCACAGTGGGATCCAGTGCAAAATTAAACGAGCTACAGTCTTATGGACAACCTAGAAATGCATTCCTCAATGTCAGAGCCATCCACTGGTTCCTCCAACCTATTTTTCAACCACATAAGATTTAATTGTTGCAAATGGAATACTTGTTCTACAGAAGTCCAATAAATCTGCAGTCTGTCTTCCCAGTAATCAATCACAGATTGTGAATTGCATGAGGAAAAATCTATAAGATATGTTCTTCATGTCTAGTACGTTGGGTTATTTTCATGTCTTGTGGTTTGAATTTGGCCACTGTCATTTTAGAGGAATTTCCTGCCATCTGCGTTCAATTGAATTTTCTCACAGATTTGGGCTTGCTTGTAAATACTGGGATCTGGCAAAAGGAGTATCTTTGTTCTTCAGGGGCATATTCAAAAACCGTTAACATGGTGTTGGCAATGTGCTGGGTTAGGGAAGATCCAGGAGATAAAAAAGGTATAAATTCCTCCCTCCCCTAACAGCTGATGATTTATCTGGGTAGGAAAAAGAGCAATGAGTGCATATGTTTGTGGCAGAGTTTTATCCTGAGCTATCAGGTTATTTAATATTTTGCTTGTTATTAGGGTGTTGATCTTACTGTCTGCTTGTGACCACGTACACAGGCAGTAAGCTGAGTAGCTGAAATATTACAGCAAATTCCTAGGGTGTTTCATTGCACAGTCCCAAACAGATTGGGAGTCAATTTAGCATCAGCTCTAATTTGTGTTTTGGCTGCTGGTTTTGCATTTCGAGTTAATACCCAAACAGTGACATTAGCATATGTAGATTCTTAGAAATGACATGTACCTCGGGGCAAAGGGGCTGCTCCATCCTCACTTTAACATACCAGCTGCAGTGTTGCAAAATTCAAGGTAATCTCAGCCGAAAGCTGCAGAGCGAGCCTTCTGCATTCCTTCTGAGAAGAGTGTGTATAATCAAATAAAAAAAAAAATCCAAGCATTGAGGATCAAGTTTAAACCAACAAAATCAAAACAATTCAGAATGGAGTTTATTGCCGTCTTGAGCTTAACCTCACAACGAGAAATAACAGATAAAATGGATTTACGTGTGTACTCAACTCTGTTACTGACTAGACATGGAAGAGATGTCCCAACTCAGAAGGAACCTGCTTCAATTTATCTCGTTTTGCATATTTCAGTTTGTCAGACTTCGTGTTCTTTGGGCATAAATCAAGGGCAGTTCCACCCTTGCTGTGAAATGTAGGCCTGTAAAAATGATAGCAAGGGCTTCTAGATCTGTCATGTCTCTGGTTGCTTAACAGTTTATTCTATTTGTAGATGGAAAGATGTGTTTTCTGATTGCCAGTTTCTCAAACTAACTTCGGTCTTCAAGAGCGGGTTATTTCATCCAGTATGTCACTGGGCCAAGATTAGATCTTCCCCAGTTCCTTTAAACTCGAATTGTGCATTTAAGTATGTGCAACTGCCTGGAGTTCAGGACAGTGATCTGTTGGTAATGCAGCAGAGGGAATCCTGCTTCTGCTCCCTTAGTTTTGCAGCAAGGGGAGAAATAAGTGTTTTGGCCAAGGATGCTCTTGGAATGTCTCAGTGTTGTTCAGCCTTTGGTTTCTGTAGCAAGGATTTTCCAAATTCTGTCAGCTCCTGAAAGCAGTCCTGTCTTAAGATGTTAAACAACAACTCAGCCCAGGGAGTAGAGGGTGTCATTTTTGCATAATTTATCTTTTAGAAGAACTGCAGAATGAGAATCAAGGTGTTTTCAGTATTGCATTTTCCATGGTCTGGAAATAGTCAGGCACCGACTTGCTCCTTGCAGTTGCTGTGGACACACTTAAAACTCACAGGCTTTGTTCCTGCAGCCTTTGCTCTGCCCAGGGATGGTGAGATCCAGTGGGAACAAAGCAGTTTACTCTTACTGGCACGAGCAGCTGCACTTGCATTTACATCTCTGGGTGCTTTTGGGACAGGCAGTTTGACGAACCAGGAATGGTGTTCACCCCAGATACACGGGAAAATTGCTGCCTCATGTGAATCCTGGGGAATATTTGCACTCCTGCTGTGGGCAGGCTGACAGTGTGAGTAAATGGGCGTAATTCAGCTGAAGCAGGCCGGTCTTGTGTGGTTCTGCCATGTGCCTTTTGGGATGCCAGTGTGTCACCCTGGCGTGGACCTGTTCATTGCCTGGGAGGAACATGGAATATTCCCCCATGGTTCACCTATATTTTAGTTCATCTTTCTAAAGATTTCAGATCTTACTGATATTTTGGAGGGTTTATCCGGTTCTTACTGTGCATATTTTTCTTTCCTCTTCCCTTTTACCTTATTTTTTATATTAGTCTTTCTATCATAACGCTAGTATAGATATTTGTCATTTTTGAGGCTATTTCCCATGATGTAACTGTATTTTAATTAATTTATAATACATTGAGCAGCAGTATTCTGCCTTGACTAAGAAAATGAGGTTGTTACTTTATGAATAAATAGATGTTTATTCACTACTTCTATTTTTAATATGGGATTACTATATTAGCAAAAATTACCTATTTGGTCTTGACAGCAAAGCCGTGGATCAACATCTGGAAACACACCTTCCAACTTTAAGGCATGACTCTGAGAAAGAGAGGCTCCTTTATTTAAGTAAAGTTTCCAAGATTCTCTGGATCACCAGTTTAATTTGCTTGTTTACCAAACAAAGGGTTGCATTTTACACAAGCCAAATGAGCCTGGCACTGCAAATAAAAAACAGATTACATTCGTTGCCATTAGTCATTCAAACTTAAAGGGCAGCTCCTCCCTGAAAAGCAGCTCTAAAAACGGCATTGAAGATTTCCATGGGCTTTGTCCCTTATTATTTCCAAAGCATAAGCACTAAAGTAATACTTTTATTATCATGTCAGTCTTGTACAAATTAATTTTGTTGACTGACCCTACTAATAAAATTTTTCACGTTTGACAAGCCTGTCTTCTATTCACTTACACAGTCCCCTCTGTGCAGGTTTTGTCCCTGATTATGCTGAGGCAAATCTGGGTTCTCGTATAGTCAGGAAGAGCTGAACCCTTTATTTTTTAGGGAATTTTTTAATTTGAGTGGATAAATGATGGATGGGATAAATCTTCAGCATTTTGTTCCAGTGATTAGATCACATCATGTCCTGAATGAATCCTGTTGTTTGTTCCAATGTCCCTCTGCTTTGGGTATAATATTTCTTGCTTTGTCTTTGGGAAAGTTGATAATTTGCTTTGTCCCTGATCATCTGTCTTTATCAGTAATCCTGCTATCCTTGTGTTCCCTCTTCACACATTAGGTTATTTTCCTGTTTCAAACAACTGTGTCCCTTTCTTCTCCTGGATTTCCCAAACATACCAGGCCCTCACTGATTTCATCTGCACAATGCTCTTCATGTAAGGCTCTACTGGAGACCAATAAAACCTATAGGGAATTAGCTGACAAAGCCAATTGTTATTGTTATTTCCTAAGAAAACATGCTTGCATTTTCTTTTTCTTTCTCTGAATAGCTAAATGATCTTAACAATAGTTCTCTTGTTCTTTCTCCTTTATTTGGTCCTCCCTGCCATTTTGTATCATGAAGTTAAAGTACTGATATATCTTGTATACTGAAGGGCATCTGTCAGGCTTCCCACATGTGGTTATGCAGAAAAAAAGAGCATCACTTTAAGACTCTATGATTTTGATAAGAACAGGATGCTTATCCTATGGATAGTGAAAGATTCCTAATGGTCTTAATGATCCAGTCTGGCTTCCAAATGCCTGGGTTTTGTTGTAATTTCAGTAAGTAAATTATTGTTGCTGGGAAGCTTCCCTGGATTTGCTAATTCAATTTCATTTGGATCCTGAGCTAAATCTCATTAAGAACATAGACAGTCTCTGCTGAGGTATTGTGTGAGTGTGCATATATATGATTCTTGGGGATTCTCTGGGGAGACCTTTCTGATGTCAAGGGCAAGGTGCCTCAGCAACACGGAGCAAAATAACCTGGAGCCTTGCCTTAATCTCCCATTGTAAACCTTGGAATTGCAGGTGTTGATATCCCCATGAACTACTCGTGAGCTACTCGGTGAAATCAGATGAGCTGAATACAAGTTTGCAGTTACCCAAATTTGCATTTGCTCAAGCTGATTGGATATATATCCTCCTTCTTTTAATGTGACTGTAGAGAGGTTGCTGTGTTGTCACTGAAATACTCACGTGGCGTAGTAGACTGAGTTTCAAAATAAGTCATTGGAGATTGCTATGCTAAAACCTCTTATAGATAAAAGCAAGAGTAAAAACTAACATTCCTATCAGAGGTTTCCACAGATCTTCACCAGAGGGTTCTGTTAAAGGTGGCGTAAATCTGTGTGCTTGAACTTCTTTTGCCCATCTGAAATTTTGACACGGGTGGTACTGATCATTGGAAAGTGCTTTTGCATTGCACTTACCTATCATGCCTTTTATAGAGGCCAAATGCTTAAGTGCAAGCAGATGAGTAATTTAAACCATTGTGGACTATACACAATCCAGAGAATAAACAGATAATTAGATAGTGTAAATCAGCAATAAAGCTGTAGAGGAAAAACATGCCAGCTAAAAGATTTGATACATTATCCTTATAGTTTTCAAAGACATGCACATTTCATCTTCATACAACCATCTTATAATTTAAATCAGAATGTGTCTCTGAAGTTAGTATGCAGCCCTGAGAGATAGAGGAGACATGGGAAGCACCATTGCAGAGAGTGAAAAGCTTCACAGTAGGGTATCTGTGACTGATGCAGGGATCTCTGACTCCAGCCATGTTATTATTATTTTTTATGATCTGTGACTTGTGCTGTGACAGATTAGAAATATGTTTTTGGAAGCTCAGAGAGGCGTAGATACATAAAGTTCTATGAAAGTGTTTAAAAACGAGTGACAATTCCTAATTATATGCATTAATTTCTTCTAATTTTTTTGGCTATTGCTTCGTTTTGTGGTTCTTGATAAACAATTGGTTTTATTTAAACTGAAGCTCTGTTCCTCTCAAACCCTCAACCTCCTTGTGAGTTGGATACACAACCCATCATTTGTGGCCTCACACAGTCACTATGGGGATGTTCAGGAATAATGTTATCACACATCTTGCTTGGTGTTAAGTAGGAAACTAAAGAAGCAGTTGAGAATAAAAAGAGAGAGCCTGTATTCACAGAAGAAAATGATAAGTTCAAGCCAGCACCTTTGCTCTTGTGAAGTCGAGAACCTTGGAGGAAGAGCAGTTGAAATGCTGAGTTAGGTTTGTGTCTTAAGCTCACAACAGGATGCAGAAAGTGTGGGGCTGTCAGGTCCTTCTCATGATGAAAGCTCAGTTGCCCTGAGACCCGTGAAGGGAGCTGAAGTCAAGGCAAACACCCGGCACAGACAAGCTCTCAGAAATCATACTTTGGCCAAAAGTCTGCTCTGGACTAATCCCCCAAGTGACACTGATATTACCAAGAGACAAGAGGGCTGTGGCTGTTCCTCTTTGGCTATTAATATTAAACCAGCATGACTATGGGAGAGATCAAATTGCATCTGCTGGGAGAAAACCCTCTGGCTTAGACTCCCTTTGTGCCTGCTGGAAGAGACAGTGTAGGGCTGCAGTATTTGGGTGGGGAATGTTATCGTACTGTCTTGACTTGCAGGCTCTTCCCATGTAGAGCTCCTTGGAAATGATGTGGTTAACAGTGTATTTGTTTAAGAGGTAAGGGGGGGAGGGAAATTAGTATCAGATAAAAATGTATATGTGTGTGTGTATATATAAATTCCCAAAGCATTCACAGCCAACCACTTAATAGTTTTCATTGAATTAATTTTAAAATGTGAACCTTGTTTCCTTTATTTAATAGAACAAAACTACTTCCATATTCTTGCCTGTTACTAGCAGGGTTTATATAGCATTCTGCAAACAAAGTAAGCATTAAAGTCCCTTTTGCCCATCTGTGGAATGAATAATTTTGTGCAAAGTATTTATTATAAGCACACGATACACTTAAACTTTTTACTGTAGTGGTGACAGATCCAGCACAGAACTGGATTGTTAAGTAGCAAGCACACCACGCTCCTATACTGTATAAAAATTTACTGACCTTTCTGAAGGCTCACGGGTTCAAAGGAAAATGTTAGCTCACTTGGCTAACTTTTGGGTGCTACTTAAAACGATTCTGGATGTTGGAAGTAGTGTGTAAGAGGCTGTGATGAATTTCAGTTAGAATTGCACAACTTCATGAAGGTGAACGGAAAGGTTTGGGTTGGGCACATGGACACTGGACACCCCTGTACTCCCTGGGAAGCTGCACTGGGCAGCAGCTGGGTACCACTGGGGTAGATACTAAAATGTCCTTGGGAACCACCTCAGAAAAACTTTTAAGATTTCTCTGGTATTGGACAGAAGTTGGGACTAACGCAGAGGTGACATGTCACAAGTACCTCTCACTAATGTAGTTGCTTTTAGGGTGATTTACAGGAGGCTGCTATAATGTACTAATGCACACACACACCAGTCCTGTTTGCTGTAAGCTGAAGTGGTCCCTTCCCTTCTGTGAGTTGCACTTTCTTTTTCATTCCAGTTAATTGCTCCTAGAGTTGCACTCTTCCCCCTCTGGGATTCAGTACGTGCTTAATATTCAGCTGTCTTGTCAGAACCCAGAGTTTGGGCTCCCCAAAACATCCTTCACATGGGTCTGTATGCAGAGAGCCAAATTCACGTGGGGTCACGAGGAGATGAGGATGTGTGGATTAGTCACAGCAAGAAAAGCAGACACCAGACTGGAGGGAGTCTGAGTGGGGATGACATACAGGCCAAGGGCTCTTGGAGGTGACATCAGTCACACCACCATAGATTTCCTGTAACCTGGGTTATGCTCACCTCTGGATTTGGCCTGAGGGCTTTTGGACATGGCAGCAGGGGCAGCTGGTTTAATTAGCCTCTCATAGTACTGTATTACTGATTGGAGAAAAAAAAGAGCCAAGTTTTAGCTAAAGGTATTTGAAAATATATTTTCAATGTTTTCTGGCAGCCAAAGGACCAGACTCCTTTCTCTTTATCCTTTCCAATCTGCTGCCCTCACCATTTGGAATGAGCTGCCTGCTATGCCTTTACATCCAGTTGCAGGGCCAGTCCTGTCTCCAGAAAAACCTCTCCCTCATTTATTTGACCTTCCCAGGGATGAGCATTTAGGGACAGCATCTCAACTGGTCCCTGAATGTCTGCCTTTCTACACCTATCTGGTCCCATTTCTGAGTGCTGTTTTCTGTTTGGTTGTTTGAATCATGTCTGCAGTCAATGGTAGGGAATTTATGCCACAAACCCATTGTGCATCACATCCTTTATTGTCTTGATAGGGGTGATGCAGTTCAGTGTAATTTCTGAACTCTAAAGTGAGGTTGTCTGTCACTGATGTTTCATCTGTGAGGGAAACGTCTTCTGTGATGGTATATTCTGTTTTATAATAGGAAACTACTTCTGTTTTTGCTGTGTTTGAGTTATGTCCAATGTGTAGAATGGCACCCGAAGTGGGTTTAGGGATGAGGATTGTGTGCGCTTTTCCAGCTGTAGCACCATCTTTAAGGCTGGTGGTGGGCTGGCCCTGCAGCTGTTCTGGAAAGAAGCCTTCTGACATACAGCTTGTGGAGCCAATCTCAGAATAAACATTAAATTCCTTTTTGCATCTTTGAAATACAGCTGAAGATCAGAGTGGAGATATGCACGTATGGTAGAAGATAGATATTGCCCTTCATGTGCAAGTGCATTCTCTGATAGGTTGGTTTTTTACCTCCAGTGGATGGTTGTGAAAAAAAGATCCCCGGATCACTTTCTCACTGTTTGTCAGGAATGGTGCATTCTCTTTCAGGCTTTGCTTCATGTACGTTCCTCTGTCGTCACTGTGTTTATAATACTGCTTTCAGGAGAGACTTGCTCTTGTCCTTGCCCAGATCCCAGTGGGACCTGTAAGAAAGGTACAAAGCCAGAGGAGCTCTGGGTTCCTCGCTCCCTTTCTGGATCAGAAGGGTAAAGGAGAAGACGCTCCTGAACACAGGTCAGTCTTGGGGAAAGGTTGGAAATAACAGCTCTTTTGCTGTGCCATTTCCAAGGTGTCCTCAGAGTTACACCCTGCAAGGTTAGAGGCATGTACAAATATAGGGAGGGAGGGACAGTGGGAATGTTTCATGTTATTGTGAGTTCAGGAAAATGCCTTTGGTGTATAGTTGGAATGTATTGTTGTAACCAAGAACAATAAACATAATAACTGAGAATACATAGAAGTATTTCAGGATGTTAAGAAGTGACAAAAATATAAAATTATTTGTTCTGTGAAAGCCCCTTTCTTTCTGTTGGATAATGACCTAAACCCTGTTTATTTCCAACCAGGCAATTTGCACATCTGTTCTGATGTTACTGTCCAGGTTTGTTTGCTGTTATTCTTTGATGGGAACACCTAAATTATTTACAGTTCACAGCAAGACCTGTTTAGTTGGGTCAGTTGTTTTCCTCAAGCATGTAAGACATTCAGGGGTTTGTTTGATATGTAGATGGGAGGAATCTGGTGAAATACGGTATTAATGGAGAAGGTGGTTTTTACTTCCATTGAGTCTTGCACTTGATCCAACATTAGCTAGAGTTTTAAATTTATAATGCTTATGTCAAGGAGAAACTTGAAATAAATCATGTTTTATAGTCTCGATAATGTGGTGTCTGTACCAGCTGATACTTTATTTCTTCAGTCCTTTGATTCTTTCCATATGAAGGGAGCAAATACTTCCATCAGGTTGATATGGCTCTTTCTTTCCTTAGAAGTTGGATACCTTCAAAATGGTTCGAGGAACTGCATCTCTAAAATTTGCATAAATAAATCAACTGTGTACTGTGGCTTTTGTGATGTTCAGTGTCTTTTTATTATTTGATGATTAAATGTAATGCAGTTTACTAATGAAGAGATGTATTTTGAAGAGCAAAGGTCAGGGCCAGATTTGAAGACTTCCATTGCCTGAAACGTCTAAAGTAATTTTAATCAGGGAATTTACTTGCCATCATCAAAGTACTTTTCCTTTCATGATTTGAAAAAGTCTTGCTGCTGATGTTTATAATTATGGAACACCACCATCAAACCCTTTGCTCATCAAACTTCATTACAATGATTTATTTGACATGCAGTAATACTTGTAATGCAGAACAGAAACAGAGCTATTGATTTACCAGCAAATTCATTAAAATTGTGTAAGTATTATTGCCAATAGATACATAAGGAACATAAATTATTTTATTCTGGTTTTTGAGTTACAGAGGGTCTGTCAAGGAGTTCCATATAAAGCAGTGCAGAACACTGATATTTCTGTACATTAGCAGACACTGCTGGAATAGCTTTTTGTATTTAGAGGTGTCATACTGTCACATTTTGCTTGAGAAAGTATTTTGGTTGGTGCAGTCCTGTTTTGCCAGGAGACGTATTTTATGACCTGTAATGAAGTCAGGAGTATGGTGAGTGACATATCATGACTGTTTTATAAGATACTAAATAGATTACCTACTGGGAAGGGAAAACGGTTTGCATTTCTCTGCATCACAGGTTTCAGATTCATCCAGAAGCTACCATGCATCTGGAATATTTTGCTGTTGTAAAGAACTCTTTGAACTTGTTTTTATTTATATTAAAATGATCCCGGAAGTGCAGGGCAGGACATTTGCTTGTGTTATATCTCCAGAGCGGTGTTTGTTTTGTATCTCTTAGACTGTGTGGTATGCCCTACAGCACCTGCTCCAGTAGAGCTGCAGTACTGATCAACATCTGCCAGAAATAAGTCCTAATTTTTATATTGTCATTTGTAAGTGCTGTGGGTTGTTGATACGGTGCAGGAAGAAAAGCACCATCCTGTTACACCGGTGATGGAACTATCTGGAGAAGTGTGAAGACTGAGTTGGGCTCTGGAGAGAGTTTGTCTCTGTGGGACTTAGTGAAGGTTGAATGTTTGAAGGGACTCCTGGTACACTTAAACTGTGCTGAGTTCAAGGGCACATTTTGTTCTTTGCATGTTTTACTGCTTTCCCTGGAGAATTTTTTTTCCCACTTTGCTGTTTTCTCTAGGCAGTTCCATTTTGTGCTTATCATGGCTCTGCCAGATGCCACACTGAACAGTGTGCTGCTTTCCCCAGTACAGAGCATCTATTCCACTGTTCTTTGGTTTCCTTGCCTAGCCTGAGGCAGGATTTGTTTTTTTAATTACAAAGTTAATTTTTTGCTTTGGACACAATTCAAACAGCTAACAGTAATGCTCATATATCCCCTAATGCCTATGACAAGTTTTCCATGTAAACAAAAATTGCATCTGTCCTCAGGGACTAACTTCTATGAGTATATATCCTGAAACATTGGCTATTTTTATAAGGTATGTAAATGAAAATGGAAAATACTGAGAGGCTGTCCTGGAATGTGAAGAGCTTATATTTCTGCCTGAACTTGGGTAAGCAAACCTGTCCTTGCCTTTAAAAATGGTTGTTTTATTTGATTTAGGGCTTTGGTTTTGGCCGATTGATAGTATATGACCCTTCACGTCAGTCTGTATCTAATGGAGATTCCAGTGAAATCACAGAACTGGAGCAGTCAGGAGCCACAGGGGACTGTGACAGGCAGATAGGAAGTGTGAGCTGAACTACTTGTTGACCCTAAAATTGAGTCAATACTGGAGTACAGGGAGTTTTGGTGATTTGCGTGAGCTGAGAACCTGCCCCATGGTCTCTCTGCAGTAGGATTTGACTGTGCTTTGCATATGTGTCTGTAAATGGAGGACAAGTTGGGTACCAGCAGCAATCCTGGGACCTGTGTTCCAGTCAGCTGGATGGATTAACAGAACCATCCTGGGCAGGTCAGGCAGTTGTTCACACAGCATGGCATGAGAATGGCTGAACAGACAGTATTCCCTTCCCAAGATGTTTTCTAAACTTGACAGGTTTTCCAGGAATATCCTTTCCATGTGTACAGTCATTGCTCCTGAGGTGCATAAATGTCTCTGGTTCTACTAGGAGACAGATTACTATTGTGTTGATGTTTTGGCTCTTTCAAAGAGCCCATGGATAGGAGCAGATGTGTTCATGAAGGCACTGGGCCTCAGGGCTTTGGCATCAGGATAAATTACTAGAGAGTAAGAAATCATCACGTGTCAGTGGCTCAGTTGTGAGTAACCACATGCACACTCTTTCCCTGCAGCAGCACCTTGTCAGTGAAAGGTACTTAAATTCCCTTTTCCAAAAGGAAGGTTACTTTAAATTAAGTTACACTTAAGGAAAGTGCCTGTACAAAACTGCGTGAAGTGGTTGATAGGCAGAAACTTGCCACCTTGCAGATATTTATCTGTGTGGCAGAATTCTTGGTATCCTGAGTATCCTGAGTTTCCTTTAAATACAGCAAATTTTTACTGATTCAAAAAGAAATCAAAACCAGTTTAATCTTCTTCATCTGTTTCTGACTTCAGAACATGTTAGTATCTCCTTGTTACTTTCCATGGAAGTTCAAAAATCCTCTTACTGCTCCATTGAAGAAATACCCTTCGTTAGAGATTTCCGATAAAATAAAAATTTGGCAATTTAATTTCCACTCTTGAACCACAGCATTCCCCTCAGTAAAACCATCCTTCTTTTCCTTCCCTGAGTTCTCAAAAAGAAGAAGAAAAAAATTAGTTTTCCTTAGGTTGGGGCTTTATTGACTCCGTTGGCTACTTTTCTTATGGTCTTTCTCCAGAAGAATGTAGAAACTCCGTGTTGATCCAAGAATCACACAGGTCCTCTAAACTGGATAAAATGGAAGGAAGGGAATGAGGTTGGAAGAGAGGTGTCCTCTCTCAGCTGGTTTTGTTCCGTGAGAATTACCGATCAATCCAGCAGGACATCTGGAGAAAGCTCTTTTCCCACCTACCTTAGTGTCAGCAGTTTTGAAGAGCTCCAGCCCTGGTCAAAGACTGGGTGAGGCTGAGATGTTTGGCTTTCTGCTGACCTAAAATGCAGAACAGTAAATGATCAATGGGAGCTTTGTGATGAAAGGCCCTGGCCTGGGCATATCCTTAGTCTCTGAAAAGTCGTGGAGCAGGACATGTCCTGCAGCCATTCCTCCTTCCCGTGAAGGTCTGCTAGCAGCAGTCATTTGGATGGACATGGAAACTGCAAACATACCGTATTCCCAAGGCAGGCTGGAGGGAGGGATGTGCCAGTTTGCCTCCCTGGTGATGACAGGCCTCGAGGCCTTGCAAGGAAGGCTGTGAGGGATGGGATGGAGGGGCTGTGGTGACCCAACAGTGAACAAGCTGGAGAAAGGGAGGGAGAAAGTGATGACAGGGACTCCAGGGCTCCTCTTCTTTCCCTTCCTTTAACCTCTTCCTATTGTTTTTCCCTGTGGATGCCATTACAAAAATGTGACTAGGCCAACATTTAAGGTGAATGGGAAATGACTGCAATCTGGTACTACAAGAAATTGTGCTAAATTATTGTCTTAAGCTGGACTTTCACTAGGCTCAGATGTCAGATTTGACTGAGCCTTGGCTGACTGTACTGTGCCCCATTTCTGAATGCTTCTTGGCTTGAACTATTATTTTACTCCCATAAAAACCATAATTCCCAGAAAGCATTTCTCCATCTTTCTATCCTCTGAGTACTAAATCCAACTCTTTTGCCCCCGAAAGCCTCACTGAACTGTCCTCTGGCAAGGCTCTGACTACCTGTCCTTTCTCTCATGGGTGATCTTGTGGAGAATGGTCCTCAGTACAGACTGAGCTAATTTGCCAGAAATGAAGACAAATTGTAAAAGATAAAGCAGCCTTCTCTAAAGAGCTTACTTTCTCTTTTTTCTTTTGCCTCTGCTTGTTATAGGAGGCATGTCTATGGGGGACACTTGCCTTTATGATTCCTTGAGATGCTTCTGAAGATCCTTCCCTGTCCTCTAAAATTTACCATAAAGGTTCCTCCTGTCTGGCAGTGACAGCAGAGGCTTAGGGTTTTAGGCTTAGCTCCAGTGATTATCTCAAAATATATATGTCTCTGCAATTCTGGAGCCTGTTTGAATTATCCAGACTTTTTCCTGACAAAGATCATGCAACCCCCTGTGTGCTCTCTGGCCATATTTTAAGATACATTTTGGAGACTTTATATTAGATCTTGCCAGCAAATACATAAAGCATTGAGATGAGGGTGGCCAGACAGCAACACTTTGACAGTAACTTCTCTACATAGGGTGATTGTATGGTCCTGCAGAACTTGGGTGTCTCTCAGCCTTTAATATATTTATTTTGTTAGTATCCCTGTGAGATACGAAGTACTGTTACTCCCATTTTACCAGAGAGCCATAAAGTGCAGGCTGAATTCAGTGACTTGCCTGAGGGCCATAGAAAATATGAATTATCAGCTCCAGTGTTTCAGTCTTTGCTCAGATCCAAGGACTGTCCTTCCTTCCAGGCCTTCAAATGGACATAGGCAACACAGTCTGTGAAGATTAATCATATGCTGTTGGAGGAAAGCCTAAAAGTGCCTTAACATCAACTGTGATGGAAGTGTTGAACTTGATAGGGAGGCCTGAAAGATTCAGGCAGTAAAGGGTCATTTTCGAATGAATAGTAAAATATATGGACTATATGGAAGATCTTCCATTAATCCCTGAAAGCATATCAGTCCTATCAGTCATTTTTGTTAGCTGGCCATACTGGTGTTTTCTGTATTGAGGTAATCTAGTAAAATTTAGAGTAATTTGTAAGGTTTATTTCATGTTGCTGAAATCTGTCTGAGCTGGAGTTTGTACTGGACAAGTCACATTTACAGAATCTGCAATTTGGAAAACCTGTATTGCTACTTGCTTTCCTTGTTCTGTTGTGTGTGATCCACCAGTACAGAGGTTGTTTCTTGCTCCTGTAATCTGTCATGAATTGAAGTGATCATAAGGTGTTTATTTTTATAAAGGAGTGCAGTTTTCCTGCATTGCAGGTAGTAGTCAAAAAGCTAATTTGTGAAAATAGGACTTCATTGTGCATTCATGTGCATGTACTTCGTGTAATCAGGGCCTCTGGTTGCTATTTAGATTAAGAATTGGTATCCTGGAGCATCCAGAAGGCACTGATTGCAGTGGAACAAGCATCTTGCTGGGTGTCAGGAGCACTTTCTGTAGTGCCTGAGGCTTTCATGGTTGTTTCCTTCCAAAACCTGACTGTTCAGTGTTGTGCTCACAAGTCTTGTCCAGTTCAAAGCATGACTTAGGACAGGAACATGGATCCATGGAAATTCTGGCTCCGTTGGCTTTGGCAAAGAATTAGGAACGGGTTTGAAGATTTTAAAAACATCTTGGGAATTAGCAGTCCTTTCTCTCCACATAAAGTACCTTTTCAAGAAAATTTTAAGTGTGTTAAAAAAAAATCTTGGTCTCTGCTGAACTTCAACTGAGTTAATAAAAAATAAATCTTCAGACTTATCCAAGTTACTAAATGTTGTCAGGATGAAAACCTAAGGAAAAAGAAGTAATTTCTGGCATGATGCATTCTATTTATTTTTCATTTTGTTACATTTAGATATGAGTCCATTGTTGCTACTTGCTTTCAATAAAAGGCAATAGTTACACAAGCCTTACTCTGATCACTGAGCCAATCTGCAATTTTAACGATAAGATTAGATTCAGATAGCTCAAATTGACCTTTCTCAGAAGAATAACCTGATAATGTTTAAGGGCTGCCTTGACTGACTGTAAACTTTTCTTCCAGTATCCTTGTTAAAGAATCAATAGAGCAATCTCAAGCACTTCACCAGTAGAGAGAGAGAATTAAACCCCCCCTCGGTGGTGATGACTGTTGTTGCTGTAGAATTAATACAGACTTTGTCTTGCAGGGTTTTTTTGCATTGTTCTGTTTGTGTAAACACCAACGCTTTAGTGGAGAATCGTTTGGAAACTTTTAGCAGTGAAATGCTCAGAAATGTTCACTCATGGAAAGTTAGAGCCCCTCTGCTAAGCCCTGTAAACTATATGTAAAAGTGTATTGTTTTGTTTAAACCGAGGCCCCACCATTGATTTCAGGGTACGTCATTTTGCAATAAAACTGTGGCCTTCGGTATCTTCTGAAAGCATCACTGTTAGGGAATTACACAAGAGACGTTAAAACTTGATGGCTGGAGAACAAGATGTAACATGCCTTAGAGGGTCAGGGTCATAGGCAGTGTCAGCTTTTAGACGTAATGTTTTCCTGGCAAAACAGCAAGACTTGCCATCCCTTTGGATTAGGGGGAGAAAGGACATTTATAGGTAGAACTGAGCTTAACCTTGTGAGAACAGTGCATCTTGTAGGGCTGGGAGTGGTGTCTTCTGCAGAGCACAACCTGTTGGCCAGAGAGATTACAGGCATAGAGAGATTACAGGGGCGTGAAGTGATGATGCGGGGTTGAGACCAAAGGTCTTTGATGGGTCGTAGTGCCAGAGTAGTGACAATTAAAATTGTCAAGGTAAAACCCAAGAGTGAAATCCCAGTTCCCACAGTCCTTTCTGATTTGATTGTTTCTTAGATAAAAAGTTCATAGACTTCAAAGAAGGTTTCGGCTGCAAGGTCAGGATTTGATTCACTAAATATTTTAAATGATTGTTCCTAATTAGTTTCTAATGAAAACATGGAGATAAGTCTGGGAGAGCTCAGAATTCAGTTCTTGATTCTGCCTAACGTTCTTATCTTTCAGAGGGAACTCTGTCCAGTGTTCCTCACTTATAAAAATTTGTTACCGATGTAAATCTCATTCCCAGATGTTTGCATATCTCTGAAAAAATGCAGATGATGTGGGGAAATCATGTTTAATTTTATAAAAATTGCTTTTCCATCAGTACAACCCAAACTGCTTGAATTGAAGTGACTCTTCTAAATAAGAGAACTCTAAAAGTTTAACAGGCAAGGAAACAGTGCAGCAGGAGATTAAAAAAAAACAACAAAACGAAGATACTAAGAAGTGTCAGTGCTTCAGCAGCATCCTGTAATCTGTCAGGTACCACTTAGCAGAGAATGTAGCTGCAAGCAAGTTATTCTAGTGAAAACAAATAACTGCAGTGAATTTTGGGGTTATTTTGTTATTTACCTTTTAAGTTTTGTGTAGAATATATGTTACTTTTCAAATGCATTTTCCTTTGGTATCTTTTCTGTATATGGTGAGGGGGCAAGGCTTCTCTTGTTTTGTGTTTACAAAAGGAAATTTATTTTAGGGCTGAGATTTCAGGCGTGGTGGCAATATGAGTAATGAACAAGGACTCAGTTTTCTGTCTCCTTATCCCAATTGATCATGTCACTGTACTGCTACGAAGAAGAACTCTGTATATGGTGCAGTGCGAATTAGGAAACTGGCCTCGAAATACCTTCATGTCTTGTGCTGAAATCCCATCCTGACAGGCCATGCTGAATTTAGAGTGCTAGGTTATTAAAAATACAAGGTTTCTAAGCAACACTGTTTATAGAAGGAACACTTCTTGTTCCCACTTTTGCCTTTGACTGCTCTATCTATAAAATAGCCTAAACCAACAGTATTGAGGAGGTTTCTGTGTTGCAAAGTGATTAATTTTGATTCTGATGAAACGGGGCCCTGCTGCCTTCCTTGTGCTCCCATGTACTCCCACTGGTTGTAGGCAAGGTGCAGGATCTTGCAATCAATAGGTTGCTTTGAGTGTTCTCTGCATCTTACAAAGCATATTGTTTAGGGCTGTTTTTGTGAACAGCAGTTCAGTGATCCATAAAATAACATAAATTGTAAGGTAAGAACTTGCAGAGGAAGACCTTGCATTGACTAAAATCTTAGCTTTAACTCAAATATAATATTCTAAAGAACAGAAGAATGTGGTACCACAAACTAGGGAAAATGCTGTTTTACTAAGAAAACAAGTTCTGCTTGTCTCTGTGTTGTGTGTTTTTCCCCTTCCTCCACATGATTTATGTAGTGACTTTCACAAGCCTCATGGCATTTTGTTGAATTCCAGAGGAACTTTACTTACATAGAGATGTGTGTGATAGGATTAAAACTCAAGCATCTGTGATTTAAATGCTAATATCTCTGGATTAGGAGAATTTGGCAGTAATTACCAGAGCCAGTGATGGTGCATACTGATTTGAGGTAATGGGTGATGTCGATTGCCCTGTGCTCAGAGAAGAAACAACACCATCTTATGTCAGGGTCAAAGCAAAGAGTTACATGTACTAGATGTTGGCTATGGATGACTTCGCATCGGATGGCTTTGTTAGACCCAGATGTTGGTGAAAGGCTCTTCACTGCTGTGTGTGACTGAGCACTTTATGAGGTTACAGCAGGGTGTTTATAAAAACCAGTTTAGAGTAACTAATGTATGAGATCACTTAAGAGGAGTGCTGCGATCTTAAGCAGATGAAAGAAAATGTGGCCTTTTTAATTCAGAATTGGAATTTCAAAGATAGTCTGGTGAGATTTAATGATTATTCCTGATTTTGTTTCACAGATGCTGTAAAATTTGGAGTAGTGATTTGAGACAAATAGCAGAACCAGAATCAGTATCAGATTTAATTGATGAGAATTTTATTTCCCCATATGTCTACATTATTGTAATAGTATTAATCTCTTTGGAGTGTCCTGAATCCACACAGCATTCCTACATGCTAATGTTTGTATTGGCACTTACATAGTGACAGATGTATGTGCAAATCCAGTCTTTTCCCTCCTGATCTGACAGTTTAGGAGGCTGTTGTGACAGCTATTTCTCTTGCAGCCTTCAGAGACATCCTCACTAATCCTTGCGGAGTTCACTGTCAGGTGCTGTATTTTGGATCATTGAATACCAGGCTGGAAGGAACATCATGGATCATCTGGTCCAACCTTTCTTGGCAAAAGCATGTGCATAGAATCATAGGATTGTTTAGGTTGGAAAAGACCTCTCAGATCACAGAGTCCAACTGCAAACCCAGCACTGCCAAGTCCACCATTAACCCATGTCCTCGAGCACCACATCTTTGTGGTGTTTAAATATCTCCAGGGATGGTGACTCCACCGCTTTCCTGGTCAGCCTGTTCCAAAGCTTGACAATCCTTTCAGAGAAGAAATTTTTCCTAATATCCAGTACTGACAAGATGGCCCAGCACCAGCTGAATCTTAATCTTGTTACGGAGTTCATTAATGTCCAAGCAGAATGCATGGCAGCAGACTGAGAATAAAATTTGTAATTAAAAAAAAAAAAAAAGCCAAGAGGTGAAAGTTATTTTTAGTGCACCAATGTCTTAGGCCTTTGTTTATTATATATTCTATAGTAACTAATTCCTCCAGGACAGTTTATATCTAGATTTGTCTGGCTTCAGAGGGAGCGTGTTGAGTGAGCGTGGAATGGAGCACACAACACACAAGATCTAATCTAGCAATGGCATGTGTGCAAGCAAAACTCTGTATTCATGCATTGCCCCAGGGATTTCACTGGGGCTCTGCCTGGGCACCCCGTTCTGCCTCCATGGAATAAATGGCAAATAGGAGTCATGTGTCTGAAAGCAGCACAGAGCTGTCAGATGCTTGTTTTAGCCAGACTTTACTATTTGTGTAAACACTGTAAGCACTCGATTGCAGAGCTTGGAAAACATTTTGCTTTGCCTTCTTTGTTTTGGTTTGATTTTATTTGCATGCATCATTTTACATGCGAAGAAATTCACCCAATATAACCAACCAGACACAGATTTTAGAGGTTTCACGAGCAAAATTTGTTACCTTGTGTCCTTTCTCTTCTGGAACATAATCTTACAAAAAAACCAAAACTATTTGAAACAGTCACTAATTTGCTCTTAATGAATGCTAAAAGATATAATCCAGATTATTTACTGGCTTGTGATGTGGAGTCCCACATTATTGAATATGCACCAGACTCAAATGTTTGTTTTAGACAATGATTCTGAACACTGGGACTTACAAATATTAGTCTTTCATCTGTCTTCAGAACAAGCAAATATTGGGCGATGAACTTGCTCATACTTTCAGTACCACTTGAGTAAAGTTATTAGACACTGAGGTACAAACTTATTTTTGCTGTTGGCTTGTTTTTTTCTATATTTTCAGTATAATAAGTACAGAGAAAAGATACATTATTGACTTCCTAGAGACTGGCCATCTGATTTATAGTTTCAAAGTGTCTCCATTTAATCTGTCAAAACGGATTTTAAACTTCATTTGTCTTCAGTTTTTGGCAGCACTTTTTACCTTGAATTAGACTGTTTGACATGCATTGTACCAGAGTCACATTTAAAAAACATTTACAGTATGTTGCAAAAAAAAAAAAAAAGAGGTTCAAGTTGGTACATCTGCTTTCAATATTATGCATCTCTTAAAGTGAAAACAATTTGAGAGTTGGCATTGGGAATGTTCTTGTTGTAGCTGTAAGCACAGCATTTAGGTAACTTAGAAGAATAGAGTAATAATTACAGAAAATGAATTGTCATTGAATAACATTCTCCTGTGATTATCACCAATTAGAGTTAACAGCTCCAGTGGCCTTTCTGATGAGATGCAGAACATGGTTTCCCCAAACTGAAAAATGGGCCATTTCTCAAAAGATTTTCTTAAAAATTACTTTCAGAGATTGGATTCTTGCAGATGGGGCAATGGCAGCCCCCTCAGGCCTGGCACAGACAGCTCTCAGAGCAGGACACTCCTCCAGGAGGAGAGTGGCATCTCCAGGGCTGATAAAAGTTCCTTCTCTCCCTTCGACCTAAAGGAGCAGAGCCTCAGCTTCTGGCTTCCTTCCAGGCTTTACCTTTCAGGCACTGACCACTGCTCCTTTCCTTACGCTAACCTGAGTTGAAATAGTGGGAAAATAATGGATTGCAGGCAGAGGGTTGGTACAGCACGAAGGTACCAGGCAATGAGACCGTCGGCAGTGGGGCAGCATTGACAGAAGTGCAGGAGAGAAATCTTGGCCAAGCGCACACAGCTCGTTTCTTAATCACAGCTGCATAGGCTTCATTCACTCAGGAGGACAGCCTTCATTAGCCTTTCCCCATCTTGCATTTTTTCATTCCCTACTGTCACTATGTATTCATTTTTTCCTGCACTAGCCTGGATGATTATCAGTAGGGTAATGACAAAGGAGAGGATGTATTAGCAAAAGAAGCACAAAGTAATGGGAAGCTGGATGGATGTGCTGGCAGCGCAGGTGGATCAGAAAGGCTCCGCCTTCAGATTATTCTGCAGAAAGGCCTGGAGGTGAAGTGAGGGCTGAAAGTTCCAAGTCAGAGATGAAGCCTATGTCATGAAGACCTCCTGGTAGGGACTGTTCAAAGTAAGAGTAAAAGAAAGGCAAACTGAAGGTGCAGCTGTCTGGAGCTGCCTGTGATGACATCATCCATTAAGCAGTGCCAGAGACTGAGTTTGTAAGTGGTGGTAGGTGGACAGTTTTAAGCAGACGCAGGTAGGCTGTGTTTGGGTTTGTAATTGAGATTATCGGTGTGAAGGTGAAGAGGGAGAAGAGACATAGAGAAAGGACTAAGTTCCTTTAAATTAGGAGAACACAAACAGGACCCATTCCCTGGACAGTTCACAGGAGTAACTGCTTCTCCCTGTGCATCACCTGGTTAGAACAAAATAACCTGGTGTTGGTGTGTGCAACCACCACTTCTGAGGAGTCTGCTGGGGCTGAAACTCCTGGCTTGCATTTGCCTCAGGCCAGCCTGGTATGGCATTGGGAGATTATTGCCTGTGTTCTCATCAATGTAAGGAAGGATTTAAGCAGTTGCATTTGTTTCTATATGTGCCTGATGCTGAGCCTGAGGTTTTTATTTTTCAATTATGCTCTGTAGCTTGGAATGCTTAACAGAGCCAGGCACAGGCAGTGCATAGGGATGAGAGCGCTGGAATAGAAAAATAAACAGCGGAAACCCACAGCTGAACTACCAGATGCTGGGGTTTGTCGAGAGTTTTTTTTTATAAGAACACAAGGACTCTGACTGGGGTCATTATCCCCACCAGCCACTTGTCAGTGTAAGTCCCTCTTTCTCATTTTTTTTCTTTTTTTTTTCCTCCAATTTTTCTCCACTCCTCCCTATAAAATGTCCCTGTCCAGCTGTGACTGAAACAACTGATTAGCTACTGCTTCTCTGGAAGAAAGGACCCTAATGCCTACCCAGACAGGGTTGTGCAGGTCACCATTGCCACCTCTGGAGAATTGCTCTGACACAGGGCTTGCCTTAGACTGTAGGAGAGCATGAGGAGAGACAGATCAGATCTTTAGGCAGGAATGGTTTTCCTTCTTTTCTGAAAGCACTGATGAGAAGTGTGAGGGGTTCCCTGTTGCAGGAGCAGAATATGGTGTGTGTGTCTGTCATCTCTTGCCGCCTCCTCTCGTGGTCCCACCCCTTCCCTGCTTTGTCTCCTGCCAACCATTAACTGCTGGTCTTCCCTGCCACCACAGTTCTCTCCTGCACGTGGAGAGGTTTGACATACCGTGTTTGGCCCATGATGCAGACAAAAGATGTAGAAACCTTTCGCTACAGTTGTGCCAAGGCCACTGCTGCTGTGCTGAGTGGCACTGGCTCATCATTCCTTTGTGCTCTGCTGCTTGTATCTCTCAGTCTCTTAGGCTGTGAACTTTCTGAGGCAGGAGTCGCACTTTTGGTCATTCCCATGCAGAATAAATTGCAATGGCATTATAATCTTATGTACTTTCACAATGTTAAAAAGCAAGTAACAGGACATGCTGTAGAACTGCACATCTCTGAATGTGCAAAGAACAGTCCCCTCTCAGGTGCTGAGGGGCAGAAGAGCACAAGGTGCCCTCACAGCTCTGCCATGGCATGTCTGTGCTTTGGACAAATACTGCCTGTGTCTCAGAAGCAAAAAGTGGGCATAGGTCCTTTGATGTGGCTGCACTTCAGTCAGGTGAGTGTGAGGAATGAGGGTGAGCAGACCGCAGTAATTCTAATGCTCTGGCCTCTGCTGGATGGATGTTCTGCACCAAAAAGAGTGAAGAAATATCAATGGCATTAAAGGGAAAGCAAACCCGAGGCAGGTGGTACCTGTGCCTGACAGTGACTGTAGCGTATAGCACTCAGAGCATCAAGGGTCTGAGTCCACAAGGAAGGTCAAGAGAGAGTCCTACCAAAGCCAGTAATTGTTTTCTTTTTTAGCTTGTTTATTTTCTATGCAGTTAGCAAAACGTGACTCCTCATTATGTGTGGTGTAACCAGTCATTAGCTGTATACACATGGCTGGGGTTCGGTTACACGGAAACAAGATACTTTGCTTTTTCCACACTGGCTGAGAAGAGGAAAATGCACTGACGTACAGGGCATGTAGACTTGAGCTTTGGGAAGCCACTCTTGCTTGTGTGGGACTGGTGGCTGCAGCACAGATACTGATGTTTTCTGTAGAGCTTGGTGCTTTCTAAGCATACCCACTGAGTGGCTGACAGCACGTGGCTGACAGCACAGCGCCTGACGTCTGGGCTTTGAAACATGCTCTGAGCAGTTGTGCCAGCCTAGCCCAGGCTAATACAGCCACTGGAGACAGGCTTTCTTCCTGCGGGGTGGGAACCCCCCGGCTCACCCTGGCTCAGAGATCCCTGCAGCTCTGTGGTGCCCCAGCTTGGCTGTTACTCATTTCTTCTTTCCTTGCTTCTCTTGTTGGAAAACTACTGCTAATGATTTGCAGTGCAAATAATGCATGAGACTTGCTGCTGTCGTATCACAAGGAGTGATTTTGGAGCTGTGCTGCTCTCATGTTTTCCCTCTTGCTGACCTGCTGACAATGAGAAGGAAAAATTTCTTGGTTTTCACTTTTTGGGAACTTCCAGGGGTTGCATTCCTCCCCCTTAATCTCAGCTAATTTCTTAGTCAGCGTGCTCAGGATCAGATGGATTTCTGCCAGGTAAGTAGGGATTTTTGAGAGCTGTAGTCTGTTCTGTCGGCAATCATTTTAGCTGTAAAAGGCCATGGCTTAGCATGGGGCTCGGATGACACACACGTTCAGCTTCCAACTCCTTTATTTTTTAAATGGCTTCAGTTACTCCCTCTCTGCTGTCTTTTGCAAACCAGCCACAGGGTTTAGATGTATTTTGTAGAACTTATGCTAAACCAAACAAGGCAAACCTAAGAAAGGCTTAATTAAAATCACAGAAATCTCACACTCACTGACTCTATTGCTGGAGCTCTTTTTGCCTGTAAACAAAAAATTCAAATGGCTGGTTTCCCCCTTCAGTTTCATAAGTGGTTACTGAGCTTCTGCAGTTGCTGCATTCCTTAAAAAGTTGTTATTTCTTTTTTGGTCACACACTGGGGGACTCCATTGTTTTCAGTGGTGCCTATTGAGTTAGGCCCATCGACAGCAGAACTCATTCTGGGTCATTAACTTTGGAGGCACAGTAGTATAATTTGGTGACTTTATTCTGTTTCCTAGCAGAGACTTGTATTAAAGTCACACACACACACACACACAGGGAAACCAGAATAACCATCCTTCTTCCCCCAGACACTGAGAGCATTAAAGGACCTGTTAAAGACCATTTAAAGGTCCTATTAAAGACCATTAAAGTTCGCAGAGTTGTGTTTAGGCACATATCAGGCAGAAGTAGCAAAACAATGCTGCTGTCTTATGTTATTAATGATTCTAGTGCTGTGCTGTTCTAAGTGTTGACAATTTAACAAGGTTCCTTGGAAAAACTGGCTGTGTTTAAGAGAAGATTCACACAAACGATTCATGATCTGGAGAATGTACTGTAGTGTGAGAAAAGGAAGAAGGCAGCCAATTAATCACTGAAAAGGTAGGAACAAAGTCTAAAGTTGTCTGCAGAGAGAGAGAGAAAAAATACCAGGTAGTCTGTGTTTTTATCTAGCACACAAAGGCTTGATGTGAGACCCAGTGCCTGAAGTCAACCAAGTTCAAACTATATAAAATTCATGCTGAGAACCATGGAACAAACTGCTGCAAAAGCAATTCTCCATCATTTAAAGATTCCACTTTGAGTTTTGGTGTCTTGCTAAAAGATGCACTCAAGATCCAACAGTGTGTGGTTAAACTAGATGGAGATATCCCAGAGGAAATACAATGCACCAAGCACACTGGCATTCTTTCTGGGCTCAGCCTGTAAACTGTGTGGTCTTTGGAAGTTGCACTCAATTCCTCTGCTATGCCTGCTATTCACAAACTCGGTCACTTCACTGTAGGGCTCCGTTTCCAACTTAGAAGTAGTTTCTGGCTCTTTGGTCCTGACATTTAGGGAACCTTGCACACAGTTTGACCATATTTTACCTGCTGTGGGAACATTTCCATATACATAGCTCTTGAGCTGGGTTTTTGTCCAGTACTAAAGTCACATAAAAATGCATATTCCAGATATAAATCTTCATCCCTCATTATCAGTGTTAGCAGTGTGCCAAGGTGATGGGAAAGAGCAAAGGAAGAGAATGTCTGCCCAGAGTTGTAACAAGCTAGACTTTCTCAGTCTGAGACCCTCAAATCTAGTCCGTGGGTCTTTGCTCAGTTTGGTTAGCCCACAATATTTACTGAGTTGCTGGCTGCACTCTCTCTATCTCTAATTGAGCACTGGAAGCTGTTATTAAAATAGAGTTGTCAGAATTCATCCCTCAGTGTGCATCTTTAGGTATTCAGTTCTAGAAGACTTCCTAACTCTGATCTTGCACCTTCTAGTTTTTGTAATTATTTCACTGCTGTGGCAGTGACTCCTGACTGATAACCAGGCGAGAACAGAACTGGGCTCGGAGACAATGTGATTAATGAATTACTCTGTTTCACGGGATGGATTGGATCAGCATGTTGGAATGATTTCATGCCCTTCACGTATTCTTGATGGTGGGGATGGTCAGCAGAAAAAGTGCAGTAGATCTGAAGAGTCAGCCCTAATTAGAGTTTTGAGAGTGTCATAACACTGGAGTCTGGACAGGGTGTAAGTATGTGCGCTTTCCTGAGAGTTTTTATTTAGTGTTTGATGCTGCTAAGTTGTGTTTTGGCATGAGGGAACCTGGGTGGAGTTGGCCTCTACCTCTACATGTGTTTTGGTCAGTTCTATACTGAGCTTTCTAGGCCTGTTTCAAGAGGGCAATTTAATGCAACACTAAGAACCAACAGGAAAACTGAATCATACCAAAGGTTCATTAACCTCATTATTCTTTGTCTTACCCAAGAAAAAAGGTAAACTAATCCTAAAGGTAAGATTTATCTGCTAAATCTGACTGCCATTGTGCTGCCTCCTTGCTGGCTCACGGTGAAGGAAGAGTGTACCTGCTCCCACCTGCAAAGAATGGGATCTGATAGTGTAATACGTGGAGAAAAAAGGTACAGAAAAAACTATCTGGAGACAGTTCAGAAGAGAGATGGAGGAAAGAGATCAGAGCTCTGGAAAACATGATTTATGAGAAAAAAACTTAAATAATGAGAGCTGTGTAACACTGGCAAGAGAAGAGTTGAGTGGAGACAGTCTGCAAAAACATGAGGTTTTTATGGAAGGCAGGAGAATGGACTCCTCTCCATGTCCAGTTTGGACAGGACAATACGTAGTGGACTAAGTTGTGCTAAGGGGGTATTAAGTTAGACATGAAGAAAAAAAATGTTAGGTGAAACAACTGAATAGTTTGCTGGAAATGCTGGGGAATTGCTGTAGCCTGTAAAGGAGATTGGCCAAACACCCCCTTAAGTTTGTGAGATTGGATTATGCTGTAGGGACACAAGATGGGATAAATCATGTTCTGAAGACTCTTTCAGCCCTGTTTTGTGTGATTGCATACTGTGTTTGTCAGAGGTTCTCATGATTACAGTGACACTTCTGTATCTGTTTCTTCACTGGCATACCCATTTTCATGAAATCCCTGAGATACCTTATTCTCATGACTTGTGTGGAAAGTGCAGACCCCCTTTACAGAAGGCAGCATTGCTAAATAAAAGTAGAGCACACTCCATATACCTCCTAACTCATAGCAACTGCCCACTGTCATCACTGGAAGATTTACAGAGGGTTTTTTGCAGGAGCTAAACTTTCTAATTGTTGTTTATTCAGTGTTCATGTAAGGCAGCACCATTCAGTGAGAATATTTTCCCTTTTTACAGCATTCCTTGTACTCTTTAATCTTTCTGCATCATCCTGTCTCTGGTTTTATTTTTCCCTATGGCTTTACCTCTACACAGCAAATTCTACAATAGCCTGTCCCACAGTTTGCTAAAAAAACCCACAGCAGACCAGGTGGTGGTGAGGGTGCCTTGGTTATCCCCAGAATCTGACTTCTGAAGAAAGGGATGCAGTCAAGTTGTTCAGTCCTCCTAGTTGTTGTCTGACGCTGCCCCGTTTTGGGCAAACACCTGAACTAGTTACATTTAAGTCATAGAGAAGAGTTTTTCTTCTGTGTTATATGGCATATAGATATTTATTGCACCAAGAACTGTCATGCTTGATGCTGCCCTTCAGTAAACTATTCTTACTAGTGACACATTAAGGTGTATGTTTAACATGGACTGGATGTATCTACAGCCCTAAGTCTGCAGCTGTAGATAACTCTGCTGTTCTCAGACTTGTGTAAAACTGGGGAGAAGTATGTTCTGTGCTGGAGAGCCTGCAAGAGGCCCATTCACTGGCAGTGAGTGCAGAAGGGTAAATTCAATTTGAGTGGAATTAGTCCCAAGCATGGTTATGGTAAAATAGAAAACGACATTGCAAATCACTTGATGTTAAATATATTTCAAATCAAGCCTTGAAATAATGCCAAAATCCTGGCAGAAAGAAATGTCAAATAATGAAAACAGCAAATGAAAAGTAGCAGGGGTAGGCTGTTGCTCTTTTCAGCGTATATTGGGGAAGCTGTTTGTCTTGAATTTTCTTTCTGGCAGTGTTAATTCTGAGCTGTAAAGAAGCCATTACTGTATTAGGTATCAGGTGTTAAATGACCAAGTAGACTGTGTAGGTGAAGTGGTTGCCTTTTTGTGGTAGCAATTTGAGTTCTCATTGTAAAAAAACTATTTTTGCAAGAGCACAAAGAGGTTGATGGGGATGTGGGTTACTGGGTAAGTATGAGAGATGTGCAGTGAGTCTAGGTGGAGATTGTGTGTGGGGGGATGTCTCTCTTTTATTAAGAGAATCAAGGAACCAGTGCAAGTGTATTAGGAGAACAGGTGGTCTTCACCAACCAGATGCCTTTTCACTATAGCTTTTCATCCCTCTGATATATAAAGAACCAGAAAAAATGTGTGGAAGAAGCTCCTGCAACAAGTGAGCTTGAAGCAAAGATACCAATAGAGAGGAGAGAGTTATGAAGCCTCTCATAGGAGAGGAGCCTAATTGGCACTTTTTGGAGGACCTATAAATGGAAGACAACCCATAGCTGAGGCTGATGTGCAGTGCAGGTTTACCAGCTCCCCTCCACAGTATTCCCTTTACATGTTGGAGCATTCCTATCACATTGCAACATGGAAAGTTTTTTGCAGACTCCCGGTGCATTTTGATTCCTCTTATGACTCATTTTCTGTCTCCTTTGCCTATGAGTAGGCTGTTTTCCAAATGTGTGCACCAGAACTAGGTCCAGAAGAGTAGATGTTGTGCATCCACATCCTACCAGACCTTTTCCTCTGTCCAGCCTGCACTGAAAGGAACAAAATATGTTTAGTTACCAATTTCCCCTGTTGTTTAAAGTGTGCTGTTTCTCCCTTATGTGATCTGCAGTGATTCTGTCTTTGTGGTGGTTGGCTTCTGTGGCTGTTACTGACTTGGTGACACTTCCAGGCTCCTAAAACTTCGAGCCCAACATCTTGATGGAAATATTTTTTGTTGTGTTGGGTTTTTTTCCTTTTTAAAGTATATAATATACTGCTGAGCCAGGCAGACATAAAATTCCTTCTTGGGACATAGACATATATGTTTACATAAGACATATGCAAGGTGCCATATGGCAAAACCCCAGCTTTCATTCCCTGCACATCCTTGTGTTTCAGATGTTTAGGAGAGCACATACCCCTGCGGAGTCTTTACATGGTCTGCTGGCTAAAACGTCCATGGAAAAGAGAGACTAAATGGGCTAAGGAAAATATAGGGGAGTGGAGATCTGGGAGTTTAAAAGTTCAGGGTTTCATAAGTAAATGGGAAAGAATAACGCACATGCAGTTCATAGTAGGCATGCTCTGGCTATTAGGGAATTAAATGACTTAGAGGAAAAAACAAAAGAAACAGATTTTCGCAGTCTGTGCATGTATGGAAAGATCCTGATTCCCAAAGGAGTCACATAATCGATAATGAAAGCATGTGTGCAACAGGAACAGTTCAAGTACCTCATCACAAAATGTGTGAACTTCTGTCTTGAAAGAGTCACTCTGGAGCTCTTTTAACCTAAAGATCCCATCTAATGACAGGCTGCTGTGAAAACCCTGGTGGTGTCCATTTAGAGCAACAAAAAAAGACAAACCAAAGGGACTAAGGGCAGAGGAGTGTGTACATAACCCTAAAGGGTGTATAGTTGCCTTATAGTTTACACCAGATGCACAGTGGCATTTATTTGGGGGGGTGAATTGCTTCAGCCTTACTCAGCTGTCTCCGGGAGCACAGGTTGTGGATCCATCTCGTGTGAGAGCAGGGAGTTTAAACCAGACGGACTGACAGCAGCCTGTCTGTGTTGCTCACAGTGGAAAATACAGTTGTTTGGTACTCAGGTAGTGTGTCCAGCTCCTGCCAGGGTTAAAACTTGTGCAATGGATTTGGTAGAGCCAGCTCTGCACAGCATGGCAGCAGTCTTGCATCTGTGGCATCCTGGAGTGTGTGCTGGAAGGTGAGGGACAGGTTGGAGAGGACTGAAGATGGAAGTGGAAGAGACAGCTTCAAACGAGCTCAGGATTGAAAGGGGAATTGAGTGAGTGGAGAACTGGGAAAGGAGAATGGGGCCAAAGGCTGTATATGTGCCTCCTTTGAAAATGTTTACTCACAAGGTGGCAAGACATCCTGATTCTCCTGTGTTTGACAAGGCAAACACATAATATATCCTACCTATCAGACATATTGAGAATTAAACTGATTCCAAAAATGGTCATCTTAAAAAAAAAAAAGGAAACACATCAAATTTCATTACATTGAGCTTATATTCTCCAAGTGCCCATTAGGAGGTTTTTAGGATTTCCTTTTAATTAAAATAATGTTTGTTGAGCTTAATATTTTCCTAAAACATTTATTTTAATGTCTTTTCCCGCTGTTACTAGAATCCAAGTAGTGAGGAAGGATAACTGACCACAAAAAAAGACCAGATGTGCTGAGAACAATATTTTTCAGATTGCCTGGTAACAGGCTAAAGGTGATTCCAAGCCAAAGAGCCTCTGTAACAATGAATGACAAGACCTGTGTTTCATCAAGTTGCAAAAGGTTTTGTCCTGATTGCCACAAAAGAGGCCAATGGTCATTTTCAGTCTGCTCTCAGCTCTGTTTAGGGGCATAATTTAGAGGTCTGAAATCCAAATAGAAGCCAAGAATGTTGAGTTTCAAACCTGCCTGTAGGGAAAGACAGTGTATTTCTCCGAGAATCTATTCACTATTGCCTAAAATGGTTCTGTCCTTGCACATCTAGAGCCTAACTCAGAACATCAGCTGAGGCTGTGAAGTCACTGGAACCAAAGCTCATGGCATGTGTTTTCCTGAATCTTGGCCATACTTGCTAAGTTCAAAAAGTGTTGTGCCGGTCTCAGCTGGAAATCTGAACTACGTAACACTGAAAGCCATGTTAGCAGTGAAAGAGGTAGTAGATTGTTATGTGTTCTTTGCTTCCTGTTGCACTCCAAGATAACCTTTAAAATATCATGGAAAAGTCAAATATGGGAGCCAACTCTATCCACATGCTCGAAAGTGAAAAGGTTACAGATCTCTAAACTACTGAAATGTTTTCAAATTGTATTAAGTTGGACTGATATAAAATTAACCACGCTTCTTTCTTCTGCAGTGCCAACCCTACACATTCACTCCCTTAAAATACTGTGTGTAGCCTGCAAAAATAAATTACCCAGAACAGAAATATAATGCAATCCAAATAACTAGTTTTAAAAATAAATTGAACATGAAATAACAAATATGGATGTAGCCAACAGTTAGGGTCCATAATTCACTAGAAAGACACACATGGGTTGTATTTATCTTCCACAAGTTTTTAAGATTGATACTCAACAAATTATTTCACTATCTGGGTTGTTTTAGTTTACAAGATTTTTCTTAGCCCTTCTGTCTTCACTCATACATCAATGTGAAAGTAAAGAAATAAGTATTTCTGTTGTAACATTTTATAGCATGGTTCATAAAAACTTGGAGGAAAGAGGTCCTTCTTTTTTATTCTAACCTTATTCAATACTGTTGGTTTTAATCCTAATCCTTTATAGACTGATATAATCTGTATCTGTTTGCAAATAGGCAGAGGATCTGCCACCTCTGTTTTGATACACCAGTGTAGAGTAATTTTGGTCTTCACTTGACTTTGACCATACAGTGTGGCCTGCTCTGTGATAAAGAATCTTTTGGCTCTCACTGTGTTTTTATTAAGATAGTGCACAAGCATTATAAATAAATGAAGCCATGTCTCTACCAGCTGTATGAAACAGACCTTAAAATGTGGACAGGTTGTAACTGATACAGAGATCCGGGGTGAACCTGGAGTGTGGTGTGAGCTGCTTTGTTCCTCTTTGACATATGAACTCTTGAGTGCAGCAGCGAAAATTTAATGCTGTTATTGTAAGGGTAAGGGCAAACAGCAAGAAAAGAGACTACTGCCCTCTTTTGCCAGTCTAAGTGAGCCAAAGGAGCTGTGTGTGACAAATGCTCATATTGAAAGTCTGTATGTTTGTCCCCAGGGGCTTAAAGAACTGCAGAGTAATCTTTGCACATTTTTAGTAACTTTTCAGTATAACAGTGACTTTGTTTGATAGTCAATGCCCAAGTAGTTGTTTCCTCAGCGTGATTTTCAGATCTTGCATTTTCTATCTGTGCGTTACAGAGGACTCAGATAATTAATGGAACAAGGAAGGAATTCTGCACTTAAATGCACTGCTCTGGGGCTGTTTAGCTCTAAAACATTTCTTGCCACCTTCTTGCCACCAGGGAAGACACCTTAGTGATGCACAGTATTGATATCACACAGAGATGAAATCAGAACAGCGAGAGAACTTCCAAAACTTCACAGGGTGAAACTTAGCTTGTAATAAAAAGGTAGAGTTTTCAATGCTTTGTGAGAGTTTACATTTACCTACCTGAAGAGTCACGGTTGGACAATCTGGGACCACATTGAGTGGTTTAAGAAATGTAGTCAAATGTTACTGGAAGTCTACTACTGAATTAAAAACTATTGCAAAGGTCTTTTAAAGTGGAGAACTTTCCTCTTTGAAGTGGTGAGAAGCCCAAATGTCTTGAGATTTGTTATGTACCAGATGGTGCAAATGACTGCAGAGAGGCCAAGAAAAGATCTGAACATCCCCTCTTTTGGGTCTCCAGGCCAAGATCTGTAAGTCTGTATTTAGGATGCCTTGTTCTAAGATCTGACTGAAAACACTAGTGTTACATTTGGGTAAAGTCTTCTAAGGCTGTAGTGGCATCCATGGCTAATCAGTCCAGCCTTTTTCTAAAGTATTTCTCCTTAAATGTGTCCATAATAGAAAAATTTAGACCCAAACTCATATCCCTGCTAATAGTTGTTCAGTGAAACAAAGGAGAAGCCGTGTTTTTTCACAAGGCATAGAAAATCTGTCTCCACAGTCGAGGCTGCCTTCCAGGGAGTGTAAGAACAACTCTAGTATCTATTTTCCAGCCTTTGCTTTCCTTTCCTTAGCTACTTTTCTGTCCCTCGGGCTTGGTGGTGTAGGATTAAGACAATCCCTCCCATTCACCATAGAGAATGGCATGACAGGCATAAAAAACTTCATGAAAGTGTTGATTTTGTTGTTATTGAAAATGTCAAAAATGCTCTATGTGCATGAATGATTTTGAAGATTTTGTGTTTTGAAGCATTCAGTTCATTCATTAGAGCCTTCAAGCAGGCAGCAGAGTGCTGTGCATCTCTCTGGATGCTCTTAAATTACCGACTGTGTAGTTGTGTCAGTCAGTCCAGCCATACTGTAATGGAGATTGTTCAACACTTGTGACGTGGGATGGGATGCTGAGTGTGGGTACAGCACCTCCCCCACCATGGCTTTGCTGTGTTGGCACTTTTTGAGTTAATAATTCCCTCTCCGTGGAGGGGTTTAATGGCCTCTTCAGTGTGGATGATTTTCACTTGTTTGAGAAAATCTGGTAATGTTTGGTCTTTCACTCGTCTCACGTGACTCATCCTGCTGCCAGTAACAGCGTTCCATTTCTCACTGTTGTCGTGGTACATTTTGGACATCACATCCAAACAAAACCAAGAATGGCAATTTTTTTTTTTTTTAACAAGAAGTAATTAAAGAGAATGAACAGTAAGAAAAAAAAGGCAAATGACCTAGTTTGGTCTTCGCCGCAAAACCCACAGTTCTCTGGGGATATCTAAGTATGTTAAGCAAATATTTCAAATCTATCTCTATTTTGAATGTGAGTCATTTCAGTTAGACATCTTTCAGTTATTTGTCCATTGGTCTTAATTAGGTAAACTCCAAAGCCCTGCAACATGTGTTTATTGTTGAATAATTACCCTTTTGGTAAGTTTTCTTGCTCTTACCTTCTTAGCCTTAATAGCTAATTTGATCAGTAACAGTGAAGTCTTCCTGCATGGTAAACAAGGTGTTCTCTGGGGAAGAAAGAGAGATATTGCCCTTTAGTTAGGACTGTTTTGAATGTGGATGTCATTCTTGCACAGGCAGGTTTCCTTTGGTGTGAGCATATGTCCTGCTTTGTTCCAGCAGAATTTACCCCCAGCAAGAAATGTAGGGCTGACCCTGCATATCCCAACCAGTTCCAGTGTCATTCCTGAGGTGTGGAGCCTCATCACAATCAATGGGGCCAATTCTCACAAGACTTAATCTGGCATAAATCAAGAAAAAACTTCCCCAAAGTCAGTTACCCCAGAATGAAAGGAGCAAGGTATCCAAAATTAAACTAACTTGATTACTCATATGGAAGGAATTGCCTGATTGCAGCCTTTGCACACTACTGCATCAGCTGCTTCCGTTCCCTTCGCGAACATTTAAATGTAAAGATATAAATCAAAAGCTCAGGACAGAAAGAGAGAAAGACAGAAGTTACCTTGATGGATTCCACTTCCATGAGATCCTTCTGGAAACCACTCTGCTTTTATTAGATTTACTCTCTGTAAATTAGGATTACTTTTTTATATGGATTTATGGAATGGTGTAGTGCTATGGTGACTTTTTTATATGGATTTATGGCTATGGTGTAGTGCAAGTGGGGTGAACCCTCTGGTCTAAGGCGAGGGAGTGTGTGCTCTTTTCATCTGTTATTGGAAAGTTACAGTATGTGGGTTAAAGGCCCCTCGATACCAGTGAAAGAAGAGTTCCAGACATGGAAAGTGCTTAAATCCTGTGTGTGCCAGCCAGTGATATTAATATTGTATAGAACAGCCAGTTGTCAGAGGGCCAGATTCTGTTCTCAGTTACAGCAGTGTAAAGCAGACTTTTTTCAGAGGCAATGAATTCACCTTCACAAGTGCTTGAAGAGTTAAAGATAGACTCAGGTTGTCCGTGTTCAGAGATAATCTCTGAGCTCTTTTTTCGGCTGCTGGGGGAGATAAAAAAACGTGAGCTGGTGGTGGTGTCCCTTGTCCGGCATTGTTCCAGCTTCCATATGGTAGGCACATTTCGGAGGCTTTGGTACAAGTGTGACTTCACTCAGGGCACTGTTGTGCAAGACATCTTTAGCTCTCATTAATGAATCTGTAAGGTACTTTGTGAAGGCAAATGTACAGTGGATTAGCTGAAAACAGAATTTCACACAGATTTAGCATAAGTGCTCTGTTCTTTTGCAGGGAGCAAATGTGTTTTCTGATTTGACAGCTACAAGAGAAGATAATTATTTTTGACAGCACAGGGATAGTGTTCATGTTATTCTAGGAAATCTCCATCTTCACACAAATAGGTATCAGTGTGTGCTACAGTTGGTATTGCTGAGCTTTGGTGAAAGCTTCAAGTTTCTTTGTTTTGATAATATGATAAAATTGGTAAAGTACATATTTAGAAAGCCCTAATGAATTTCAGACTTGTATCATTCGGGGAATGAAAGAAAGTGTTTTATTATGAGTCCAGTATAAACCTTAAACATTTTAAGCGACTCCGCAATATTTTGGAGGGAAGATACATCTTGACTATATTCCAAGTAACACTGCTGATGGAAATAGAGGAACTGTGAATTGGGTATTGTAAGTCTGATTGATTTACCATCTTTTCTTGGTCGTGTGGCCTTTGGAAGTGTGGAGAGCTGATTCACTAGTGTTCAACAGTGTATTTAGATACCCTTTAAATGTGATTCTCCTAAACCAATTAGGAATCCAAAGTCTCATTATACAGTCTTGCTAAGGTAGGTATTATCCCTGAAGTGAGTTAAATTATGATTGAATGAAGCCAGAATAGGAATGGGATAAAGCCCAATGAAGCTGTGGACTCCAGAGAATCATGATAATTTATGTCATGATTACAAGCAGGGCAGAGCTAATAATCAGAAAGACCCACTATAAGCTGAAAGGCCTCCAAAGTGATCTTAAAAGGTTTGGTGACTGCCTTGTACAGGCCAGAAGATGCTGCATTTCTGTACAGCTTCTGTATCTCTTCAGAGTCATTCAAAACAGTCACACAGTGTCAGTGAATTCAGGTCTCTGAATATAGATCTGAAATAACTAGAACATATATATTAATTACCATGAAGAAGGCTAATGGCCCATTTTGTATAGTTTAAATGCAAATCAGTTTCTCTTTAAAATCTCTTTCCTGAAAAATCTTACATGGGCTTTTTATAAATGTTTATATAAAATGATGCTGACCTACACTTCCTAGGACTTTTCACATGCCTTGGTGTTGTGATGGAGCTGGGTAGGAAAAACTCAGTATTAGTTTTCCAATTTTAAAGATTCTGACTTCTGGAAAAGTAAAAATTAAATAAATGGTCAAGAAATGTAATGTATCAGCCAAACACTGAAAACTTTTCACTGGAAACAGGGAATTCTCTTCTGGAAATGTCACAATAGTGCCTCATGCAAGTTGTAATTTGGGTGTCATATGTGCCTGCCCTTTTCTGTGGCTCTGGATGCTTGCCTGGGCTACATCTTCATATGACATGGTCTTCCCATTACAATGGCTCCATGGAGCATGATGGGGATGCTGTGCAGCCCAGCCAGTAGAGGAGAATGGACTTTTGTGCTGCGAGGCCTTTCACGAATTCTAAGTTACCAGAGACTTTTTTTGCCTTCCCCAGTCACCTCTTTCTTCTCATTTATACTCACCAAACCCCTGAACGTGATTTTCATAATTTTCAAAGCTTTCATTGACTGTAATTATAGAGGACCATGGCAGCCCAGGCTCTCCCACCCACCTTCAGTTTGCTACAGGGTTAGAATATGATCAGAGGGGTGGAGCACCTCTGCTCTGGAGACTGACTGAGAGAGCTGGACTTGTTCAGCCTGGAGAAGAGAAGGCTCTGGGGAGACCGTATTGGGGCCTTTCAATATGTAAAGCAGAACTTGTAAGAAAAACAGAAAAACTTTTTACTAGGGATTGTAGTAATAGGACAAGGGACAACGGTTTTAATCTGAAGGAAGATAGATTTAGTTAGGATATAAGGAAGGAAATTTTTCATGAAGAGTGGTGAGGCACTGGCACAGTTTGCCCAGAGGAGCTGTGGATACCCCATCCCTGGAACAGTTCAAGGCCAGGTTGGATGGGACTTTGAGCAACCTGGTCTAGTGGAAGACATGCCTGGCCATGACAGGGGGTTTGGACTAGATGATCTTTGAAGGTCCCTTCCAACCCAAACCATTCTATGATTCAATACTCATATATACCTGCCCTGGATAATACCACAAATTATACTGCTGAAATGGTAGAAGTTGTGTTGTCTGTGGCGGGTCCAGTGAGGGTTTCAGTAGAAGAAGGAGCAGACCTGAGAGCAGTGTAGAGCAGGTTATTGGTGATGGGGATGTTGGTAAGTCTATGGCTGCTCAGAGAGATTGATTTCACACAATTAATTTCACACAATTACTAAGTCAGGTACTTAGTTTAAGTTACTTGTTTAGGCACCTTGTATAGTCAATGAGAAGAGGAAAACATGTCTTGGAGCTGCATGAGCCTATTTTGGGATGGCTGAATGATGTAGGCATTGTCTGGGTAAAACTCAAGAGACAACAAAACTATAGTGGGATGAATTGTGCCTTGTAACACACCTGGATGCTTGTGAAAATCAGTGATTTGCAGGAAACTGAGCACAGGCTTTATCTTTTCTGTCCCTTTGCAGAATTTGTTTTCTTCCTCAGTGTGTGACACTCAGTGCCTCCTTGGAGAGTGGGCTGACTACAGTGCAGTTCAGCTCACCATCAGAGCTGGGTACAAGGGTGAAGGAGCCACTTCTGAGCTCTGTGTGAAAACTACAGAACTACGCTTGCCTTAGTATCTGACACCATTACATTTTGTCTGCATGAAAAATCAGATTTGAGGAAGATCTAGTATTTTAAGACATGATTTATCTACCATAGTGAAAATGGTGATATATATATTTCTGAGTAATATTACTATAGCTCTAGTCTGTTTTTCTAGTCTGTAAAATGGAGTATTTACCAGAGCAGAATTTATGATTATTAGCATTAGCATTTATAATAATAGCTTACTTGGAAAATACAGTTAAATGTATAAATTAAAACAAAACCACTTAAATTTTTTCACACTGTTGACCTGACAGTAAAGTAGAAACATGCCCATCTAAAGTCATAATCACAGAGATAATTATCTGCAAAGAAAAACTCGACTTACGTCACTGTTTTCAGAGAGTCCCTCTCCCTGGAAATAAAGGGACTCTGAAACATCCCTCTCCAAAATGTAACAGGCAAGGCTTTACCCTAAAAATGCAAAGAAGGAAAGGAAGTTACCTCTTTTGAGGTAGAAATAGCCACAAAACTTAAAATGAGAAATAAACAATAGTTCACAGATCCAGATTGCTTTGCAATTAATTTTGTCTTCCTTGTGAAACCCTTCATTTCCACTGCCGTGTCACTGATGAGAATTCTGCAAGGAAATCCAAAACGAGTGTACAAAGTAGTAGTCATTGTAGAGGGTTCTTAGTCAAAGGCTTATTGTTTTTTATTTTACTTATTTTTTTGACAGTGAACGGTGGCTACAATCATTGCAATTTGATCTCCGAGAAGAAGACCATGATGGACATGGAGATGACAAGTAGTTCAGTGCCCGTCTGCAGGCAAGGGCTGTTCATCCACACAGGCAACTCCCTCATGCGAGAGCACCCCCTGTCCCGGGAGAGGCTGCTGCACGTGGGTCAGCTCAACCTGGCACACTCGGATATGAGGTACCAAAGCTGCAACTTCTTTCACTTCATGCACTTTGCTCTTCTGGAGAGTTGCTTTGTTGGAACTGTTTCCCAGTAGCGTCTGTGGGTGCTACATTTGAAAGTGTGTTATTGGCTTCCCCTTTGTTTCGGAAGTCCTTCAGTGCCGGAGGAGTCACTGTGTGTGCAGCCACAGCCCCTGAACTGAAGTTTAAATACAGCTTCTCTGTGGGGGCTCTTCCAGGGTGCTCAAAAGTAGATGAGAACTTTGCCTCAGAGGGTTCAGTAGGGTCAGACTTGCCTCCTCTGTACCTCCGCCCCATTGCCATGGTGTTTCCAAATTGCAGCCTGGAGGGCAGGGATGATACTCGGTCCCAACGCAGTCTCTCCCATGTGGCAGTTTGGCATGCCACCATCAAACGTACAGGAAGCCAATGCCACTTTACTTTCTACAGCATCTCCTTTTCAGTGTTCAGTATTTTCAGTGTTCCCATACAGCCACATCCTTGGTATTTGCTTTTAAGGCCGTAATGTGAAAATTTGGTCTCTGGTTTTGATATATACACTGTAGTTGGATATGCTATGAACAGAATCTCTATTTAAACATTTGCTATAAATTAATTATATGAAAACACAGAACTCCATTATTTTTTTGTTGTTGTAACAAATTTAACATTACCAGATTTTAAACAAGTACCCTAAACAGACATCCATTGTGAATAGAAGCCTGCTACAAATTAAAATCTGTCCATCTATTTTAATTATGCTGCTTTTTGGCAGGGGATATAATATGGAATAATCTTGACCTTTTTGAAGAGCTGTAGAAAAGAGAAACCTCAGTAAAGTTGCAGCCTTTATCTTAGGTACTTGGAATAACTGGCACTATGTGCGTGGAACTATCAAGCCCAAATTTCCATAGCTACAGCAAGAGGAAATACGGCCTACAGCTTGGTCTTGAAAATCCGACTGTTTCTGATTTTATTATACATATTTATGTCTTGTTTCCCCTTTTCCATTTACTGGTGGGGTAAGAACATCTGTGTTTTCAGGAGAAGGAGGCAAAGTAACATGACAAGCAAGTGGAAAGAGTTTTTTGTATGTTTGTTTGTTTGTTTAAAAAGGACAAATAATATCCATGCCACATAACAAAATATTCCAGTATTGCTGCAAAGATTTGTAGATGCATTTGCAGCTGGATGTAAATCTGCTCCCTCCTGGCTTCTTTATGGCTCAATGTGGGACTGGCAATTATCAACCTTTTTTTAATTCTGTCAGTGAGGACAATTATGAAACAAAGATAATTAGGGCAGGAGCAAACAAAAGGAGGAAGAGAGTGCTCTGCTTAGATCTTTCTGAACCTTTTTGTAAAATTTATAATGAGGAAATGACAGACACCTGCATACCTGGCATCACAGTACCCACCCTCAGAAATATGAACCCCTTCCAGCCCCCATTTGGAAGAGGATTCCCAGAGCAACATAAAGGATTGTCTGTTGCATAACATGAGAAAGCAGTGGGTTATAGGCCTGATTCCCTCTCCTTTGCCTTGTGGCATGGTCTAAAGCCTTGAAGCTCCGCTGCTTCTAAGTTTGGAAATGTATGGAGAGTATCTTGAAGGACCCTTCTACTCCATTACAGGTTTGGTTTTGTGTCCCACTGATCATGCTCTTGCTTGTGTGTCCACCTGGCTAGTACTGATTTTGTCAGCATGGGATTTACAAGGTGAAGCCAGTGCCCAGCTCTGCTCTGTGGACCTCCTAGACACGGTGTCTCATTATAGCACTGTGCTGCTTGTGAGACACGTGGTTCAGAGCCAGAACTCTGGCATTTGAGAGAAGCATTTGGGATGATTTCTGTTCGTGGTGTTTGTGACACTAAAGGTTCTTTACAAACAAGTAACAGAAAAGATGGTCTTTCCTGAAGATCTGAAAACAGGAGAACATAACTGAGGTGGGGGTAAATGCCCAGCACTGAAATTAGTGGGAGCCAGGAGTGCTCTGCACCCCCCTCACCCCCCATCTCAGCCTTCATTAGAAAATAGAGAAGTAGGGCTGGAATTGTCAGATATTGGAGCACACAGAAGTCAGGGCAAACTCTCTTTGGTTGTTCTGCCCAGTTCTAGTGACCAGCACAGAAATAAAGGGAGATACAAATTCAAACAGTCTCTCTGGGTTGAGCTTTGAACAGCTTTGTGTTTCTAGGATATGGAATGTCAGGGAAAAGCCAAACAAACCAGAGAGCACCTCCCCTAGAAATCAAAAGTCTCCCTCAGGGTTTGGAGTTGTGATTGTCCTTTTTTCCCCTCAATGCACTGAAACTTGTTATCCCCTTCAGCTTCTCCCTGAATTGCTTTCTCTTGAAAACTGTATTCTAGGGATGACTGCCGTAGTCCAAGAATCATGATCCTTCTTCTTCCTGGCCCCTTTTCCCCACTCAGTTAATAACTTCTAAGTTCTGCAGCCTAATTGCTGCTACATTCTATCTGTGAATGCAATGCGTGTGGGACTGGAAAAGTCCCAATACCTTCCTCACCACAACTGGAGTCAGCACACAGCTAATGTTGGCCCTTTGTCAAATAAGCCATTATCAGACGCGGCAAACCCTCCCACACGGTGCTCAGTGCTCGCATGTAAAACCCAGGGAAGACATCAGAGCACTCGGATAGTGTTGCACGGGGTCCCTGGATGTGCAGCAGAACAATCCCCTCCAGCTTCTTAAAACTGTCAGTTATCACCGAGCACACATTTACAGTGGCAATGGAAGGCATGTATGTTTTGTAAATAATCCGGAGATTTCAGATACAGTCATCTTTTCCTCTGAGGGCAGTTGGGAACTGCAGCGCTTCTGGCGTGGTGCTACTGGCCTCGTGCTCTGGCTCCAATTACCACGTAAGGGAGTCTCTTTGGAAACACTGCCTTAGTATCCTCTGAGAGGCTGCTGTTACTCTTCAAAGGCCTTACACTCAGCTTTCATGTGCTTCAGCAGCAATTCTTTTCCCTCGGACTGTCCATCCCTGGTGCATGGATGCTCCCCATGAAGAGAGGCTTGTGGGGTGTATTCTGCTGACTCCACTCCCTTCCAGGATTGCCCATTTGGAAGCCCCCCAAAGCTGCTCGTGCTGATCCATGTGTCCACACGGTGCTCCTTACACTGTCCCGCTCTACTTCGTCCCCTCATCTTGGCTGTTTATTTCGTAGACATTTATATTTGGCTGCTGTCCAGAGATCATGAAATCCTTAGGGCCAGCACAGCCTGTGGGTACCAGGCCTGGAATCTGATCCCTGGCTGTGACAGCAAGATGCCTTTGCAGGAGCAAATAGTCAATGGGTAAAAGAGGACCCACCCAGCAAGTTGGATGCCAGACACCTTATGTTGCTCCTGCATTAGTTTTGTTTCTTTGCACCTTCTTCCTCCAACCCTTTCAGGTCTGGGAGGAATGAGCAGGGCTTTCCCTAGAATAGTGATGGCAAAATTCTGCCAGTCATACAGGAACTGTGCATTAATGCAACCTCAGCATTAAGTAGCCCAGCGCTCAAAACATCAGGAGATTGAAGAAATGTTAGATCCTCCCAGCAGAGCTAACTAACATGGGATATATAGTGTATATAAGTATATAGTGCTACAGAGAAAACTGCAGTCCCTGGAAAGGACTTGCTTCTGATCTGCACAAGCAGCCTGTGCTTATCATTTTGTAGGCAGAGCATGGATAAGACATGGCTGTGGCAATGGGAAGTATGAATTCAGTGCCATCATTGCTTTTGAAATAAGGTATTCCAACTTGCCTTTTGGTTCAAAACTCCTCTCTTGTGTGTCTCATATTCTACATGGCAGCATCACAGCAATACAGTCCTGACTGAGTAAACTCCTCTGCTGGAAATGCAGATGGATGTTCCTGAGAGTTTTGGGAAGCTAGTATTTCTCAGGATAGGGATGTTTGTATCCATCCTGCAGGTACTCTGCACTGACTCCAGCTTAGGCAAAAGCCAAACTCCTCATGTGGATTTCTGGCAAGATGGGAGCTTTACATAAAGCTTAATAATATGACACCAATTATCACAGGCTGAAATGTAAGGCTTGGGTTAGCTTTATGTGATGTAGGAAATGTGTTGTGTTTACTTTAGCCTGAGGCTTTGGGACCACTAAACTATGATACAAACTGAATTATTTAGAAGAGTTTTTGTACAGCAGAAACTAAGTAATAGGAAATACTGTGCCTGGCATGGCATGTGTAAAGCCTTTCTCAGAATGAGTTTAAAACACCATGCTTTTTACTGAGCAAGCAGAGCAGGGTTTCCCAAACATGTGCCATAAAAGTATACTTATGCCACATATTTTACAGACATATGGTTCTGTAAATGTTAAAAAATAATGTATGAATACTGTTGGGCTTGGGGTTTTTTTTAATATAAATCTACCATCTGCAAAAACAGGTGCTTTAAGTTTACCCTGAGACCAACTGTGCAAACCTAAAGGGAGAAATTATAAGTAATGGTTTATAGAAACCTCTAAAATGTTTAAATATACTCTTTTGAAATTTCTGGTGGCAAATGCAAGATCTGATTGTTCTATATCAGTGAATGGTGGGGAATTTCACTTCTCTCATGATCTTAAAGGGTTTTTTAATATCAAGCCCTATTGCCTGCAAACTGTTGGAGCTTAGAAACCTGTCACTAGTGAATGCAGTGTTGCCAGTTGTGTGCCTCGAACAGGTGTAATTTTTTGACAACCTTAATTTCATGGGAAGGAAGTATTTTTGAAGCTTTATATTGGTGTTATGTTTTTTTTTTTAATTGCTCGTTCTCTGAGAGCTGTTACCAGGGAAGTTGTAGAAGTTGTCGCAGCTTCCCATTTTAATGTTAGTGGTGGATAATAGTGATAAAGTCATCTAAGGTATAAAATAAATGCAGTTTATTCAGCAGCTTCACAGTTTAATATATGTTTATGTCCAAAATACCTTATGCATATGTGTTTCATGCTTTAAAATGTGTCAGATCTGCCTTAGCTGTGGTGTCACACACAAGTTGCCAAATGGTTGGGTTTTTTCCAGCTTTTGTGGTGCTAGCATCAGAAAAGCATGAAATTCATTTAAGTGGAACATGTCAGCCTAAGAGCCATGGGGCACTTCTCTGGAGGGTTTATTAGCTCAGGTACAGCTTTCCTGCACACAGATGTACTGTTTCCTCTTCTGAGTCTGGCACATCGCTGCACAGTGAAGCCATAGGTTAAACCCTCCCGTGCTTTAGGGATATGTAAGGAACACCCTCTGGTCCTAAGAAAAATCACACAGTTGGATCATCCACAGTAAATGTTTATAGCTGAGATAAAATGTTTTATTTTAAGCCATAAACCAGTTGCTAACTGCTTGGAAGAAAATGTTAGGAGGAGCTGTTTCCTAATGCAGTGTTTTTTTGAAAAGTCTATGTGGCATTTCTCAAGATTCTGCTTCCTGAATGAATGGATTCAGCACACATCAGGAAAGATGAAAAATCGCTTTTGCAGAGCAATCTTACTTTGATTTACAGACCCATGCACATTTCATTATGAAAAATAGAAATGGGAGTGCACAGGCTGCCAATTTAAATCTACCGACTGTGTACTTTGTATTTTGTGAATGTAAATACTCAGCTGATATCTCATTGATTCTGAACCGCTGGTTGAAATTGAGCAGTTCTTTCTTTGTCTTCCTTTTTTCCCCACTGATCTTGCTCCTGTTTTAGTCTAGTGAAGGAAAGCCTGTCTCGGACATGTAAGCGTAGCTCAGCCAGCCTTTTTTGATTCGTGTGAACAAGAATGCCAAGGCATTTTCCCAGTGTGCTCTGAGGAAAATGCTGATATTTGAATAATTCAAAAATGCCCAAAGCTCTCAAACTTCATTCTCAGCTATTGTTTTGCTCGATCTATTATGCATTGAAAGCCTAGATTGTGATTGATGAACTGCCTGTAGCAGTGGAGGGGAGATTGTCTGTTCCGTGTGTAACCCATTGCGTAAAATTAATCCCGTGTAAAATGATGCTGACTTTACACAGGTTGTAGGGGAAGCATTGCAGATTTTTTTTTGGTGTAATTGCTGCATTAGACAGGCAACATTCAGCAGAGAGCAAACGCTTCCATTCTCCAGGGCTTAACAAGTGTTGTATCTTGTACAAAAATCATAAATCCTGTGGTAGTTAGTGATGCTTAATGAAAACTGTATTACAGGTCACCCAGGTTTCAAGACTCAGTAGATTCTGCTGCTCCATGCCTGAATGGAAGTCACCCGGCTCAGCACATTAAACAAGAATGCCCGAGTGATTATAAGGTTCTATCTGAGGCTTCCACACATAGGAGGATTACGGAGGGGATGGAGCTGAGAGCCTCCGGTAGTCTGCATCCTGAACTAGACCTAATGAATAATAGCTTTACAAATTCACTTTCATCCTACTTGTTTAATAATGAACACAGCTCCTCCCTGAGTCCTTTGTCACTTGGCACCCCTCAGCACTCAGCTAGGCTACAAACAAGCAACCTGAAGAAGAGATGCATCTCTGTTGTGCCGTCTTCAGCCGAAGGAATCGATATTACCGCGATCATCCGCACATCGCAGACGTCACTGGTCACCTGTGTGAATGGGCTGCGAACTAATGCAGCTGGCATTTCCTCTCATCCTGTGGAGATCAGTCATCACAGTGCTCAAAAATCCTCTCAGCCCCAATCTTGCTCTCAGCCTGGAAACCCTTGCAGTATTCCCTCCCCTCCAGCATGTCTTGTACCTCTTTCCGCTGACTGTGACAGAGGTGACTGTGAGCAGATACAAATGCAGCAAGTGGAGGAGAATGGAAGCCTCAGCCTTATGATGAATGGTACTGGCATTGCTCACCAGAACACCTCGCACGGCACCCAGAAGGTGAGTTTCTTAAAACAAGAACCAGCTGACGATTATTCCTCCAGTGCTGATCTTTTTCGCCATCACCAGGGGCTGCCTCCCCCTTACCACCTCCACCAGCAGCTAAGCCAGACCCAAGGGACTCTGCCTCACTTAAACGCCTCCATGTCTCCAAAGTCCCTGCAGCCCAGTGACGGGGATGAACAGGACCTGAGCAGTGGCAAACAGGTCTGTCAGTGGATTGACTGCAGTGCCACTTATGACCAACAAGACGAACTGGTCAGACACATAGAAAAGACTCACATTGACCAGCGGAAAGGAGAGGACTTCACTTGCTTCTGGGCAGGCTGTGTCCGCCGCTATAAACCCTTCAATGCTCGTTACAAACTGCTGATTCATATGAGGGTTCATTCTGGAGAAAAACCAAACAAGTGCATGGTAAGTCTGGATTATATTTGTTTGAATAGAAACATAACTGCTCTGCTCTCGCTCTTGCTCTCTCTTCGATCTTATTCCAATATAATTGTTGTGCTTTCCTGTAACTTAGTCTGCAGCAGGCTAAAGGGGAATTGGAGAAAACCTTAATCTAGAAGGAAATGATTGAGTAAGAAATACTGTAGTTCTTGGAAAAGGGATTCAGTTTCCTTATATGAGAGCTTAAAGTTTAATACAGTGCTTTGTTTTTTTAATATTCATTAAAGCACTAATAAAGTGATGATCAAAGCACGCAGCCGTCATTTAACGTAAAACAAAGTCACTGAGCCTCGGGTGACATTTTTAATCAAGAAACATAAAACACATCTAATGAAATTCTTTTCATTCCTTCAGCTGAACAATAACCCATAGAGTTGTGAGTGCAAAAGTTTCAAATGGTAGTTTAGAAGAAAAAAAAGAAACTTGTTAAAGGATTTTAAACAGCTAAAAAAATAAAAAGAATATGTTTAATTACGTTTTCAAAGGTTGTTAGGGGCTTTTTTAATTTGCAAAACAGAGCTTTAAAAATAAGTAAAAACCATTGTTCTCTTCTGATCAAGAAGATGTAAACAACAGCAGTGTTCCAAAAAGAGGATCTTGGGAATAACACCATCTCTGCATCTGCCCACCATGATGACAATATGGCCAAACTAAAATAAAAGTTAATGACTTCCATTAAGCTTTCCACATGTTTGAAACAACAATGATATAAGACCCTGACTGAAACAGATGAAGCAAAACAAGTTTGACATAAGCTTCCAAATTGGGCCATGAAATTTGGAAAGTCTTATTTGTAACACCCACATGCGTGTGGGTGTTATACACACACACACAGACACACACACACACAAATAAGTACAGACAAAGGGAACTATTATAGCAGCAGGTTGTGGTTCCTGATAGGCAGAATTTTCGTCTATATGTCTATTTTATTGTTTTGATCAGAGCATGATAGAATGGAAAATGCATGTAAGAAAGTTAGATCATGACAGACTTTTCCATGGCAAGCTGTAGCTTTCTATGGAGGAATAGGAAAGAATGTTTATAGAAAAAGCTTACTTTTTTTTTAGTTTGTTCAAGAAAAAAACTTGCAGGCCTGCGACAGTTATGGAAGGGAGAAGGAAGAAAACAACATATTGTTTTGCAGAGAAAACTTTTCTCTGTAGATGATCGTCCTGGTTATCTCTTTATTTCCATCGGGTAAATGAAAAACATTATCTTAATGTCTGCACTGTTGAGTGGGTATTCCTAAAATAATACTGGCAACAGTGCAGATACTTAGCGAATACCTTCAAGTTGTCCAAGATAAAACAGAAACACTCTAAGATTTCCTTGTTTCTTTTTCCTTTGAGAGGAAGAATCAACTTGTTTGTTTCCAGAAGTAGCTCACTCGCATTTTGTAAATGTAGGAATGAATTTAACTTCCCATGTATAGCTTTTATTAAGTGATAAATCATCAAAGGATAATACAAGTTTCTTCTTTGTAAACAGAAAAGTATAGGTAAGTAAGATGTGAAAGCATACTTAGACATTTTATTTTAGCCTACTTTGGGTTTTTTTTTTTGATCTGGAGCAAGATCCGTCTTCTTCCTACTTTTATTTCACACTTTTAAGAAGAAATACTTAAAATGTGAAGCGCTGATTAGCTTTCCTGTGATGCTGAAAGATTTAGTAGACTCTGTGGGTGAGGGAACCTTTCTCTTTTCCTGCAAAATGCGTATTTGACAGGTATTGTATAGCAGAATTCTAATGTTACATTCCCATTCCTGCAGAAGACTCAGTAAATCTGAGACATTAAATCATGTGATATCTTAGCAAATGCTAAAAATTTCTTACTTTCCATCATTTTCATCTGCATTAAAGTACCAGCTTTTGATAACATCTCAAGGTTTAACATTGTGAATAAGTTGGAAAAACCTTTGCATCTGATGTTGCAAACAGCCTTTATGGCATGTGTATTTAGCCTTGGCATGTAAGTGTATAAAGATCTGTTTTATTGGAGCAGATACTGTAGTTGTTCCCATACATGGAATGGCCCAATCAGAAGTAAGAGTTTTCCATTGGCCCAACTTGGAGTTAACTCTCCTATTCCCAGAATAAGAGCCTTCCACTGTCAGCAGAGGTATGATACGTTAAATGTTACAGTCTGGAATCCTGCGTGGAGTAAAGTGGATCCAACAGAGCACACGAAAAACGTGTCTTCTTTGCAAATTCAGTTTTCTACCCTGGAAAGACCTTGATCTAGCAGAGGCAAGATCCAAAGCTGCAGCACAGCTCCCTGTAGTTATTAATATCAAGTGGGGATTATTTGCCCAGCAAATTCCATTCTGCTTTAAACAAGGGTTGCTGTGCAGTGTTGCATTGTGCAGTGATGTCATGTCATTTTAAATGATGGCTTTTCTTTTGATGTGGTAATAATTGTGCTGTTATTCCTGCAAATTAAGAAGGCAATTCATTCTCTGTCTATAGAGGTCTGAGATTTTGTTTCGTTTTTGCTGTAGCTCTGTTAAAGTAACTTTACATCTCTTGGTATTTGTAGTGGAGATTTTCTTTCGCTGTTCACAATTACCCATTGTACTTCCTTTTTAAGCCCTTGATTTTGTTCCTCTCTGTAAGATTACTGCCTGACTAGGTATTGACTGCTCAGGAGAAGCTAACAGCGAGCAGCACCCCTCCCTCATACATAAAAGTACTTCTCCATGTAAAATTATTAATTTCTTATGACAGGCTTTGCTACTATGTACTGTAATAGACAAAGGAATTTTGGAATTCAAGCTACTTGAGAACAGGAAATACATGAGACATTTTGATTGAAAAGTAAATGGTTCACTAAAACTGCAGTTAATCCTTTTATTATCTTTCCAACAGCAGTTTCCACAATACTTTCATGAGGTAAGCTTCCTTCAGTCCAACTGTAACACTCTCATCGTTGCAGCTGGTTTGAATTTAGCAAGCCTGCTTCTTTCTCTACTACAGACAGTCGACAGGCTAAACAGGGTCTGGTGCAGAGCACTACTGATGTTTTGGGTCCATATTCTGCTCACTGTGTTTCATTGCCAAAACCGGTACTAGGAGTATTCTGTTTTCATATTCCGTTAAATATTGTAATTAAGCAGTGCCTTCTCGTCATTGTGTCCCTCAGTTTGGTTTTTCCTTGGGCTCTGCAAGTAGTCTAAAGGAAACTACCTAATCTCTTTGCAATATCCTGTTATGTTTCATACTTAACTCATGTTATTTTAGTTTTATTAAATTTGGGGTTCATCTGCATTATAATCAAAAATATATCCAACAAAAATAATGATGCAATGCCTTTAAGACTTTAACTTCTGAAGATTAATTTCATGCTTTTTTAGATTTGATGTCCCAGACAATTGGAATTTTGATTGTCTGAGACAGCAAAAATTAGCAAGCTTAAATGGTTTTTATTTAAAAAAAAAAAAAAGAAAGAAAAGGTTTCTCATAGCTGCATCTTTTGCTGCCTTTCAGTTCTTCGAGTACTTTGGTGAGTAGAACCGTGCTGATCTCCAGATATTACATCCTTGGTTTAAACCGCTGCTTGCAAATGTAAATATAGAGCTGCTCATTTAGTTGTCTAGAGTTGTTTGATTTGGACAAATCTGTTCTTGGCTTATTAGTTTACCCTTTTGCACTCTTGTGGCTCCATAAAGAGTAGAAAACTATGTTCCCATCACTGCGTGTGTATGTGCTCAGGGGCCTCCACAGAGAGGATCAAGGTAGGTGTATTTGTCTTTACGTAATTTCTACATATGCAATTAGTCTTTATAGAAATCGGGAATCCTAATGTGTGTGATACCCATGAAAGGAGCTGGATAGGGATAATATTAATGTCTCTACTTCATGTATTTCAAGGAAAATGTTCCAGACTTGTCTGTCACATTACATGCTTGTCTGGATGGGTAAGACTTCAAAGCAGAATTTTTTTTCATGTATATATGCAAAATACTCAGTTTGGGAGGAGTCTCAATGGATTGATTTGGGTGCTCTATTGTGCAAAGTGAAATTCAGCACCTGTGCTGTTTGTACTCAGTTCTTTTGAATCCCTAAGGGTGAGACACTATAGGTACTGCATTAAACATGGGAAAATTGAGACAGAGGAGATAAGTAACTTGCCTGAAGGCATCCTGAGGTAATTCCAGCATTCCAGTGCAGATCTTGTGTTCAAATCACTACATCACACAAACTAACCATTTGCAATTTACCTATGAAGCAGATTTTTGTACAGATTACACAAACGATAGTGCTGGGGCTGAACTCCCTGTTATTTTTACTGCACGAGGCAGGTGGTTGGACATGTCATGGACATGTGCAAGCTTTCATCAGAAGGCTCAGCTGCATCCGTAGCACTTCATGGGCAGCAACCTGGTTATTGGCAGTACAGGAGGAAGGGGCCTGTTGAGCAGATTAGTATTATTGCTGCTGTTCCTAAGGAAACCAGCACGGAATCTCCGTTCTCAGTAGATAGTGAGTATGATGCTGTCTATGATCCACAGGGAGTGAGTGTCTGGCAATGCATGGTGAGAAATGAGATCTCTACGGGCTACAGCCACAGATGAATCTGAAGGACAGCTCTGCATCTGTGAGGAAAATAGATCTGCATGCACCAGCTTACACGCTTTTGAGTTACTTCACCTAAACAATGAGTTTCCATGCCTGAGTCGAGGGAATGTTGTTGAAGTCTGGAAAGTATTTTTGGCTTTTGGAATGGAGGGTGTCATGCACTGATGCCAAAGGAGTGCTTTAAAAAAACAACAATAATATTAGGCTCACTTTCTTTCCTTTGAAGTCAATAGTAGGAAACATCCATTTTATCAAAGCTGCCTCACCAGAGATCTCTCTTTTTATTAGGTCTCTGATGGCATTTCCCGATACTGTCAAGGAACCGCAGCATTAAAAACACTCTGATTAGAGGAGTAGACAGCAGTGGTTTTGTGGAAGTACAATGTTTGTTTGTTTACAAAGCCCACTGCAGATTCCAGGACAGTACAAATGGGTTTAAACCTGCCCCAGCCCTGGAGGGCAGGCTGGCAGCGGGCTTTAGTCCTGGCTCCATGTCACCTCATGCCCAACCACCTGGTGAATTTGAACTCTTGTCTGTCCACAAAGAACTCCACACTGGCAGATCTTACAGAGCAAAAGCAGTAGAAATTTCCGGGCCCAGATTGTCTTGTGAGTGTGACTGTCCCACGTTTCAGTGCATTAGGACAGATATGAAAATGAGAAGTACAGTGCAATGGTCCGACACAACCTTTAGGGGCTTGGGACCTGCCTTCTGGAGCTGAGATGCAGAGGGGGGAGCTGCCAGGGTTTTTCCTGAGGGATTATCAACCTCCCAGTTCAGTCCCAGGATTGCTGATCCTTCAGCACATTTTGTGAGATGCATCTGCTTTATCAGGCTAATAGAAAAATGGTGTAGGATGCTGGCCCAGATGAAATTGTGCTCTGACCAAACTGGGCTGGCTGCCTTTTTTGTTACTGTCCAGCAGTTTGATATGAATTAGGTGTGGCTGGCAGGCTTTCAGGTTTCTTTGTTTGCATAAATCTAAATAAATTAAAATCAAGTAAATTCCAGTTGTTGCTGCCAGCACCCAGAATGGTTTTCAAGTTCAGTTTTGTGCCTTAAAAATGTTATGCAGGACACTGAAGAGATCTGATAAATGGAATATGATAGTGAGAGGTATAACATGAAAATTTCATGGAGGGGGCTTTCAGATACATACTTCCTTTATCCTACAAGAACATTTAGTTCCACAAGATTTTATTTTATTTGACTTGATAAATTAATAAGTAATTTGGGACCTGGTTAAAGCATACTATTCCTGAAGCTTTCCTGATATATTTATACAGATCTGGTGACAGTGTGTAGGTATTGCTGTTCATTCAGTCTTTTAAATAAGAAAAAAAGTGAGATATAAACAATATTATCACCACAACCTAGTGAGCACTCACCCTATGAAACTCCCTGCCATAGGATATAATGTAATTAATTGCCACTATTATGGTTGTCACAGTGTTGGATAATTTCCACTAACAATACGTGGTGTCTACTGAAGGTAAGGTGATAGGACTAAGCAGGCAGTGGTTTAGGGAACAGATAGCTTTGTGACAAAAGGATAGATATTCATTTCCATGCTTTGTGTTAAAAATTCTGCAAGGTATTCCACCAGTTTTTTCAAACCAGTAGTATCACAGTAGAGCTTTGAGAAGAAAACTGTTAGTGAATGGGGGTCACCTTCAATTTGGAAAACAGAATGATGGAGGGACGGTGAGCAGGACTGGATGATTTTATTACTGTTGGCATTTTCTAAGCAGTGTACTACTTTCCATTTCAGAATGAAAAAGTGTTAAAAAGACACTTTTTTTTGGTTGTTTAAAAGCTTTCCTCATTTGATTTATTCAGTGGTTTTATTTTGTTAGTGCAGTCCTCCAAACAATTATATTTCAGCTCATCCTAGACTGATTTATCTTCTCTTCATTCTTCAGTGTTTTGATTTGGCTACTGAAATACATATTTTTTTACCACAATTTCAACTGTGACCTGATTTAAATACAAAGAAAATGATCCATTTTCCCACAAAGCCTCAGATATTTGTCAGAATCCTAAACATTGAGCTTTTGAAAAGTACCTGGCAGTGATCTGATTGACAGAGAACTTCATAAAGGGAGGGAACACTTCTGTATTAGAAGTGGGGACTGTGCTGCTTGGCCCTGTTGTGGAACACAGAAGAGGCAGTTGTACCAGAACTCCTCCAAGCCAAGCAAAGTCATTCATGTTCTTTGTCAAACAATATAGGCTGCAGTATGCCCAGCTTCAAAAAGTGAAATTTATTAGTTGTGACCTACAATGCCTGGCTGCCAGACAAAGTTCTAGGCATGTCTCCCAGGTCTTTTTTTGGAAAATTTCTTCTAGGCTCCTTTCCCTTCCCTTTGCCCAGTTTGCACACAAAAACAACATCTCGATACCATGTTTTTATCTTTATTCTCTTATCCCACAAAACTCAACAAGTTTCTTTCTCATTTTAAGACACTCAGAATTATTTCCAGCTCTGCCGTGGCCTGGCTCTGGATGAATCTCCACGTGTAGATTTATTCAAACTTCAGTCTCAGCACAGACCTATAAACCTCTCATGGGGCATCACCTTTTGAAGATATCTTGCAAACAGCCTCCTAACTCCCAATTTATTCCAGCTGCACCACAAGATCACTTTCTCAGCCGTGCAGATCAATGGATTTTATCAAATAATCACATCTGAAGAGCAAAAAGGGAAAGGCTTTACGTCCTCAAAGTGCTGGGTTTGCAGTAACTGTTCCGGGTTTCTGTAGCTCACCATTTCCCGTGTAGCAAAAGTGTGACAAGGTTTCTTTCTCACTGAGCCTCCTGGCTGGGAGCGAATCATCCATCGGTTTCACGGTGTGAATCTGCACAGTAGTAAAGATCAAGTGATACACCCTCAACCAGTCAGATGCATTCTCCACCTTAGTCATAAGTTTTACAGAGCAGGAAATACAATTGCGAACTGCCTGCTTCCTGTACGAATGTCTTAATACACCTCAGGAGTATCTCAAAGATGTGTCCAGCAGTTGGGTCCTAAAACTATAATTCTGCAGGGTCCAGCATCATTTTGGGAGGGTGGGGTGTCTCTGGAAGCTCTGGGAAAGCAGGTTGTATTCAGTGATTTGAAGGCAGTCTGCAGTTATCTAATATCTAGGAGCAGTGAGAGAAGGTTTTTTCCCCCTGAAATTTCATTAAAAAAAAATTTGCTTCTGAATATTATTAATGCTGTCATTGGGCTTGATGATCCTTTTGGGTCCCTTCCAACTCAGAATATTCTGAGATTTAGAGGGTGGAAAATTCGTAAGTTCTAAAATTTTAAACAAAGTATTTGTGATAGTGTTCTTGAGGTTAAGTGCTCAGCTTTATTTTATTTTCTTTGTATGTGTTCTGTGGGGATTATTAAAAATGGTATGGAATTGTTCAGAACTCTCAGTGATTTAGTCTCTCTGAACAGTGATTAACCTCAAGAAGGAAAAATAGTTTGTATCACCTGGCAGAAGGCTTGGTCAAATTAAAAAGCAGTAAAATTAAATATTGTTAAAAAACTGTGCCAATGATATACTTATTAATGTTTCTTATTAGGCCCATACGTTTTAATACTCTGTATTAGTGAAGCCTATGTCATTTAATAAAAATGTTAATCTGCATTTGTGGGTAGCACAGAGGCCATATAGTGTACTCTCAGGGGAGAAAAAGGAATTTAGTGCACATTAAAAACTTTATACAGTCTTTTATGCAGTTGGAGCTCAGTGCTCAGTGAGATGCATTTGTTTGTTACTTTGGGGCAAACCAGCAGCAGTTGGCCTTTGACATGGGATGAGAAATGAAAAGCACAGGGTGTTTATCTTGGGCTGCACTGAGGGCCAGATTCTGAAACCTTCACTTGCTCATTCAGCGAGTGGGTCTAGTAGAAAAATAATATGCTGTTTAAGCTAAATACATCATAATGTAACCTTCTGGCATCTGACAACTGACATCGAGCAAGACTGTCAAAAGCAGGCCTGGTTTTGGGTAGCTTTGTTTTGGAGGTGCCCTGCTCTAATAGGGCGGCTCTGAAGTTCTCTTCCTCTCAAACCAGACAGTGTGGAACTGAGTTACTGAAACTTTGTGAACACTTCTGGAAATTTTGATCTTGGATCTCCTTTCCCTTACAAGTGCAATGAAACAAATTTCTCTGGAGAACAGTGAGGATGAATAATCACAGTAAGGTACCGAAGCCAATAACATAACACATCCATAATGCTATTTTGCATCTCTGATCATTCCCTCTGCTGAGAATCTCAAAGCTCTTTCAAGCTTTTGCCTGCCTACAGCATTTCCTGTGTGATGAAAACTGTTGTGCCCAGGTCCTAGATAAAGTTGAACTAAGTCAAATTACACTGCCACTTTCTGTCTCTGTTTAAATTGGTGTAGTTATAAAGAACGCCTGATTTTAACCAGAGAATGTGAGTCCAGAGTGGCTCAGCCAAAAAGCACCAGAAGTCACACACTGAGTGCCTGGCAGAAAAGGCCAGAAAGAAAAGACTTCTTCCTTCCCAAAGTGTTTTCTCTTCCACCTATTTCGTAAAGCCAGTGCGAAGTTGTGCACCTTTGCTGACCAGAAAGTCTCCTCTACTTCAGAGCATTATTCACACGAGTGTGTGCAAAACAGCTATTTTATTCAGCTGTACTGTGGCTTTCAAAGAAAATGTTGCTGTTACAGAGAATTCAGTGCCCTGTATTCTGTCTCAAGGACACCTGTATTTTCTGTGTTTGGCTAAGTCAGAAGTGGCTTCATTTCAAATAGCTGTGCATTTACATCACAGACATTTGTCAGTGCCTGACTTTTCTATTTACATCCCTGGGCTGCTTGTGGAGTCAAGGAACAATAGGAGTTTTATTTCAAAGTCTGCTTTAGTTGTCTATAGCAGTGTCTTCCCCAGATCTCCTTCTTTTATTGTTGTGTACAGATAACATATGTGTGAAGAGATCCTACACTCAGGTACAGTGTAGCTCCAGTGTTAAATAATTGATATTGATCTGCCTTTTGAAACTGCATCCAAGGCATTTAAAAGTGGGAAATGGAAAAAGCATGTTCTCATAATCCAGCTCAGTAAAGTTTGCACAACTGCTCTTTGTTTCATCATGCCTACAATAAATCTTTCATTTTTGCCAATTGAGAATGCCTACTAAATCTGCAAATGATTACTTCCCTGAATTGTGTTGGGATTCTTGCAATACATTTTTCTTACATGGGTAATGATAAAATAAGAGTCCATCAAAAATATTTTATTGCCTGGCAGAGAGCCTTTTATGAAATGGTTTTGATTCAAGGAGATTCTTCCAAGTGTTTTAGAACCGTTGCTTACAACTTCCCTTTAACCCTTGAATGGAGGGCTGCCAGGCCCTGGGAATGTCAGGAGCAGTGCTACAATGAGCTGGTGGAATGCAGAACCTGGATATCAGTTTAACCTGCAGCCCTCAGCCTCGGCCTGAGCGAGCGCTGCTTCAGCCAGTGCTTGTAAAGGGGATTGTGTTACCACGAGATTAGAAAGCTGATGAATGTCAGACTGGTGGGAACCTTGTAAAACTAATCTGCTGTATCCATGTTGATATGATTTCACTCTGTTTCAGTGAGGGAGTGAGGAAGATGGAGTATTACAAAAAGGAAAACACAAGGTAAAGCTGGTAGGGCCATCTGAGTCACCAGTCCTAGCCTCCGTTATCCCTGGTATCACAGGGCAATCCCTTCAGGATACCCAAAGGCACAGGACACCTTCATGTCTGTGCCTTCCAGAAGGTGTGTCATCAACACTGCAAGTCAGGTCCTTTCAGTCATGTGAAACAAATCTTGCCCTTTTACCCCCCGGGTTCAAAATGGGCACCACTACATTCGTCTGCCTTTGCACAGGAACTGCCCAGCTCTAGGAATTGCTTTGCTTTCCCTTCCAAAGAGGCACAGTCTCAGCCCGGTTCCCTGTAGACCTCAAGCAAACTGTCTCCACATAAAACAAGGCCCAGGGGGCTTTTCCTGAAATGGCACGAGTCATGATGCCTGAAAACACATTCTAGAGAAGGGAGAAGGGATCTGGCAAGAGATCTACCTTGTGGTACTTCCTTGCACTCACAGAACAGCAGTAGACCTGACTCAGTGTGGGGTGCTCTCAACAAAACCACATCTGTTGCTTGACACATTGCCCATTTGCCTCTGTCTAATAAAGTGTCTCCTCAGAAGAGACATGGGAGATCAGAAAAAAAGCAGATTATGTGAAAATATTTTAAAGTATCACACTTATTCACAGACTTTTATCTTCCTGCATATCCTCAAACATAATGATATTTTTAATTGCATGATTGTGGTGATCTCAGAGTTCTCTGTTTACAGTGCTTTGGTCTAACTAAACATTTTTAGCTTGTCCTTTGTCTTCAAGGCCAAGGAGTGAAAAGATGACAACAAGCACCCAGGAACCAGACATGCATCAGATGCACAGAGCACACCAGCTTAGTCAGTGTCTTTTAGCCAGGTAGATGCTAAATAGCGTGTTTTACATATCAGACTGGCAGACCTTCTCTTGTTTAAACCTTAATTCTGGGCTGAAATTATATGCCAAAGTTATCTCAGATGGTCACTGACCATTTCTGTTCAGATTTTGAAAGGAGGCAATCACAAATACTTTCAGGTGTGAAGAGACTTTGCTGAATTTAGAGGGAGAGGTATTGGAGGTACACAGTGAAGATGACAGGAAAAGGCCATGTGAGGGTTTCTGTATCATCTCTCCTCACAGATGGATATTGAAAAGCAGCAAATTTAGGACTTCATAAAGGAAAGACTTTTTAACACTGAGCAAAGTTGAAGGGATCAGAGTGGAAGGAACCTTTGTGAAGCTTGGGTGTTCTTCCCTGGGGACTGTGATACCCTCAGCCTTCCTCAGTACCTCTCAGGCAACTTGTAGCTGGGCCACTAGAATGACAGCACGTTTAAAACATGAATATTTGTAGCTGCATTACTTCATTTCTAGTGCTGTAAAAATACCATTCTCATAATGGGGTAATGGCCTGCAAGTTCTCATGATTTCAACTGTTTTGGAGTTACAGGAGTTCTGTTCCTTTATGGCAAGCATCCATTTCTCATTTTAACATCTTTGGCACTCGCCTAAAGGATGGGAAATTAAAAAATGATTAAGGGGACAGTGAGACAGTCTTTTAAGGAAAGATTAAAGGAATTAAACTTGGGCTCGGGTGGGGAGAACAAGGAAAGGGAGGGATTGTTTAGAAGAGCATAGAAAATAAATAGGAGCAATGAGGCAAAATCAAGCAGAAGAGAATTTAAAGCTAATCTTTCACTAAAACTTTCCCAAAATGGAGCTGTATTTTAGAGTGGAATAATTTCGTAGTGGAGATGGAAGATGCCCAACTGTATGAATAACATAAGCTAGACTTTCTGAAAAACTGAAAATTAAATTGTAGAGAATAATTTTGAATGCAAACTTTCTCCTCATTTCTGCCATTCTGGGAGGATAGATTATTGCATTAATAGGTGGAAGAGAAGGAGGTGCATTGGCAGGCACAGGAATACAGCTTAAGCCTTCAGGTGTCTGCACTCAAGATATTATTTGTATGTTTTTGTCCCCCTAACATTGCTATGAGGTAGCTGGAGATAGTCACCATGCAGAGCATGGGGTGCTCAGCATCCCCTGAGCCAGGGACCCCACCATCCTTCCAGGCCAGACTCTCGGACCATTTCACAAACAGATGCTGTCATTGCACACTGGCAAGTATGAAATCGGGGATGACTGTCTAGAACAGTCAGTTTGCCAAGAGTGATACCTTTTGTTTTGCTTTGCCCTTACCAGGTTTGACCTTTAGAGAACAAAACGTTTCTCCTCACCATGGGTGAAAGCTTTGCTACTGATTCCAATGAATGCTAACGTACCACTCAGACAGACCATTGTGCCAAAAATGACTGTGCTGTGACATGTGAACGTTTTATTTCTGCTGTGAAACTGGGCAGAGAAAGACTGTTGAGCACAGCAGCTCCACCTGCAGATTCCTGGTCCAACTTCCTCCAAATCCAGGCAGTGAAATTCCAGTGTTGGATCCACCTTGTTTGGTTTGCAGTGATGGGTGTCCCAAAGCCCTGGGAATGAGAAAGGATTGTCTTTGTGTAACCCCAGCAGTGAAAATTTAGAAGGTAGATTAAGTTTGGTGTGAATATTTCAGCTTTTCAGATATAGCTTCTGATATGTGTCAATTGTTCTTGGAAAATCAGGGTTGGAACACAACTCTGAATGGCAAGAGAAAGAAATGGGTATTGTAGTCATCCCAGATACTTTCTATTTCGATTGTTTATAGCAACGCTGACAGAAACTAACACTATACACAAAACTGGTTTTGAAACTACCCTTTTTTTCAGAGTTAATGACCCACAGGCTAATGGAAATTTGCCAGTTTTTACCAGCTGGGATCTGGCCTGATTTTGCTGGGAAATAAAAGTGCAAGGCAAAGAAACCATTTGGATTTTTGAAAGTTTGTGATGGTTGTCTTCTCTCATTTACAGAGCCTTCACTTTTTCGGTATGTTGCATTTACAAGTGACCTGTACTTAGCAGAAATGCTCTCTTTGTCCAAGGACAGCACACCCTGATCACCCAGGAATTCCCTTTGACAGCTGCTTTTAGATGCGCTCCTGTGAAAACCGAAGCCCATCCCAGTCAGTGTGAAAGGACTTGTATTAAATCATGGCTTTGAGGATGCACTGACACAGCTCAGCTGCTCTGGGTCCATCCAGTAGAGGGTAGTCATATGCATTTTATGATGCACTCCTTCATTTATTGCACTCAGGTCTTTCCCAGGTATTACCTTAGGACTTCTCTCACGATAAGCACGGCTGACTTGGCTCACATAATTCACCTGGGAAAGGCAGACTGTACCTGAGTGCATTTCTTTGTAAAGTCAACAAAAGAGGGGGAGTGAGCCGTTCGTACTAATTATATATATAAAAAATAATCCCTAAAGGCAAGACTATATAATGTGCATTATGTTCAGGCAAGTATGGGATCATTAGTGTCATTCATGATAATTTGATTTACCCCCATGGCTTCCAAACAATACATGGCTCATAGCCTCGTGGATTGGTGTGTGTTAAGAATTGCATGGCAGCCTTGCATTTTTAGAAGGAGAGCTCTTAGGTCTTACTATGATGAAGGCTCTTTTGTTGTAAAAGTTTCTTTACTAAGAAGATAGATGTTACTTCAGTTCACACTAAACAGATTGACTCTGGAGTTTTCAGTCTCAGTTTGCCAGAGACAAATTGTGAAAGAGTCTAATTGTAGCCTAAACAAAACCATATTTTCCTTAAAAACATGGCAGTGTATCATTCTGAATCTGTGGTGCTTTGCCCAGGAACCATTTCAAGAAAAAAAAACAACTTGTGCAAAGTAGCCACCTTAGACAAAACAAACTATCAAACCTATATATTAAACTAAGTGCTTTTGATTGCAAGCTGCACTGAAAATGTTGTCGTTTTAATTCTGTCCCTCCATGCAGTCAAACACACCGGTGTATACTTAGGAAAATGGTAAATATAGAATACTGGCAAAAGTAGCTTAAATACTGGTAAACAACAATAGCTGGACTGTCTTTCCAGGACTGGTTGCAGCCCATTTTCACTTAGATTATGAAGGATGAAGAGCAGAGAGCCTTTAAATCCTGATTCCTAGTTCTTCACAACATTTATCAGTGTACAGTGGCTTTATTCATGACCTGAGTCTGGTTCTGATAAATTTTGAGAACTGTTTCATAATGTTATTGTAGAAATTATAGACACATCATTTAGCTATGTAGTCGCTGTGCTTATGTGAGGGCAAGAGATGTTGATGGGAAGGGCTGAGAGCAAAAGGGCTGATTATTCTGCTAAACATGTAGAAATCTTTGCTGATGAGAAGGCACCTCTCTGCTGCTGGGTATGCTGGAGCAGCTGTAGGGTGGCCATTGCACTCCCAGATGGAATTGTGGCTAAAGCTGCTCTCCCACCCTCCCACCTGCACTTGGATTTGGCCATCCACTCGAGCAGCCGGTGGAGGAGACACCTCTGCTTCCTTCCCCACGGTGTCTCACACCTGTGGTTTCTCCAGGCAGAGCAGAGTCTCCATCCTTTGTGCACCTGTGTGGAGCCTTCCCAGCTGCAAACTTTAAGCCTCTGCCAATTCCTAAAGGCAAATTTCAGCAGCGCTGAAAGCAGGGGCAAAATTCCCATTGACCGGGAACAAGCAGGAACATGGCCAAGGCCAGAATGATACAAGCGTAATAATCAATCCCCCGTTCACAAGATGCTGAGAGCTTCTGCCGCAGAGGTGGACAACTTTCCCTGGGCTTTGCTGTACACAGCCCCAGTGTGCAGCCCCTCTGAACGCTGTCCTCCTTAAGCTGCTCCACGTGTTTGAAAACAGGGTGATTCAGTTTGGTGATTCAGTTTGGGAGGCTTTGAAGTTTTTAGCTCAGGTTTAGGGAAAATATGCACCATGAATCATCCAGGAACTTTGTTTTCTCAGTGAATTCTGTGGTTATTGCGCATTACAGCAATGTTTAGGGCAAAACAGTGTAAGACATTGGAGCCTCTTGTTGCAGCCAGTGTTCCTCAAATTCAGCAGACAACACATGCCTGGCAGTCATTTGGGGGCTGGGAGGGAGGGCAAGAGGAGGGAGCATGTCTTGTTTGAAAGTATCAATGAGCAGTACTAAAAGGACAAGAAAGGAAGCAACTCCTTTATCCTTTCTTCCTTTGAAAACCTGGCCCTCTCTGTTTCATGGTGGATGCAGAATTCCAGCTTTACCACATGGTGATCACTTCAATTTTTGGTCTTGAGGTAGCCAGGAAACAAAAAATTGAGGTAAGAATAAGTGGCCAAAGGATGGTTCATTCTATATCAGCCCAGTGTATCAGTTAATTCAGTAATTAATAAAACTGACAGCTGACAGTGGTGCTTAGGCCCATGTGTTGGTTGTATCCCCTTTAGCACCCTTTTGGTGGTATCAAGTTAAGGCTAAAAAGGAGCCCCAGCACCATGGGCAAGTGAGTGTCCACGAGGGGCAGTCTAACCACTGTGCTGATGTGGGGGAGACCTTGGCAACTGCCAAGGTCAGCAGAAGGCTCAAATACTCTTTTTTTCACCCATCTTTTGTAATAGTCCCTCTGGAAGGAGCTGATTGAGAACAGGAAAGGAGCTGTGAAGAGCACAACATTTATAGGAGCCTGAACATTCTTCAGACCCAGCGTAAGATGCAGAACTTGGAAGTACCAGAGATGGGGTAGATGAGGCTGGTATTTGGCACAAGGAGAGGTTTTGAACATTTGGGTTCAGGACACAAGCTCTGTTTCCCCTTCAGGAAGGCAAAAGGCATCTGTGTGGGAGTCCTGTGGTTCAGCTGCAGTCCCTGTGTGTGTTTTGTTTGGATATTTCTGATCTCGTTACCTCCTTGGTTGGTACTTTGGGTTTTAGCAGTACTGTCCTATGCAGTATTTATTTTGGAGCTTGGCTTCTTGTGTTTGTTCTGAGTCTGTTCATTAATAATAATGGAGTGTGAAATCCTAACTCTTTTTTTTTGTGAGTTATCAAAATAAATGCAGTCTTTGTGACCAGTTTTAGTCATTTGTGGCTATATGATCTGTGTTATTTAAATATTTGCTCATCGCAGTACCTTTTTGCTGCCTTTGAGGAATTGAGTTCACTGAGAAGGGAAATAGTTTCTCCTTTACTTCCAGAGTTACTCATGACATGTTTGGAAAGACAAATAGCAAGAGAACGCAGATGAAATGTGAAGAACACGTATACGAGCTAATGGTCTCACAACTGGGAAAATAAGAAAATCAGAGGTTACATCATATTATTGCAAGAATACATTATTTTGTTTTCAAAACTGTTATTCAACAGTGGGATGAATCCTTTAGTTATTTAGTGCTGGAACTTTGAAAATGGCTTGTGGTTGTTCCGTCGTTCTTCTCACGCAATCCCCAAAGACACAAAAGTTAGAGGCAGTGATTAATCTTTCTGTATTAATGGCCTGAACCAGCATTTACTGATGTCAAGAGAAAGCTCCTTATGTACTCTAACAGACTTTGGAGCAAGATGGTGATTTTTAAAAACCAGACATAAGCGGCAAATGAGAAGCAAATTAGGAAAATCTTTCCAAGTCCTGTAGTTTAAGAAATTGATGAATTCTGTTGTAAGACTATCTAGAAACCTTAAAATATACTTAGAAATACAGAAACACATGGCTTAGAATTCATTGTGATCATTTCCTACCTTTGATCTTTTCCCTTTACTTACGGTCACTTGTGTGCATATGTGTGTATGTGAGAGTAAACAACGTAATCCTAATTGTCTGAAGATATACATATGCTTATATAATGCCATAAATGAGCACAGTGTTTGTGTGTAGATTTCCTATGATATATATGGCCAGTATAAATAAATTCTTGTCACGGTAGTGGGTTTTATCTATATATTTTCCTTATAAACTAGCAGGTAATAATTTAATTCAAAAGCTCCTTCCAAAAATGCAATTAATGTCTTTTGTTATAGTTTCCCTGGGTTTAATAATCCCCTCTTCCAGATTTATATTGGTTTCTGGAAAGTAATGCTTATTAGAGTGTTTTTCCAAATTGGCCACAATAATCCACTGAAATCTGCCAGCTGAATCATTGCTATGCTTGTGGAGTTGCCAGGATCGCCTGACAGTTATTACTGGGGTGGAAGGGGAGGGGGAAAGGGAATGAAAGTTTCATAATATGTCACTGTTATTGATACCTTGGCTGTAGCTCTTGAATTTGGATTGATATGTTTACTGAATTCTGTATGAAAGATGGAATGCCTGGTAGTGGATTGACAGCGCTGTTATAATGGAGACAAAATTTGGTAATTTTGTTAGACAACTTATTTTATTCTGGGCATATCTTAATGTGTGTGTACATATATATATGCGCATGTGTGTATATGTGTAAGTATAACATGTATGTCTGTATGTACACAAACTCCCCCTACCCCCTCGGCCAGCCTGGTTCTTGAGAAAGGGAGGGGATTTATATTCCCTGATGAAGGCTCATGCTTTACAGGCCAAATCCCTCCACCTGTGCAAAACATGTTACCAAGTCACAGTTAAATCATTCACCTGCTGCCAGGCACATCTGACATCTTCACGTGCTCATTCCCTTCTGTACACTGCAGGTGGTGATGGAGCCAGGGAGTGAGTCTCCATAGGTCCAGTATGTGTTGTTTTCTCCCGTACTTCCAAAATAACTGAAAGGTGATGATTCTGCAGTGCCTGAATTAATCAGCCATGCAAACTCCTGCAGAACTGGGCCTTCATTTTGAGATGAATTCTGTGACAATGGAGTGTTGTATCCTACTGCATAGCTGTAAAGGTACATAAAAGCAGAGCAGGGCTGCAGGGCTGCCAAGGCTGTGCCAGAGGGACAAAGTGCCTCTCCCATTACAAGCCTTGGCACCACCACTGGGACAGACTCATGTGGGGATGAGCACTGCAGGCTCTGGGTGTCTGGGATAAATATTGTGTCCAACAGCCATCCCTGGTGAGACTTTGCTCAGGGCACTGCCCACCCCCATGCATGGGATTTATATTCTGCTGGTGTAAATAAGCTTTTGTTAAAACCATCCATCTGACTAATGGGCAGGAGGGGAGGTGTATGACAGGGCAGACCCAGGCAGGCAGGCAGGCAGTACTGCAGGAGTGTACCAGGACATGCTTACATGGAAAAATGGTGGCTGTCATTGCCCTGCTCAGGTCCAAAGTCTTCCTGATACAAGGGATAAAAGCCATTCTGGCTTGGATTTTTCTATTTGTGTTGTTGCAGCAGCTTGATTATGAAAGATTTGCCTTTTTTTTTTTTTTTAGATTATGGGCTGAGACAGTGGATGCCCACTTCAGTGTAGCCAGAAAAATAAGATTCTTAAACATTCTTTCATTCCCCAATATGTGATTAAAGACAATGTCCATCTCAGCAGAGAGTAATGTGTAAAATGATGCTCTAAAGCACTACAATTCCTCTAATTTTCTTTATGATGAGGGTAAGTTTCCCTTAAGCACCAGCCAGTGCACAAGGCATGTTGCTTTGGAGGTGGCTTTGTCATCCCTTCTGTGCCCTGTCACACAGGGTCAGCTCGAGTGCTGTGCAGTTTGGGGGAGCAGCCACAGAGACGTGCTGCCCCCTGACATTTACATTTGAACACCAAACAGTGTGTTAGCACGAGCCAACTGGGCTGCAGAACCAGTCGTCTTCAATTTTCATAGTCTTGTAATTTGCAAGACAATTTTTATTACTCTGATTGGGACAGAGACGATTTTTGTAATGTCTGTTTAAGCCATTTCAAACTTGAACATAAATCTCATTTTTTAAGGGGATTTTGTGGTTTTCTTGGCTTTATGAATTTTTTTTTATCCCTCTTTTATGCATTCTGCTAAATTAAACCAAAATAAACCCGAGGAAAAAAGTGATTCTTTAAAACAAATATATTATTTTATCCCTTCTTTGGACAGGAATTTTCATTGGGAGACAAGGATAGAACATTCTATTCAGCCTTTGCCTGCTGATTTACGCTGCTGTCATTACAAAAGCCATAATGATGTCCAATAAGTAGTAACAGGAACTGGAAGGAGAAGCTTTGTAGTACAGTGCTGCTCCCCTTTTTCTCCAGCAGCTTTGTTGGTGGTCCACACATAATTCCAAAATGTGTTAGATGTTTTTTAGAGAGAAATACACAGTTTCTTCTGATTTAGGAGAAGTCCAGGCCTAGGATGGCATCATGTAGGCTCCTACCGTGGCTCTGAGGTGTAGGAACCTGCAGGTGAAGAAATGGTAGCTGTTATTTTCCTACAAAGCAGACCTTGGATTCTGGTAGGGGATGCTTCTACGCATGCTATGGGATTCTGCTTTAAGTGCTAGGAGTAATGATGAAGATCAGAGAGTGTATACACAGCAGGATGTGCCTGCAGTCTGATGGATTGCTACAAGAAACCAAAGGTATTTGATCAACCCATCAGTGGTTTATGGTGAATATGTGTTGATGCCAGAGCTCTGTTTGACATGTATAAGTACTTTGAAAAGGTCACAAGTGCTGTTCAGCTGCATATCTCATATTAAAGTATGTTTGTTATTGCAAGGTAGTAAGAATGGATTGTCACTTGAAATCAAACTTGACAGTATCATTCCAAAGGTGCCTTTCAGAGCTTTGCTGTGATAGTAGAGGCAGTGGCATCAAAGAATGAGCCTTTGCCAGCATCTGCCACAAAGCAGCAGGTGAGACGTGACTGCTTTCTCCTGTGTTTATGCATAGAAAATGACTGTGGTAACCCTGTGGTATCTGCTAGCAAATACTGATTTGTTAATGTTTGCCACAGTAAGTGGTTGATATTTTATCAGCATTACCAAAGCTGCATTTTAAAATTTTGCTTAATCCTGTTATTTTCAGCTGTTCATTATTATGGCAGTATGTTGTTTATGGAGGTTATTTCCATATGGGTAGCTGGAATTGTGTGTTGCGTGAGGGAAAGTTGGCTGTTTTGCCTATATAAGTGTGTATGTAGGACTTGGTTTTGGTTTTGTGGGTTTTTTTTCAGAGTAAGATCTCTCCCACTGCTAAAAGGAATCTTATCATACAGACTTGACCACAAGCGAACTGCACTTGTTAAATGTTTAGATGAACAAATAACATTTTCAGTAAAAAAAAAAGATAATCTTCTTACATGGAAAATTTAGGCAAAAATGTCTGTGCAAAAAAAGTCCTTTGTCCCTGGCTCCTTATTTTGAGTACCTCTAGCAAAGTCTCTGTGGCTGCTTTGGTGCAAGTGGGATCAGAATCCAGACCCTTTGTGCCTGGTATCCTTCGACTGACTAGACAATGCAAAAGAAACATGCAGCATCAAGTTGGTTTAGCAACTAATATTTGACAATTTAAAGAAGTTTTCTTTTAGGCTGAGTTTTATGTAAAGCTGTTTACATTAAAGTGACATCCAATTAAAGTGTATCATGTAACCCACATCACAGTTCAGCACACATTTTCTGTTTTAGCTGACATATGGCCCCATTTATGAAAATAAAAATCATCATGTTTTGATGATATGTTCACATAATTTATGTGGAAAAGTAGGGGGAGAGAAGCAGGGAGAGGGAATGCTTTTGCTGTGTAAAGCTATTATTTTCTGTGATTCATTAAGTGTCTTTAACCCATGTGCACAGGCAAATCCCTCCTCCCTGAATTCCTGTCCAGCCCCTCTTCCCCCCTATGTCCATGCTGGACAAAGGGACCTAATTTCTGCTGTGGGCAGAGACAGTAGATAGACAGAAACACTTTGTACATTATTATCCCATACCATAGACATTTTTACAGTAAGGGATTCTTTAGTATTCTGTAGAGGAGATAAATTAGTTAACCTAAAAACAAATCTGTGGCCAGCAGAGCTAATTCATCCCATTTTCCTTTGGTTGTCTCAAGGCTGAGTGCCTGTGAAGATTCTCTGGTGTCTAGGAAAAGACAGTCTCCTACTGAGGACTTTTCTTCAGTCTCTCCTCTACTTAGCTGCCAATTTTCATAAAAAAGAGTAGGAACTTAATGTCTTTGCAACCAGCAATCCCCTGTCATTTTACCTGGAATTTCCTCTGTGTATGGAAAAGTCTGTCTCTCTTGCACACCTAAGTGTTTCAGGAAAGCCAGATTGCTTTCATTAAGATAACCTATTGATAGGATAAATGATTCTTCTTACAAAGTGGCCATGAATCAGAGACATGTCAGCACAAACTGGGGTATCTCAAGCCATCTACAGCCAAGGCTGGTGGTTTGGAGTTTCTGTCAGCGCCCCGAGCCTCGCTGACACTGGCTCTGCAAAAAAGAATAAGCTTCTAACCTGATTTTAATCTACTTCAGGCTGGACCGTAGCAAAGCATTATTTAAAAGCATATCTTTGCATTTTTCCCTTTAAACAAGTGCATTTAACCCCTCAGGCCTTACATTTTTTATGTAGCAGCACATCAGTGCAAGAAAAGTCGCTGCTAGCCAACAAAATCACCATCTACCGAGGAATTAGCCTGTCAGTGTGCAGCGAAACCAGATTAATCCCTGGCTTTCCCACATATATTGGGAGATAGATCACTTTAAAATGTAAGCAGCATAACTACAGTGAATCTCTTGTTTATCCACTGTTTCAGGACCAAACAGTGAGGATTATTGTTTAAATGGTAACTGTTGAACATCACTTTGCCATCTTCTCCTTGCCAAGGTAAACTGAACTGTACACCTGGAGCCTGGTTATTTGCAGCATGAGACTGGCAAATTAAACCTTTAGACTGTACAATTTTGGTCAGTAGATGTTTGGCCACTGTCACAGAAAGCCATTGAGTCATGTCCTCTGTGAATGGACTCTTTAATGCTACCACAAAGAGCTCTAGAGAGAGAGACATCACCCAGACATTATATTTGGACTGTCCCTTTTCTTGGTACATGTGACATGTCTCATGTGACCTCTTTGCATTTGACATGTGACATCTTCTCATTTGTTGGAGCAGGAACAGAATCTCGTTAGTTGTAAGATATTATACTGTAACCACTGAGCATTTCCTGCTCTCTAATGACTTTTTAGAATCATCATTCTTGACAGAAGTTAATGCGAAAAGGAAAAAAACCCACTTTCTCATTTGCCTCTAACAATAGAAAAAAACCTAATAAACATTGCCATCTAAAGTCCAGTGGGATCTAAACTGCTGATGATAACATTAAATCCTGAGAAATGTAAAAGGTCCCATCGAATATGGCAACCTCTGGCAGAACCTTCTTTTTCTAATGAAGTCTGTGCTTTATGTTTAGTTGGCTGGTGATCCTAATCAGGGTACTGAGATCTGTGCACTCTGGTTTTGATCATTATTACCAAGATTAAATAGGCGTAGAGCCAAGACATTGCAGTGTAATAACCTGGGAGTTGAGGAGGAGGGAGGAGAAGGAGAGAGATTATTTATTGGTTGGATAAACAAGGTTAGCAGTTACTGAACATAACAGAGACTCATTTTCCTGAAGTCAATGGCCATTTAAACAGTGAGCCTTATGAATGAAGAATGTCTGTCAATTAAGAGAAACAGTACCTTGGGTGAAGAAGGCCAAAATCAGGCCCTCTGACCCTGCAGGTTTTGTTTTCAGATTTCTAAAAAATGGTTGAGTGGAATTGCAGACTCTTGGATAGCAAATGCATGTCCGCTAGTAATCAGATTTTTTTAATGATGTTTTGTGACAGTCTTGCAGAGAGTTAACCTTAACACTTTGCAGACTACAGATGGAAACCCCTGTCTTTTTCTTTCTTAGATGGCTGTAGGTTTGTGCATAGGATTTATCCAGCAGTGGGCAAAAATAATTATTTTCCATCTTTTAAGAACACAGAAATCCATTACGTATGGTCATAAACTTCACTTTCACTAAGCTCATTAAATACAAATAGAAATTCCCTCTTCAGTACAGAATTGTGCTGTTTCCCATCAACTCATCACCTCAGAGAGGCATTCAGGTTCCCTGAGTAGGTAGAGTAAAGCTGGAATTGTGACGTCTGCTTCTGTTCTGTAATTTGATTCCTAGAGTTTTGGCAGTTTCTTTAAGGAAAATAATGTTACAGGGTTGGGGTTTGTTGGCTTTTTTGTTTTGGTTTGGTTTTAATTAAAAAAGCCTGAAGCTTTCATCAGAGAAATTTCTGTATCCATCCAAAGGAGAAAAAAAAAAGCCTGCAAAACTACCCTAAAAATTGTTCTAATACAAATTAAGGAACACTTAGAAGGAACAGAGGTTAATATTCTTAAGATTTTGGCTTACTCCAGTGTAAAAGTTACCAAAAGCTAATGGGAATGTCATGTGTTACTTGTGGATGGCCTAGAACATGCACATACAGTGTGCACATGGCACATCTAATAGTTGGCTTTAAATCCCTTTTGGCAAATGGTTTCACTTTGTTTCGAAAGCAGAGTTAGTGGTCAGTGCTCTCAGGATATTCTGCACAAAACAGAGATTCTGCTACATTCCTGCTGCTTCTCTGCTCTTTCACATGCAGGGATGCTCCCTGATTTCACCTGACCCAGTCTTGAAACAATTCTTTTCATAATTTAACTTCTCCTCACTGCTGTACTCAGGTGGTCCCTAAGAAGAGGAACGTGTTTATCTTGACAGAAAGGACATTGTAATTTCTGTGCCCCCAAAAAGCTGTTAAGAAACAACCAGTGAACCAAGTGTCAGCACTAGAGATAAAGAGGACAGATTTTTACTTGAAAGCAAAGGATTTCAAGGTGTTTGAAATACACACTCAGCTCCATTAGAGAAGTGATGTTTGAGGAAGAACACTGATTTTTTTCAGAGGTGCAAAGTACTCGGCACCTTTAAAAACAGACTACTTTTAAAGGTGTTTAAATAAGGATTTAGGTGAAGAATTTGGCTTCATTTCAGTTGAAATTAATTATTCACTTCAAGCAGTCTTTAAAAAAACCATGAGAGTTTTCAGAATAGCAGAACAAAAGTAAAAACATGAAATGCAGTTACCCGCAAGTTTCAAAAAATTCATTGCAGGTGGAGTTGAAGTTTGGATGGTGCAGTCTGTAGCTGTCTGAGCATGTTTTTTAGTATAACAAATTCTGCTCTGTGTAGAAAGGTTATTTGCAAGGTATAGTAAATCTTCCCTCAGCTGCTGAGATGAGAAGCTCTCATTTCCAGCTGCCCACCTGATGTGAGGTGGCTACAGATCACCTTCCAGTGAGGTTTGAACTGTCTGTACTTGCCTCTCATTTCAGTGTGCCTGGTCCCTCCTGAGTTTCTGTAGATTATGAAGAGCACATGTTGTGCTCAGCTTCACAGGAATGTATTCTTGAAGTTGGTGAATTCTCTAGTAGAGACTCTGATTAAGAACTAAAGTTGTCCAGAAGACAATGAGTCACGTCCTCCTGTCTGTTCTGCATGTCCACATCTGACTTTGTCCCTTTTTTCTCTTCTACAATCACACTCTAATGATTCAGTCTAAGGCTTGCTGTACCTTCCTTGTTAAAAGTTTCCAGTTGACATTTTAGTCTAGTCTCGAAGGATGTGTTTACTGTTCTAGAACAATTCCCAGTTCTTCTGGTCAATGGGAAACACCTGCCTGACACTGAGGAAAAGCTGGACAAAGGTGCTTTTCCCACTCTGTAGTACTTAAGCCATTTGTATTGTCATGCTATCCTCAGGTATCACTGGGAGGGTCCTAAAAGACTGATTTTACATATGAAAGGCTTAAGCCTGAACAAGGGGATTAAATCCACACAGAGTCTCTCTGCCTGGCAGTGCAGTTTGATTTTTTGTTTGTTGTTCCTCTCTGACCATCCTGGATATATAGGATTGGATAAAGCTGTGCTGTGGTTCGGTGGTGGTAAGAAGGCTACAAGCCAGCTTCCATGGCCAGTGTGCCTGCAGCACTGTGTTTTTAATCACACATTTTGAGTCATCTACACTGCAAGACTGAGCCTGGCTTAACCCTGGATGGAGAAGATTGTGGTTGAACTTGTGACGGAAATAATTTTCGGGTCCTGCATCAACAAATAGGCACAAGCCAAGTGAAGCCTGCAGTGTTCTGCTCCCATGCAGACAAGTCTTGTTTGTCAGAGGCATTCACAGTTGTGATTTGAGGTTAGGGAATTTATGGAAAAGGAATTACGGTGGTCATAAAACAGGACTTAGCCGTACTTATTCATCTGTAACAGTGCAAGCGTGCTGCTTCTGTTTTTTCTTCTGGAATCAAGTTCAGTGAACTCACTTTAATAACCTGGCCAGGATGAAAGGTTAAATAACATATACCCTGTAGAGCTGCTGAACTTCAAGACCTTGGGGACTTTTTCAGCCTAGATGGGATCCGTAGACTATCCAAGACTATTGCAGACCTCTTCTGCTCCAGCTGGCTGTAAAGACACCGGCATTACTGGGTAACCTGGTGAAATGCACCACCACCATTCCCTGAAGAAGAAGAGGTGGAAACATGCTGAACAGATTAGAAGGCTTGTCTGACAGCGAGTCTTTGCTGCATGGTGTATCACAAAGTGAATACAGCTTTTAAATCTGGAACACATGGCCTCTGTCTTGACGCTGTGCAGGCTGACATTTGAACAGCATCACTATGCATAAGTCTACACTACATTTTTCTTTAATAAATAGGTAGAAAATCAAAAGGAAATTTCAAAATGATTTCCAGAGATTTGTAGTACATTATTGTCTTCACGACAGACTTTAAAAATAGCCATGAATTTTCTTTTCACTGGGAAGAAATTGGGAGATAACTGTCAGAGTTGGAATTCTTGATCTTCCTGGGCCATATTATGTGTTCCAGGAGGCCCTGTTTTTTGAATTGCTTCCTTTCCATGCCTTTTAATGCACAAGACTTTTTACTCTGTCCATCACTGATAAAAGCAGCACATCTTTAAGGCCGTGGGGAACAATCAGTGTTACATCCTCACCCAAATAGTGAACCACCTTCCCTGTGCCTTGGCTGGGGTATAGGCCCTGCCCCCTGCATACTCCGCCGGCAGATCCCATGCGGATCATAACTTCTGTGCAGTGTTCTCCATTCCCATGGATTCTCATAGGAAGCTGAGGCTTTGGGCACTTCCCATCAACCCAGCAGAGTTCCTGGAGTGTTGTGTCCAGTACTGATTTCCACTGGTGTTTGTCACCCACTCCCTGCTCAGTGGTCAGTGCTGTCTCTGCTGCCGCAGGTGTGGTGAGAGTGGATCAAGGCATATGGGGAAAAAGCTGTTTGGGAAAAATAGCTTTGCATAACAGCTCTGGATTCAGGACCTTAACAACTTCATAAAAGCTTGTTGCTGGTGTTGTAAAACTCTAATACACAAGTTCATTCCACACAAGAACACGGCTGTAAGTTTTTAGCTCCAGATGCCAAAGAGTGATCCCAGCCTGTTTAAAATGTGTTAAGCTGCAACATGCTACATAAGTTAATACCAGCTTTCTACTTTTTACCTTTTCTGCTTGGGGCTGTGCCAGTGCCAGTCACTTACATACCTCTTTACCTTGATTCACTGTAGGAGATGAGGCTGCCAAGCCTGATATTTACCTTGGGAACACACATTCTTATCCTGTAACATATCATCAGCCACAGCTAAAGAAAAGATTTATAGACTTTGTAACACTAAGATTATTTAAGTCACTTGTTAGCCAAAAATAATGTAAAGACATACAGTGCTTGTTTCAAAAAAGTTTGTAATTAGGAGCCCATACTTTGCTCTGATTTACAATGTAAGCTTGGTATCCAATTAGCAATAATAGTGTTCTTTTAACTAAAACACATATCCTTCCAGAATTATGCAGACTTTCCAATTACTGTGCTATGATGAAATTATAGCTGGAGACTCGTAAAGTTGTGCATAGTTTATAAATGCAATATATTCTTAACTGCCTTGCTGTACAGTATATACTAGCAGGGCTCATATGTTCTCTGTGTTATGGAGGCTTGTTAAAAAGCACGTATAAGATTATTGAAAAAGTATGTCAAATAATATTTATGTACTTGCTACCATTGTGATAGGCTGTTAGTGGTCATTCTGATTAACACTTCTGGTCTGATACAGTATGATCGTGTGACCCAATCTCTAAAATTCAAGAAACAGTTTAGAAACTTCTCTTCAAAGCACCTGGGAATTTAAACCCTTCAGGATTACTATTTGCTTTTTTTTTGTACCTTGTCATTATGATATGCCCTTTGTCTTGGATAAAATGAGAAAAGCTTTTGCTCATTTTTAAAGCAAATCTGTATAAAAATGAATTGCAGTGCCTCACCAGCTCATACCCAACATCTAACTCTTGCTTTTCTTGTAGCCAAAGACTGAGCTGCAGTTATTTTTGCTGGTGCAGGAGCAGACTGATAATCAGAAATGATTAAATGTTGTAATATAGTTAAAATCAACAGTAAGAGAACAGGCTTCCAAAGTGCAGAACAACCTTTAAGTACTGTCGGGCCAGTGGGAGAGGGCAGAGAGGAGCAATCCCTTTCCAGCCGTGACATTCTGGGCCTTTTGCGGAGGGTTATTGGTGAGGAAACCGTGTCTTTTACAGGAATGGGGGAATGACTAAGGCCTGTCCAACACTGTGAAAGTGTTGGTAACACTTAATGAGATGACTAAGCAGGCTGCTCCAGGGCTTTTGCAATTTATTTATTATTATTATTTATTACTCAGAGTTTGCTGAGGACTGCTAGTCCCAGAAGGAAACTCCCATTCAACTTGCAGAAAAATGCTGGGGAAAATGGACAGAGACTGAGAGGAGAGCGTGTGCATTGTATTCTCTGTGAGAAGTATGACTGTATATGTATAATCTTGCATTATTAGACTAATTCAGGTTTTCTGTTACTGTTCATTAAAAATTATCTCAACTTTGCCAAACCTTGTAAGCTCTGTATGATGAGAGTGGAGAAGGAGAGGATTCAATGAGGATGACTCAGGCTGTTGTCATCCTCAGTTACCTGGTGACCTGTCCTGTCTCATCCTCCTCTTCCCCAGCCACTTAGCAGAGCCAGGTACAAATGGGACATTCTCTCTGTCAGATCTTGGGGAAGAAGTTTCTATTCCTGGAGGATGGAAAAGAAAAAGACAGTGCCAATCCCTATATGGTACCTTCCCTATCCCCAAAGAAAGGAAGGAAGAAAAGGCTGCCCTGTCACCACCAGAGTGAAAGGCCCTCCCTTAGGGCAACTACATGGCTTTACAGTGTAATATGGATTAAGAGATTAGAATTAACAGAAAAACTATGTAACCTATGAATCTCCTGAGAGTTTGCTCTTTCTTTAGGTCTGCCCTTATTTTTACAATTCTTCTAACAGTAAATGAGGCATCATCTTTAGTGTGACTCATTTAGGGGGACAATTTGGGTTCTTCAAGTTTTGAGGCTATTTTAATTTCTCAGGCTATTCATTGTCTGCATTTGCTTTGTTTCATTTGGTTTGGTTTTCATTCGCGCTCTCAGTTCTATATAATATAAAATCACTCAAAGCTGTATAAATTATGGCCCAAGATGCCTCAGGGGAGTTGGTAGTGAGTTACAGCACTGTGCCTGCATACAGTGTCTCAGCTGCTCCAATTTACTGGTCCAAGTGGAAGAGGCTGAGAATCATTCCAGCGTCAGAAGGGCTGGATGGCTGATGGCAGCCAGTGCAGTCAGTAAATCCGACCTGTGCAGACAGGGATTCCTGCTGCCAGACTACCCTGGCACACCCACCTGAGGTGTACGGATGATGAACATGGAAAACTTGATTGTAGCATTTCAGGGTAACCTTAACATTTGTCTGGTTTTTTAGGTCCTTGGAAGGCTGACTCCAGAACCATTCTGTGAAATTTCTGGAATTGGCAGCCAAAGCCTTGGTTGTTCCCAGTGCCACCCACTGCTCAGCCCCCTCCCTGACCACCCTGGAATTTGTCTCTGACTCTCTCTGCAGGTTTGGCTTTACCAAGAAAAGGGACTAAATTGGGAAGAACACATTGGGTCATGTCTGCTCTACTGTCAGCTGGCCTCATTGTGCCAAAATAAGTTCTCCAATATCCTGGAATCAGAACAGCGCAAGCAGGATGGAGGAGAGACAGAATATTAAGTTCCAGAGTAGCAGTCGGGACAGGGCAAAGGCAGATTTAGGGTAAGTGGGGGTCCAGGCTGCACAATGATAGATGTCCAACAGCTGTGGAAAACAATGACAAATGAATAAAAGCAAGATTTATGGAAGATGGTGTGTGCAATTTGGGGCATCAGAACTGCACTGGTTCCCACTCAATTATCTGTGGGAAACCTCAACAGCACAAAACAGCCCCTCACTTCCAAGGACTTAGGTCAGCTGAGGAGCCACACTCCGTGTCCTGTGCCTGGAGAAACGGCAGAGGCTCCTACAGCTGGGAACGTGTCCGTACAAACAGTATGGAAGCACTTTTATATTCGTGCACTGCAGATATTTACACATTAGGTCACGGCAATTAGGAATAATTACAGTGGAATGTACCTCCTATTCACAGAGCCAGGAACTAGGCCCGTGTCATAAACACTGGGTTTATTTCTGGTCAGGCTCTGCAGGGCAGGACACGGAGTCTGTAGGGCCAGCACACAGTACTGGGGTACAGGTGGGGCTGGAAATGGTGCTGGGGGCACAAATGCAGGTTGGCATCTTGAGCTATGCATTGCAACCCCTCTCCAAGGCTGTTTATTTGCAGTTTAGTTTTTCCATATTATTGAGTAGTTTGTGGAGCGATATCAATTACTTCCTACCAGCTACCCAGGAGCAAGATTTATCTTCTCACGAGAACACATGGTAAGAAGCCTTTCTGTAAATACTGTTCCTCCCAGCCTTTCTAGAAGAAGAACTGTTATAAATAAAAGTCAGATTTAAGGAAAAAGTGGAGGGATTTGCCTACTGGCTGGCAAAGGGTCCAGAGAATTACAGTCACTAGTTCTAGACCAGCTTTGCTGGTGAGGTTTTAAGTCACATAGGAACTGCTCTGGTGTGGAAAGCCAATTTGAGGTGCATTTTGCAGTTGGACTGCAGCATGAGTAGGAGATGGTACTTGAGGAAACCCAGTTGTAGGAGCTATGGACATCTGCAGGAGCCAGGAGTAACAATGGGCTGTATTTGCTTTGCCTGTACCACGGCTCTGTTGTTGCTTCATAGTGTTGTGAGGCATCGTTATTCATAATTGTTCATAAATCTGGTGATTAAAAATGACAGTGCACATAAACTGCCTTTTAATACTTTGTATTTATAACAAGCTAGTTATTAATTATGTGACTTGCCAACATATTATTACTTCACCTTAATTGGTGGCCGGCAGTGTGTTAATCACTGCTCTGCCACACCACTTCAGGGCTCTCTTTAATTGCCTTTGGCTTTGTACCATGTTTGCTATTAGCGTGTGCTTGGTGATCTCTTTGGTTTTGGGACCCCGGGGACAGGACATTGTTGAGAAGGTTGAGATGATTTGTTTTGTGGACAGTCTCAGCATTTGTGGGAAGCTCTGTGCTGTACAACAAATGCCAAGATCACCAAAGAGGGTGAGAGTAGAGGCACGTCACATCCTTACCTGCACCGGAACTGCCTCGGCAGCATTGTGAGCACTAACCTGGATCAACCTGATCCAGGCACGAGGAAAGCTCTGTATTCCTGTGGAACCTCCATATTCCTGTGGAACCTCCATATTCCCTCACTCCCCAGAGGAATGATGGCCTGGAGCTGTTCAGCTGTGCCTGAAGGGTGACAGTTAACAACAGGATAATCAGAATCAACTGTGCCTTAATACTGTAAAGTACTTTTCTGGCTTGAGGAATATATTGCCAACTCTTCTCAATGTTAGGTGTGTTTTGAAGTTGGACAGTGATGTGGGGGGACTGTGTAGTTTTAAAGTGAATCCAGTCTTCAGAGATAGTTGAAATCTCCAGCTACCATGAAATATGTTGTCACTTCAATTACAGTTGCAAGTACCTCTCTCTTATTTGTTTCCTGTAATACCAGACAGACTAGGTAAATATATATCTTTTTTAATGAAGCACAATATAGTTTTTAAACGGTTTATATCAAATTGTCTCATTATTTGTTCCATATGTTTCACTGAAGTCATTGTTACCAGTACAGCAGAAAATACATAAATAATCTAGTAATTTAACATAAGTTTGTGATTTTTCTTAAGTTACTGTCAATCAAATATCATTAGTATAAACTGAAATCAAAGCAGAGCCAAAATCTGTAATTAAATCATGGAGGATGTTCTGAGACAATGAGAAAATCGGGAGTTCTCTCACAGGCTGCACAACTGTCACTGTGTGTGTTGGGAGAGAGACCACAGAAGTCTGGGAAGAGGGAGTTTTTCATGACAGTGACTGTGCTTTTGTCAAACAGGTTTGCAAGTACAGTCATGACAGTTGTTATTAATCCATTAATTGTGTTTGGTTTTCACTTAAGCTAAATATTCCTTGCTATATGAGGGAATAAAACCAGCTCATTGTGGCGATGTAATTGGAAAAGTAAGAAGTGGTTGTGGAAGATGCTCCCAACTTGCTGTTGAACCTGATGAGAACAAGGCACTGTTAATAGAAATCTCTGTTCTGCAAAAAGGAGGTCACAGAATGGAGTTGGCAAAAGAGTCAACTTATCCTTCATTAAAAACTTCAGCATTTCCTGACTAAAACATACCCTTAATACCCAATGCAAAATACAGCTTTTTTCATGTTGTCTCCCCTCAGTCCCTTTTCAGTAATGAAAAAAGAAGGAGGAGGAGCAGATCATAGGAAGATAAACATGGAAGAGGAAAATGGGAAAGGAAAACAGAACAAAATACCTAAAAGTTTGTGGAAATCCTTTTACAAACATTTAGAAAAATCTAAAATGTGTAAACATTTTCAGATTTGGGAAAATGTCATTTTAAGCAGAGATGGAAAAGATAAAGCACATCACTCCAAACACTAAAAATCTCAGTTCTCACAACAAGTGCAGGATGTCACTGGGGAGAATTATTTATGTGACCAGTGCTTCTTTTTTTCCCATTAAATAGTTTTTTTCCAGACTTTGAAGGTGTCTAGGTTAATAGTACATTGCTTTGTCTGACGTATTTTCCAACCATCTCTGCGTCAATACATCAGCTAATAAACCTCACTGTACTTGTGAATCACAGCAGTTCCAGCTGCCTTTAAACCTGTACATTTTCTCCTCATCAGCCTGTGTTGTTGCCCTTCTGCCCATCGTTGATTTTGATCAGTTCAGAGGTGTGGTTTCAGACATGCCATGTAAGTAGGGATTATCCAGATGAAGTAATTGCATTATTTGTGGTCTGTGGCTAGGAACCTGGTTTTCAGAGAAAATCCACAATGACAAGGTTCTCCATTCACCTCAGGTGAAAATCCTATTGGGCAAAGTTAGTGTATTCCCATTATAGCTTTTATATTAACGAGTCCATGGAATGGCCAGTTTAACCACATAATGAACACTTGACCTGTTATTTGGTTATACTCTTATGATTTTCTTCTTTCTAGAATTCTCTTTCACTTCTGAACCTTCACTTTTCTTCACAGAGCTTTGCTCTGAAAATGGATTTCACCAGGCAAGAGTAAGCAGCCTGTGTTAGAGCTGCTGCAGTGATGGCTCTTCCAATGTTTCTGCTGTAAGCTCCATGTTTCAGGGGTTTATAACTTGCTCATAAAAATTTACTGCAAGCTATAATTTGGCACACAGGGTTCCAGCCTGAGAGCATACTGCTTTTCTTATTGAAACTGCATTTGGTTTATTGACAGGCCTGTTTTCAGATTGCAAAAGAGTGACGAGTGAAATAGAAATCTAATTGTTTCAGAAACTTTTTTCCCCTTTTTTAAGACTCTCCAACCCCCAAACAGCTTTAAACATCTACTGGTGCCTTTGAGTATTACAAGGAATTAAAAGTAGTTAAGAAATTCGTGTTTAAATAGTGGCTACTGTGCATATTGAGGAATTATGCCTACAGTGTATAGTGTCTTTCAGCCTGAATAATCCCAGTGAAGCTTTCCAGCTTTCTAGATACAGAAACACAGCTGAGAGATATCAGGCAGGATAAAGGGAAGCAGTTAATGTGGAACCTGTATAAGCAGGGCTGATTGTGATTTGAGCCAGGCCATTCAATTTAATCCATCTGCTCTTGCAAAAGACACCAGAGATCTTGTGGACCGGATTTTCCGGCACTGCCTTTGTCTTCTGGAGAACACAGGGAGGAATGAAAGCGATTTTGCAGTTACACCTTAAGCCATTGCTGTATTAAAGCTTCTGATTTGGAATCCCAGTCATGGATATAGGGTTTATTCTGTTCAGCTCTAGTGCTACAATGAGGAGTTCAGGCTTTGCAGGTCATGATCGTGGTGTTTGGATATCTGTGAGCACTAACTGGGATCAGTTCTCCAGCCCCTGCCCACCTGCCAACATCCCACCCTTCCCTGTCACCCTTCTGCTCACAGGCTGACAGCCTTTGCACAGTTCTTAACCCAGCCTTCCAGATGCCATGGAAGAAATGCTGAAATTTGCAAAGCAAATCACTCAGAAACAGAAAAGTATCTCAGTACAGGCTCTATCACACACTCCTATCTGTGTGTAAGTCTGCAGGTTGGAATTACATGCACTGAACTTCTAAATTCTAGTTTTATAGTGAAAGTGCCACATAAAATACCTGTATTTGTTCTGAGTAAACCAATTCAGATTTTTTAATCAGCTTTATTTAAAAATATACTCAATATATGTCAGAGTTTGCAGATGATCCTTGCTAATGTCTGAGAACTTAGCCCTGAGCAAGTTGATGTTTTGCACACAGGAGAAAACTTTCCTGCCCCGTGTGAACAGACCTGTTGGATCTAAGCAAACCTTTTTGGACTGGTTGATTTGTTTTTCAGTATCTAAGCCAATGTGAAGCAGTATCTTTCTTGACAAAATACGCTTCTGAAAACATATTTAGAATGTTTCTGTAATATCTTGCATCCATACTGTGGTAACATAGGAGGAGGGAAGATTGGCATTTTATGAATTCAACAGCTGGGACCTCCTGGGTGTTTCACTGGACCTGTTGAAAAGCTGGTTGCATCTTTACCTGTTGTAGTGGAGATGCTGGGCTCGGGCTTGCTGGATAAGTTCTGTTTCAGACTAGAATTTTTTTGTGTGGAATGTCACAAAACTGAAGTGCTGTAGCAAGTTGTCAGATCTAACTCTTCCTCCTTGCACCCAGAAAAAATAATTTTACAATCGAAAAGGTGCTTTTGCTATCACAGGGTATTTGTACTGTCATGAAGCTTAAAACTGTACTTCTTGTACCTCCCACCCGGACTGATCTCACCCTTTGAGATTTGTCATGGCTAATTGAGGACTCCTGTTGCAGTCTTCAGGATACAACTTTGAATACTTTTAATAGAAAAAGTTTGGCTGTTTAGGTACAGACTAAAAAGACCAAGCAAAGGAATTTTCAGACTGTGTGTGGTCACAGTACTTCAGCAAATCAAGTGGACAAATTACTCTGCTGCCATATCTGTTTCTCTTGGCAGAGCTCTGACAGTCTTCTGGCATCCCCTGCAACTGTCCTCCACTGTTTGGGATCACATTCACTCTGCAGATTGTGTGTGTGTAAGGATTCACCATCCTAATCTGCTTAGCAAACATTAGAGAGACTTTTCTTGAAAGGTAATAAAGTACAGATGGAATTGTCTCTGTAGATGTGTTGGGGAATGATCTGTGCATTTGCTGTTTCTTCCACTCAGGGGGTGCTACTGCAGAGAGATTATATGGACTGAGCCCTTGGCACTGATGCACTGGGAGAACATGGAAGTTGGTACAACTCAGCACCGTGGGAGGTGAAATGAAAAATCACACCACATCTGTGCCATTCCTGTGCCATCTCCCAGCTCCTTGGGTCTCTTAGGTAGGGATCTGCTCGAAGAGTGAGGGTCAGGCAGCACTGGAGAGGCAGAGAAAAGCAGAGAAAAGAGACAGAGAATGTGTATTGTGTGGCTGGGGCTGTCATTGCCCAGGGGTTGAGGGAGTGTAGAGTGTAGAGTGAATGAGAGTGATGAGAAATTATTGTTTTACAATCAAAGAAATTAAATGGGACACAGTTCTGCTTACACAGAGTTGAGATTGCCCAGTGGCTAAACTTACACCTTTGAGATTGAAGACGTGAGGAATTCTGGTGCCAATTATCTATCCCTAGTTCACTCTTTTAAGATAACACAAGAGAGGACAGGGATGTGAAGTTAACTTGGCAGTTTTGACCTCTATGTAGCCACTGCAGATTTACCTGTGAGTCTCAGTTGTTCAACACCAAACTTGCCAACATGAAGCTCGGTTAACCTGGAGCTACAGCTACCAACTGACAACTTGTCTGTTCTCTTCTGGAATATCCAGTTCAGGTAAGCACAAGCTTCTGGAAGCCATGGAAGCAAGAGTTAAAGTAAGTGGACTGAGGTGTTAATGTAAGTGGACGGCTCACAGAGACTCCAGCAGAGCCTCAGCTGTCCCACAGGAACTGGCAAAAGCCACTGGGCATTGTCTGCCTGAATTCTCTCGGCCTTTACCACCCTCAGCATCGCTGACAAGCTGAGAAGGTCCATTCCCACAGTCAAGGGACATGTTAGAAGTTACCTTTGCCAACCTCTCATCTCCTCTCCGCCCAGTGCAGCAGGGGAAAGAAGGCAGCAGCTGCAGATGTGCACAGGGCTGGCTTTCTTTCAGTACTTCCTGCAGTGTGAGCAGGAATGTCTTGGCCTCTTCATACCTGGGATGGCCATCGGGTGGGAAATGTGTGGACATTGTGCTGCACATATAAAGCAGCTGCTTAAAACAGCCTGGTCAGTATAGGCACAGGTTTGAGAAATTATGGTGAGGTGCTGGGGTTCGTTTTCATGGGCAAAGCTCAGCCTTTGTGTACCTGACAGGTACAGGTGACTTTAGTTCATTGCAACTCATCTAATTTATATTTTCTCCAACAGAAAAGGACATTCTGCATTGGTGCTGAGTGCAGTGTTAGGGGCCATTGCCCGGCAAGGGCAGAGGTCAGATGGCTTTGCTTTGCTGAGCACTTTTTCTCTGTTTTTCAGAGTATGAATTAGGGCCCTCTTTAAATTTTTTTTTTCTTCTTGGCTTTGCTCTTTAGGTGGTGCTGAGAAGAAAGCACCAAAAGATTTTTTCAGCAATTACTAGGGCCACACAGAATGCTATTTATCTGCAAAGATTTATGTCTGGATAATCAGATGCTCTCTCTCCCTCTGTATTACTGTATGCAATGATAAATATGATCAGGACATATTTTTCTAAAATTTTGGCAGTCTTTTCTCATCTACAGCTACTAGACTATGTGAAGCCTAATGTCTGTGTACCTGAGAAAATGTAAGCTTTTGAAAATGAATGGAAATAGTAATAATCACTTATATTTATATCGAGTCTTTTATTTTAACAAGTCTGAGATTCACCAAGGCACAGGTCAAGCTGCCTGTCTGTGGAACACTGGAGGGCATGGAGACTTGTGGCAGTTTAGGGGAGGAGGAGGGAGATCATATAGAGCCAAGCAAGGATAAGAGCATTAAGCAGGCTGCAATTTTACTGTATAATTGGTGTTTACTTTAGAGATTGGGAAGTGATTCCCTATGCTGTCTATTAGCACCCTGCAACCTTGGCTGCGCTGGTCCATTGCTACTCCAAACACAGTTTCACAGTGTGCTGGCTTTCAGCAGCAAACGTGGTTTAAAAAATTTCCCCCTGACTGTTCATTCATGCATTGGGGTTTGAATGTTGCTGTCCCTTTCTTCTGTTATTTGTCTGACAGGATCCACAGTTAGAACTGAACAGACCCTGATTAAAATTGATGTTCTCAGTTTTTGGACTCTGGTAAAGTCACTGGTCTGCTGCACAGCATGGCTCTGCAAGCACTTGTGGCTGAAGTGAAGGCATGCAAAACAAAGGAGGAGTGAGCAAAAAAGGGCAAAAAACAGTGGCAGGGATTTCTTAAGTCAGCGGTGGTAGCAAAATGCCTGCTTTGTGACACTGGGCCCTGAGATTAGGTTAGATGGCACCTGCTGAACACACCTACAGTGGATTTTGGTCATACTTTGTATATGTGACAAAGAGTTTTTTTTCAGTGCAGCCCACCCAAGTTAGATTTGCTCTAAGAGAAAACTGTACATTCAGCACCAGTGCTGAGCCTGACTGGGGGACATGGCAGAGAGGGCAGTGATAGGATGGCTTTGCTCATTGCTGAAGTAAGAACAGCATTCTTTGAAAACATGCAGTAGTGTGTACTTAGTACCCCAAAGTTCCTCCCTCTAAAAGTGAAACAGAAAGAGGCCTTTATTAGTACATCTTCTTGTTCTTTAATCGTGATGGTCAGCATAAATCATTGTCCATTGAATGTGGTGATTGTAAAACAGTGTTGGGGTGCAACTGCTATTTCGATGCTATCTCAAATAACCAGCCCGATGTTCAATATTTAATTAAAAGCAGAAAGCTTGGTACAACTAAAAGACAGGAATCTGAAGCCCCAGGAATGGTGGCCAGCCTGATAGTTCTGACATACTAATTGATAAATCTTGTTTTACCGCTGCATCTGGGACCAGTCTTTTGTATGTCCTTTATCTCTTTAATTTCTTTTGCACAGAACAAAACAAATTGAAAATGAAAAACACTGGCTTATTGTATTCATCTAAGAACACGCTAATTGAAAATGATTGCTTCATACTGGGCTGGATTCAAAAATATGTACATCTCTCTTTCTCTCTTTTGCACATAAATCCATTAAATACATGTGTTGAAATAGGAACTGCTAGGTCAGAGGGAAGTGAGGTAAATAAACCAGAGACAGGCACTTAAGAGGTATTCATACAACAAACCAAATTCCTGTGCCCAGACCCTTTGGCACAGATATGATTGCCAGAATCTACATTTTCATTAAAAGCAAAACAAAACAAATTTTTGGTTTTGAGCTTTTAGGTCCACAAAGATAATTTGGAAAACATGAACAAGACAATTCTTTTTTTTCCAAAAAGAAAAACTTAGATTTTCTTAAACCCACTCAAAGATACTAAAAAAGAAGTGTGGTGTGGTTTTAGGTTAATCTGGAAGAGGATTTGATTGAAGAATTGCTTGTACTCTCTACAACCAGTTCAGTTTCTTTCTCAAATGAGCTTGTGGTGGTAAAGTGGACATATGAGGAACTGTAATAAGGACATTTTTTAAAAATCTGATTATTTTTAATAATTATAAAATCATTGTCCAAATTTTGGTCTAAATTCAAAGGGATTTTTTTGAGGTTCTATCACCTGAAAATTCTAGTAGAAAGACATTAAAATTACTTAGAGTTTAGGGGTTTTTTTGGGGAGGAAATGTTGATATCAGATGAAATCTGTGTCACGTATGTTGCATGCTGGTAGTGTCAATTTGAAGGATTAAAGTAAAATAAAACCCCAGTTAATATTATAAACCAGTTTGTTTATAAAAGCAGTTTGTTTATAAACTACATCACAGGGCATATACAAGAGCACACAGTTTTCCAGTTAGGATTCCTGTGCACACAATCAGAGTATAAAGTCCCATACACAAAAGCAGATCAAAGAATAGCAGTAACTGTGTGTTTCAGCTGAGAACTGTTCCTGACAGATCACAGATCCATGGCAATAGGCTCCTTCGTGGCTAAATTGCCAGTTATTGAACAGTGGCCAGCAGTAAAGAAGTGGGTCATAATGGCTTCTCGTTTCCATGCAGCATTACATGTTTTTATCCTGTTTATCCTCACCGTTATTATATTGCCACTTACATGCTAAATCACCTACCCAGCTCTGAAAGGGCATGAAATTTGGCCAGCGTTATGCTGTGCCTGGAGTTTAGAATTCCCCAGTTTTTCACAACTTTTCAACTGGCATTAAAAGCAGCAAAAAAAAAAAAAAAAAAAAAAAGCAAAAAGCAAGGTTTTATTTACTGTGGTCCCTGCCTCCAGATCTCCTATCCTGACATCAGTTAGCATGCATTTGGAGCTGGACTGTTATGTTTGGCATTAAAATGTTTGGGTTTTGTTTGTTTCTTGTCACTTTAAGGTATCAGATGAAGTGCCAGTGGGTTTGTATCTGGGACAGCTGTGTCAACTTTTTACTTGTAGTCCAACACCACAACTTAAGGGGAGAAAGGCAGAAAATTCCAGGTGAACTGGTGAGTGTGTGGCTTTAAGTACACTGTGTGTGGACCAGTGGACATGGCATTTTTTATATGCTGGGCTGTTTTTCAGTGGGTTTACAGGCAGAAGAGAAAAGGCCAGTCCTGTGAGTTAGCACCCAATTCATTCCTGTCTGTTGGAGGTGGGAGAGCTGAGTAACTTGACTGTTTGAACAAGAAGAGATTCACAAAACTTGTTTTGCTAAAAAACAAACTTGACTTTTCAGAACAACGTGAAAATGGACACAATAATCACACACTTTTGGTAAAAGCAAAATAATTTCTTCCTGCTATTAAGCCCAACAGCACACTGGCTTTGAGCTGCTCCATTATCACTGTGAAGAAAGTTCTCATTTTCCCCTGGAGTGGTTTTTGGGTTTTTTTCTTCTCTGGAGAGGTGAGTCTCTCTACCAAAGACTTGTTCTGTGCACTCTGGTCAATTTTTTAAATGCTGTGGGACCATGCCATTGAATGAAAGATAGGATCTGAAGAAAGGAAAGAAAGATAGGATCCAAATTGCCAAGATGGATCAGATAGATGCAGCGATGCTGTGAAGAGAGCAGAGGGCAGGACAGTGTCATAGCAGGCCAGGTGGAGAGCCTGTAATGCCCAGGTGCATTTTTGTGGCTCAGTTTGAGGTCACAGCTGAGGTCAGGACTGGCCCATCAGGTTGGCACAGTGTCTCTGAGGCAACTAGAGATAATACAAAATACTCCTCACAGATGCTGCTGTGGGAAAATACCCTTTCAGCCATGACTGCAGGAACATACTTTTCCCTTCCTTTTTTCTGTCCGATGCCAAGAATGTTTTATATGCTGAGAAAACTGATATTGATGCAGGGGGAGAGGACTCTAAGAAATGTTTGCAAGCTTAATTAAGGCTTGAACCCAGTGATCTGATTAATTGCCTTGCAGTGTGTGGATTCAACGTGCAGGGAAGGCCAGCCTAGGGGAGAAGATGATTTTACCCAGAGGGTCTCCTCTGTTGGCCAGATCTTTTCTGTGCCCTGATGGAGGGTCATTTCCTGTTGTCACTGACATTGTTTGCCAAAGATGGCTGCGTGTGGCTTTTAATGGTGAGTGCACAAATGTGTCTGTGGTAATCCGTTGGCGTAATCCTTTGTGGCTGAGTATGTCCTGCACGTTGTTGCTGTGCCAGGGCATGCTTTAACTAGAGCCTGCGGGCTGTACTCTTATGTTTAAGAGCTGTGATTTTGTCATGGTAAGTTTTGATGGAAAATCATGTGTTAGTTATGGTGGAGAATGTCAATGGAGAACCAAACAAAGTAACAAAAAAACGGGGTATGTTTTGTGCTGCCTGACACGGGGTATTTAGGTGCACGGACTTGGTTGATCTTAAGCAGAACTAGGTTCACGCATCAAAATCAGTATCACGTTACTCATTGTACACAGGATTCAGAGGCAGAAGGATTATTCTGTACCCTCTTTATAATTTCTTTTGTCACCATCCCGGGTTCTGATTTTAAAATCTTTTCTGTTCAGTGGGCACAGTCTGCCACACGGGTTGCTCAGCGTTTGTTCTGCTTCCTTTGTCTTGCTTCTTGTGCTGCTCTGTTTTTCTTCGTGACCCCACAGTGAAAGCAAGATGGTGATTGCAGTTGACCCTGTTGAGAACCAAACTGCTCTATTTGCTTACCTGCAATCTCCCCACACCCTGTGTTTCCCTGCCCTCCAACCCAGTCAGGCTTTGGCCTTGTTCTCCCAGAGGCTGTAATTCTCTTCTTTGTCACAGAATCATAGAATGATTTGAGTTGGAAGGGACCTTAAAGATCATCTCCAAAGAAGGGTTTTCGTGCTGAGAGCCTCTCTATCTTTTCAGCTGCATTAGCTGGTCTAATAGAAGGTACTGTTTCTCCCAACAAACCTTTCCTTACTGCCATTAGAATACATGTTTTTATTTGCAATGGAAAGTTGAGGTTGTTTTGGAATTCTTCTGAGGAAGGAGAAAAGGACACGGCTTTTAAAAAAGTGATGGTAGCTTTTTGGAAAGTTCTAATCATTCATTAAATGAAAACGTTCATTCTCCTTTTTAAAGAACTCATTGTGGTCACATAGATTACCGTGAAATCAAAGCAAGTTTGCTGCAGAGCTCATCTCTTGCACAGAAAAATAAACTGACTCTTTTTTTGCCAATTATGAGGTGACGAGAGAAGAAATGTAGATTAATTCAGAATTCCCAGCCTGTATTCACACAGAGTATCATTTGAAAAAGTGTGATGGAAGTCTTTTTCAGAATTCTGTATGAGTAAATGATGGGCCAAACCAGGCCAGAATTTTGGAATAAGAAATAAGCTGTGATGTTCTGATGTGAAGGTGCCGGTAGAACTGGAATAAAAGCAACAAGATCTTCTTAGTGTTTGGAAGTAGAGTTGTGGAAAGAAAGTTCTCTCCAGAAGAATCACAAAGCAGTGTGGCCTGAGACCAACGAAAATGAGCCTTTCCTGTCCAGCTGTGTGAAGAGCCAGGCTGGGACTGTTCTTACCTGTGGAGTGCTCACTCAGTGCAAAGATCTCAAGGTGCTTTAGAGAATTAAGGCCAAAGAATTGGGGCCAGAGAGACTCAAATACAAGCCAGAGAGACACGAATGCACTTACTTCCACGTTTTGTAGATGATTAATGAGTGACAGAGGGGACGTGTGTTTAGAGTCTTGCTCTAAGTTTGGAAATGAAGTATTGTACATACTCAGAGCAGAGGCTGTACATTGCTTGTGCCCTTGAAATAACCTTATTCCTCTGCACCTGGAAGTTGTTCTCCACCCACAAAACCCAGTGGGCCTATTTAAAGCCAATTCACAGGTGTCTGAAACTTTACATATAGAGGTGTGAGACTATTTAAAACATATGTGCAGGTGTTTACATTGCAAAGTGCAGGAGCAAGTCCGTGCACATCCAATTTAGGTTTCATGTTGAAAGACATGGCTACCTTAAAGGAAGTCCAGGAACAGGTGGCAAGGTTGGCATGTTCCCAACTGTATCAGAAAGGAGATAAACCATACTATAAGGACCCCATTTTTTATGCTGCATAAAGTATATTCTGGTTGCTTGTTTGACATTATTTCTTTTCAAGCATCTAGGAGAACATTTCAAACCTAGAGATGCATTAGCAAACTACCTGAACATGTGTGTGTCCAGCATTCTCTCCAGTGTTCTTCCCTGAAGTTTGTGATCCTGACAAATGCCAAGCCTGGCACCCCAAGGAAGCAGAAGCATTCCTTTGTCCTGCTTCAGAACCAAAGTGGACAGGCCAGGTATTCAGGCATAGCAAGTCCAAGGCTTTCCAAACCTCAAGTGACACACAGGACCCAGTTATGGAAGAGAGTGATTATAGGGAGTAACAGCCCTATACACCTCCTTTATCCCAGTTAATCTCTCAAGTTAGTCAGAGAAGGAGGAGTACAAATGCCCTGTTGTCTTAAATGCTTGGAGTTTACACATGGAAGATACAGGAATGGAGACAGAAGCTTTCTTTGGGTTTGGAAATAGGTTTGCAATAGCCTCCTGCATAGCCTCTGTCCCGGAAGCAAATAGGGCAAGTCCCAGCAGGAACAGAGGCTTCATTCCCTCACCTCAGTGGGAGCTGGGAGAGCTGCTAAGGGTTGGCTGTACCAGAGCTCACATGAACTAAGAAGCTCCAGCATCTGGAAAGAGCCCAGCACATTTTAAGAGGGGCTGCACAAGGGCTTGAAGTCACCCAGCACCTTCAGCTCATCACCCCTGGGTGCTCTCCAGAGCCAGAAGGTGTGGATTCAGCCTGCAGATGTAAAAATGAAACCCAGGGAGGTTTGGTTGGGGTGTGGCCTGAGTTCTGCCTGTAGTTTTGGGTCATCTCTGCTTGATTTACCCAATCTGCTCTGGCCCACGCTTGCCTCAGACTCCTCATTCTGAACCCTTAGCACAGGACTCAGCAGCACATTTCAGGACACAACTCTTGTGCCTGGTGCTTTCTGCAGAGATGGGATCTGGGAGCGTCAGGGCTCCAAGAACAGTGATAGGAGGCATAAACAACTTGAAAAACAAAATAAACTCTTGCTATCAGTCACAAGGCGAGCTGTCCAACACAACATTGGTCTCTGATTTTATATTTAATTTTAGAAGCTGAAACTAAATGTTTTAATTTTATATTATTCTCAACATAATGCTAATTTGCTCCAGATGTCCACTCCGAGCTGAACGTTGCCATTTTGCATAGAAAGCATGTGCGTCAGTGATTTATTCCAAATAGCTTCTATTTTACTGCATTTCATTTTATTCTGAATGAAGTACTTAACAACATGTTTCTCTTTAAGAATCTTACTTAATCATATGGATATAATTTCTTCAATTTACGTTTTCAGTTCTTTAGTGTGGTGGCCACAGGGTGTTTCTTAACCTAGGCAGATTAAATGCACATGTTGAAAGCTGCTTATATTTGATTTTGAGGCACTTTCATTTCAAAGTCCTTCACGTAAGGTACAGAAGTGATTGTGGTTTCCTGCTAGGTTCTGGGATGGAGGTATAACTCTCAGGAAAATCTTGCAGATACCTTCTAAATGTTGGATAATCGTGCATGACAATAACATAATTTCATTTCTTCCAAAACTGTGGTCTACCGAGAGTGTTTAAGACTGTTTTTATTGGGGTTCAGGAAGAAAAGAGATTTAATTTTCTTGTCATTTCTGGGCTGCAGTTCAACATTTCAATTTAAAACCTATTTCCGTTGAGTTCCCTTTCCAGTTTCCCCTCAAAAATATTATCTTAGAAAATTTCTTTTATTCAGTTATTTTCATATTTATTTAGCAGCATATTAAAAATTTTGTGAGACAGTTCAATATGAAACCTTTGTTGTTTGAGCCTGGCTCATTCAGCCATTCCTGTCCATGGGCTGCTATTGGTCAAGTATGTCAGGAATGTCCTTTGGCAGCGTCCTTGGAGCTACGTCATGTGTGTAAAGCGGCGTCGGCGTGGATGGGAGGCTGGTCTGGACCTTGGAACAAAGTCCAGGGAAGATTCTTATTCTTCTTTCATTTTAGAGCTGTCCCAGCGCAGGTAGTTTGTAGAAAGGTGGGGTGATTTGCAGTGGTTGTACAGTCTAAGTGTAATACACCAGATTCCTCAGATACCTAAACCTATTGTTCTTCCCTTTTAAAAATCATTCTTATCCATNTATATTGCCACTTACATGCTAAATCACCTACCCAGCTCTGAAAGGGCATGAAATTTGGCCAGCGTTATGCTGTGCCTGGAGTTTAGAATTCCCCACATTATCACAACTTTTCATCTGACATTAAAAGCAGCAAAAAAAAAAAAAAAAAAAAAAAAAAAAAAGCAAGGTTTTATTTACTGTGGTCCCTGCCTCCAGATCTCCTATCCTGACATCAGTTAGCATGCATTTGGAGCTGGACTGTTATGTTTGGCATTAAAATGTTTGGGTTTTGTTTGTTTCTTGTCACTTTAAGGTATCAGATGAAGTGCCAGTGGGTTTGTATCTGGGACAGCTGTGTCAACTTTTTACTTGTAGTCCAACACCACAACTTAAGGGGAGAAAGGCAGAAAATTCCAGGTGAACTGGTGAGTGTGTGGCTTTAAGTACACTGTGTGTGGACCAGTGGACATGGCATTTTTTATATGCTGGGCTGTTTTTCAGTGGGTTTACAGGCAGAAGAGAAAAGGCCAGTCCTGTGAGTTAGCACCCAATTCATTCCTGTCTGTTGGAGGTGGGAGAGCTGAGTAACTTGACTGTTTGAACAAGAAGAGATTCACAAAACTTGTTTTGCTAAAAAACAAACTTGACTTTTCAGAACAACGTGAAAATGGACACAATAATCACACACTTTTGGTAAAAGCAAAATAATTTCTTCCTGCTATTAAGCCCAACAGCACACTGGCTTTGAGCTGTTCCATTATCACTGTGAAGAAAGTTCTCATTTTCCCCTGGAGTGGTTTTTGGGTTTTTTTCTTCTCTGGAGAGGTGAGTCTCTCTACCAAAGACTTGTTCTGTGCACTCTGGTCAATTTTTTAAATGCTGTGGGACCATGCCATTGAATGAAAGATAGGATCTGAAGAAAGAAAAGAAAGATAGGATCCAAATTGCCAAGATGGATCAGATAGATGCAGCGATGCTGTGAAGAGAGCAGAGGGCAGGACAGTGTCATAGCAGGCCAGGGGGAGAGCCTGTAATGCCCAGGTGCATTTTTGTGGCTCAGTTTGAGGTCACAGCTGAGGTCAGGACTGGCCCATCAGGTTGGCACAGTGTCTCTGAGGCAACTAGAGATAATACAAAATACTCCTCACAGATGCTGCTGTGGGAAAATACCCTTTCAGCCATGACTGCAGGAACATACTTTTCCCTTCCTTTTTTCTGTCCGATGCCAAGAATGTTTTATATGCTGAGAAAACTGATATTGATGCAGGGGGAGAGGACTCTAAGAAATGTTTGCAAGCTTAATTAAGGCTTGAACCCAGTGATCTGATTAATTGCCTTGCAGTGTGTGGATTCAACGTGCAGGGAAGGCCAGCCTAGGGGAGAAGATGATTTTACCCAGAGGGTCTCCTCTGTTGGCCAGATCTTTTCTGTGCCCTGATGGAGGGTCATTTCCTGTTGTCACTGACATTGTTTGCCAAAGATGGCTGCGTGTGGCTTTTAATGGTGAGTGCACAAATGTGTCTGTGGTAATCCGTTGGCGTAATCCTTTGTGGCTGAGTATGTCCTGCACGTTGTTGCTGTGCCAGGGCATGCTTTAACTAGAGCCTGCGGGCTGTACTCTTATGTTTAAGAGCTGTGATTTTGTCATGGTAAGTTTTGATGGAAAATCATGTGTTAGTTATGGTGGAGAATGTCAATGGAGAACCAAACAAAGTAACAAAAAAACGGGGTATGTTTTGTGCTGCCTGACACGGGGTATTTAGGTGCACGGACTTGGTTGATCTTAAGCAGAACTAGGTTCACGCATCAAAATCAGTATCACGTTACTCATTGTACACAGGATTCAGAGGCAGAAGGATTATTCTGTACCCTCTTTATAATTTCTTTTGTCACCATCCCGGGTTCTGATTTTAAAATCTTTTCTGTTCAGTGGGCACAGTCTGCCACACGGGTTGCTCAGCGTTTGTTCTGCTTCCTTTGTCTTGCTTCTTGTGCTGCTCTGTTTTTCTTCGTGACCCCACAGTGAAAGCAAGATGGTGATTGCAGTTGACCCTGTTGAGAACCAAACTGCTCTATTTGCTTACCTGCAATCTCCCCACACCCTGTGTTTCCCTGCCCTCCAACCCAGTCAGGCTTTGGCCTTGTTCTCCCAGAGGCTGTAATTCTCTTCTTTGTCACAGAATCATAGAATGATTTGAGTTGGAAGGGACCTTAAAGATCATCTCCAAAGAAGGGTTTTCGTGCTGAGAGCCTCTCTATCTTTTCAGCTGCATTAGCTGGTCTAATAGAAGGTACTGTTTCTCCCAACAAACCTTTCCTTACTGCCATTAGAATACATGTTTTTATTTGCAATGGAAAGTTGAGGTTGTTTTGGAATTCTTCTGAGGAAGGAGAAAAGGACACGGCTTTTAAAAAAGTGATGGTAGCTTTTTGGAAAGTTCTAATCATTCATTAAATGAAAACGTTCATTCTCCTTTTTAAAGAACTCATTGTGGTCACATAGATTACCGTGAAATCAAAGCAAGTTTGCTGCAGAGCTCATCTCTTGCACAGAAAAATAAACTGACTCTTTTTTTGCCAATTATGAGGTGACGAGAGAAGAAATGTAGATTAATTCAGAATTCCCAGCCTGTATTCACACAGAGTATCATTTGAAAAAGTGTGATGGAAGTCTTTTTCAGAATTCTGTATGAGTAAATGATGGGCCAAACCAGGCCAGAATTTTGGAATAAGAAATAAGCTGTGATGTTCTGATGTGAAGGTGCCGGTAGAACTGGAATAAAAGCAACAAGATCTTCTTAGTGTTTGGAAGTAGAGTTGTGGAAAGAAAGTTCTCTCCAGAAGAATCACAAAGCAGTGTGGCCTGAGACCAACGAAAATGAGCCTTTCCTGTCCAGCTGTGTGAAGAGCCAGGCTGGGACTGTTCTTACCTGTGGAGTGCTCACTCAGTGCAAAGATCTCAAGGTGCTTTAGAGAATTAAGGCCAAAGAATTGGGGCCAGAGAGACTCAAATACAAGCCAGAGAGACACGAATGCACTTACTTCCACGTTTTGTAGATGATTAATGAGTGACAGAGGGGACGTGTGTTTAGAGTCTTGCTCTAAGTTTGGAAATGAAGTATTGTACATACTCAGAGCAGAGGCTGTACATTGCTTGTGCCCTTGAAATAACCTTATTCCTCTGCACCTGGAAGTTGTTCTCCACCCACAAAACCCAGTGGGCCTATTTAAAGCCAATTCACAGGTGTCTGAAACTTTACATATAGAGGTGTGAGACTATTTAAAACATATGTGCAGGTGTTTACATTGCAAAGTGCAGGAGCAAGTCCGTGCACATCCAATTTAGGTTTCATGTTGAAAGACATGGCTACCTTAAAGGAAGTCCAGGAACAGGTGGCAAGGTTGGCATGTTCCCAACTATATCAGAAAGGAGATAAGCCATACTATAAGGGCCCCATTTCTATGCTGCATAAAGTATATTCTGGTTGCTTGTTTGACATTATTTCTTTTCAAGCATCTAGGAGAACATTTCAAACCTAGAGATGCATTAGCAAACTACCTGAACATGTGTGTGTCCAGCATTCTCTCCAGTGTTCTTCCCTGAAGTTTGTGATCCTGACAAATGCCAAGCCTGGCACCCCAAGGAAGCAGAAGCATTCCTTTGTCCTGCTTCAGAACCAAAGTGGACAGGCCAGGTATTCAGGCATAGCAAGTCCAAGGCTTTCCAAACCTCAAGTGACACACAGGACCCAGTTATGGAAGAGAGTGATTATAGGGAGTAACAGCCCTATACACCTCCTTTATCCCAGTTAATCTCTCAAGTTAGTCAGAGAAGGAGGAGTACAAATGCCCTGTTGTCTTAAATGCTTGGAGTTTACACATGGAAGATACAGGAATGGAGACAGAAGCTTTCTTTGGGTTTGGAAATAGGTTTGCAATAGCCTCCTGCATAGCCTCTGTCCCGGAAGCAAATAGGGCAAGTCCCAGCAGGAACAGAGGCTTCATTCCCTCACCTCAGTGGGAGCTGGGAGAGCTGCTAAGGGTTGGCTGTACCAGAGCTCACATGAACTAAGAAGCTCCAGCATCTGGAAAGAGCCCAGCACATTTTAAGAGGGGCTGCACAAGGGCTTGAAGTCACCCAGCACCTTCAGCTCATCACCCCTGGGTGCTCTCCAGAGCCAGAAGGTGTGGATTCAGCCTGCAGATGTAAAAATGAAACCCAGGGAGGTTTGGTTGGGGTGTGGCCTGAGTTCTGCCTGTAGTTTTGGGTCATCTCTGCTTGATTTACCCAATCTGCTCTGGCCCACGCTTGCCTCAGACTCCTCATTCTGAACCCTTAGCACAGGACTCAGCAGCACATTTCAGGACACAACTCTTGTGCCTGGTGCTTTCTGCAGAGATGGGATCTGGGAGCGTCAGGGCTCCAAGAACAGTGATAGGAGGCATAAACAACTTGAAAAACAAAATAAACTCTTGCTATCAGTCACAAGGCGAGCTGTCCAACACAACATTGGTCTCTGATTTTATATTTAATTTTAGAAGCTGAAACTAAATGTTTTAATTTTATATTATTCTCAACATAATGCTAATTTGCTCCAGATGTCCACTCCGAGCTGAACGTTGCCATTTTGCATAGAAAGCATGTGCGTCAGTGATTTATTCCAAATAGCTTCTATTTTACTGCATTTCATTTTATTCTGAATGAAGTACTTAACAACATGTTTCTCTTTAAGAATCTTACTTAATCATATGGATATAATTTCTTCAATTTACGTTTTCAGTTCTTTAGTGTGGTGGCCACAGGGTGTTTCTTAACCTAGGCAGATTAAATGCACATGTTGAAAGCTGCTTATATTTGATTTTGAGGCACTTTCATTTCAAAGTCCTTCACGTAAGGTACAGAAGTGATTGTGGTTTCCTGCTAGGTTCTGGGATGGAGGTATAACTCTCAGGAAAATCTTGCAGATACCTTCTAAATGTTGGATAATCGTGCATGACAATAACATAATTTCATTTCTTCCAAAACTGTGGTCTACCGAGAGTGTTTAAGACTGTTTTTATTGGGGTTCAGGAAGAAAAGAGATTTAATTTTCTTGTCATTTCTGGGCTGCAGTTCAACATTTCAATTTAAAACCTATTTCCGTTGAGTTCCCTTTCCAGTTTCCCCTCAAAAATATTATCTTAGAAAATTTCTTTTATTCAGTTATTTTCATATTTATTTAGCAGCATATTAAAAATTTTGTGAGACAGTTCAATATGAAACCTTTGTTGTTTGAGCCTGGCTCATTCAGCCATTCCTGTCCATGGGCTGCTATTGGTCAAGTATGTCAGGAATGTCCTTTGGCAGCGTCCTTGGAGCTACGTCATGTGTGTAAAGCGGCGTCGGCGTGGATGGGAGGCTGGTCTGGACCTTGGAACAAAGTCCAGGGAAGATTCTTATTCTTCTTTCATTTTAGAGCTGTCCCAGCGCAGGTAGTTTGTAGAAAGGTGGGGTGATTTGCAGTGGTTGTACAGTCTAAGTGTAATACACCAGATTCCTCAGATACCTAAACCTATTGTTCTTCCCTTTTAAAAATCATTCTTATCCATATAATCCCTTTTCCTCTCACGCTTTTAGACTGCAACCTATACAATGGAATCTAAATTTCAGGAGGTCACATCATTTTCAATGCAGGTTATTCCCACCTGAAATAATGTTCATCTGTATTCATTTACATCTTCTTTTTGCACCTCTTTTTCAAGCTTAGCTTTTTCAGAACTAACCTTGCTGTTATTCTACAATTGTATTAGTTTATTACACTGAATTGTTGACACAGCTGGTAGGGAGCTAAGTGCTGTGGTTTCACACAGTAAAATTTCAGACAATATGTGTAGCACTTCTTTTTCATATATATCATTTGAAAGCCATATGATTCACCAATATGTGTTATTGTTATCCACCCATGTGGGATACAATCTATTTTAAATTAGTGAAGCGACTTGCTAAACTCCCTGTAAACAATAAGACTGTGGGAAAACATTAAGTGCTATTCAGAAAAGAACATTGCTATACTGCCTTTTATCCAAAGGATCCCACAGTGCTGTAGAGAATGGAGGGACCAGGCACTGCTGCCACGCCGGCTGCTCTTCAGCAGAGCTCATCTTCGTCTTCACCACAGGCTTTAGAAGGAGCTCCAGCACTTAAACCTAGAGCAGGGTTTGGTGGAGAGCAGAACCACCCACACTAGTCCAGCGTGCTGGGGTGTAAATCCCCATGGGTGAAGAGCAGCAATAGACTTGGGGGTGTTTGTTAGCAAAATCTTGATTTAACATCCAGTATAATCACTTCCCAGGTTGGAGTGCATCAGCCACTGTACCTGTTGAAGCACTTGGTGCATGGAAGTGTGAGGTGACAGGAGCACCTCAGCCTCTAACAGAGGGCACCCCATTGTACTGGATTTATCTGAGGGAAGGAGCTTAGATATGGACCATTGCTAGAGCTCAGGTGGAGCACAGCAGTCATTTACAAAGGGCAGCAACAGAACTGTGTTCCCTGTCTCTGTAACACGGCCCTTCCAACAGTGCAGTACCTGACCAAACCTAGACACTGATTTGATTTAGGCAAGGCCAGAAAACTAACTTCCTTTAAAACAGGTGATGTCTTTTTCTAGGAACATTTTTCTAGGAATAAATCTCTCAGATTTTCCTTCATGTAGTGAACGTGGCCAAGCAAGACGAAATGCAAACACTGCAAGGCTAAAAGTAATGACATGGGGTAAAGTGAGGATAAGTTCCTTATTTGTAGGAAGAGAGAGCGTTCTATCAGAAAGAGATTATCCCTCTCCATGTTGTTACCCTCTGGCTCTGTGTCAAGTCACCCTGTGGGATTCTGTTATACTGTGCCTGGAGCGGGTCTGTGGGTGAAGGAGGGAGCCACGTCCCTTGGGATTCTGCTCCACAACCAGGGCACAAGGGAAAGCAGGATAACGTCACCAACCCTGCAGTGACAACAAGCTCCCACCACATCGCAGTCTCTCTTTCCCAGTGGTTCACCAGCAACTCTTGAGGGGCTCTTTGCCAGAGCTCAGCTTTACACATGAGGAAGTGTCAGGCATAATCATTTTAGCCCTGAATTAGAGGTTGAACCCCAGTCTTCACTTACGGATAATCAGATTGGCCCAATATGACACAGAAAAGACCAGGAGCCTGTCTGAGCATGGAAAATCCCACTGAGTTGTCTACTCCCTTGCCAAGAAGAACCTTGGAAAAATATGTATCTTCTTATCACGTGTGAAGATTAATCCAGTGTTGACAATTTCATGCAGCTTGTCAATTTGCAGGGATCTGATCTTTAGAAGTTACAACTGGAGATAAAAGCTCCATTATGTGCTTGTGGAAATGAGCACAGGTAGAGTATGAGAAGGACAGTAGGTCTTAAGACAAAAAAAAATCCCCCCATCTAAAATGGGAGAAAACCCCAGCAATAAAGCTACATGCTCCATGAAACACATTCAGTGAGAAAAACTAATGATTTATGTTGAACCACCTACAAAAAGTTGTATTTGCAACAAAAACCCCGCACACAGATGGGTGGAGAGTTACCTTGGTGCTATTTTTCATCTTTCCTAAGAGAGAACTTGGATGTGGGGGACTAGTTTAGTCAGCTGTAGACAGTGATTTCCAACTGTAGATCAGATTTCATCCACAGGATCCTCCTCTGTTTGATCTGCCAAGGACAGGAGCCACTCTGTAAGCTGTGATGACATGTGACGAGCTCTGACTGTAAAATTTATTTATTTATTGGTCTTGACAAAGTTGAGAGCTGGGTTTTCCAGGATTGAAAACAGCTAGTAGTCAGGGGGATGAGTGGGAAGTTAGGATGGACACTCACTGTTGCCAGATGACACCGTATTTGTGACACACGGGGTTTGGCTCACTCTGGTCCCAAATCTTCCTGTGTCTGGGGACAGACGGAGCACAGACCTATCCCGGAATGCCCTGCCTGTGGTGTGTTGCAAACCCATCCTGTTCCTAGACATGCTGTTGACCTGTTACAAAAGGCAGCCTGGACTATGTGTGGATCTTTCTCTTCCTTTACTGGTTCATGAAAAATATGAAATAAAGAGGGAAGTTTTTCATTTTGCTTTTCCATATAAATGTTTGTTAGTGAATAGATTCAGAATATTTCAATTACAGTTGATTTTAGTGTCTGATGCCAGTAGAACAGCTAAAGATTGTTTGCTTAATTCCTGAATGTGTGCATTGTTTTTAGCAACCATTTTTAATTTACATGTTTGTCCTGCCTCTTCAAATCTCCCATTGGATTCAGAATGTATACCAGGGCAGGCAGCTTCTCTGCCATCCTCTGTGCAGATGTCTCTCCCAGAATCAGGAAAGTGCCCTGCACTGGGCACAAAAGGGTTGCTGAGTTCCCCAGCATGGATGAATGTCCTCTGCTGAAAGAGAGCGCTCAGCACATTACAGGGACAGCTCACAGAAGCAGGGTGTGTAATTTTTAATAACTGGCATAAAAACCCTCAGTGACATCTTTAAAATATAAATGCCTTTTCTTGTTTCTTTTATTTCTTCCCCCCCTTATTTTGCCTTTTCATCTCTCCTCCTTTCAATTCCATTAAGCTTCATTGTACAATAATATATCGCAGTGGACTTTTTTCAATTATGTTTTTGATTTTTTCCTCCTTGTTACTATAAAACTCCAGATGTTTTGAGACTTCATGGTTCTCTGAATTATTTTTTCCTTTATTTTAATCTTCTTTTGTAACATGCCACACATGTGGTATTTTGGCCTTTTAAGATGCTACGCTATGCTAATCAGCCATAAGTTTTGAGGTAGATGTTTTTTCTTTTTGTAATTACTTTTTCTTTCCTTGTTGCTGTTGCTGTCTCTTTATATTTTTCTTCTTTTTTTTCCTCTTTTTTTTTAATTTTTATTTTTTTTACCCCAACTGGTTAGTCCACATCAACCATAATGTATTCTGCCTTTGTTCTGAGGCTGCATTCTTTCTTTATTATTAATTAATTTATAAACTAATCAATATCTAATATAGATTAATTTTTAAATTAATGTGGCTAAAATAGGGACCAGAATACAAAGATGTAGGCAGGGGTGTAGGACAGAATTTCATTTAGGTTTCAGCTGAAATAGGTGTAAATAGGTGATGTTAGATGCAAACTGGAATGGAAATGTTTCCTTGGAAAGTGAAGAAAGGCAATGACTTCCTGATCCAGAGGAACACGTTTTTGAAGTACATGTAGGAAACTATATTTTTTGTTTAAATAATCTAATAGTACTGGAGGGAAGCATTTTTAATTTATTTGTGGTTCTTTTCTGGCACAGCTGGAGAGGGTTTTTAATTGATTTTGTTCAGTCTTAATTTTGCCCCCCAAACAAGCAGATCTGGCTTCAGATATTAGAGCAGAAAATCTTGGATTGTGTGTCGTCCTTTAATTTCAAATAGCTTGTAAGCTATTCAAAGAATCCCAAATAAAGAATAGTTTCCCAGTTACATCTGAGGAACTAAAGGGGCTGACATGGGGTGTCTTCTTTGCTCATTACACGACCCTATGAATTTTGCATTTTGTTCCTTAAAATGTTGCCTCATGTAATGTTATTTTTGCCTGCAAGCCATAATGCTGCATTCAGTCCAACTGTAATGAGGTTTCAGAAAATTGTTTGCTTTCCAAATGACATATTTAGCAAAACCTTATGGCAAAATCTGTGGCTGTCATGCTGCTGATAATAAGATATCCCCGACTTTCCTCGTTCATTCTCATATGTTGCAGCAAATAAATGCAAGTACCTCTGTTTTGACAAATGTTTATCCTTCTGCTTGATTAAAGAAGGATTACTAAAAAGGGTTTTAATAGTAGCAATGGGGTCTTGTGAAAAGGATAGGATGCTCTGACAGTTTCCCAGATATTTTGTGTTTTGCTGGAAAACGTATGGAAAAGCTCAGCTTGCTCCCCGAAGGGCCTGACTGGCACTAGAAGAAATAAATCTGTGAATATTTCAGTGCTTCAACCTACGTTCACCCCATTCAGGGGATGTTGGCAGGCAGGTGGTTGGTTCTGCAGTCAGAGAACTCTGTGTGTGGAAATCACCTCGTGTGTAGGATCAGAGCTGGTGACTCATGACTTAAATAAGCCTGTTGTTATGTCCTGTGTGGGCCAGGTCTGCATTCCTTGTGCACCCCTAATTCCTGATACTGCCAGAGGGGTTCAGGAGTATTGGGGGCTCATAAAATCCATAAAATTGAAATTAAAGAGACAGCCTTTATAAAGTCTTGTTTAATTCAGTGGCGCTTGCTGATCAAACCCCTCCTCCAGGGTTTTCAGTGTATTCCTATTTCCCAGTTTCATGTTAATTGGGAAGTGTACAACATGTCTAACAGCACAAAAAAAACCCAGGCTACCGGTGTGTACTGTGTGTTGATGTCAAATGGTTGGCTGTAATTGCCCTAAACTCCCACAATGTGAAGGATGTGTTGCATTTATACTGTGGCTTACTTTTCTAGGTTCTTCTTTTTCCTGTTCTGAACCTTTTTATCTTTTCTTCTCTTACACACCAGCAACTGTACAACAGTCTGACAAAAGCCCTAAATGCTTTTTTAAAAGACAAATAATAAAAAGTACAAGCAATTTTCCCTGGGATTCAAATGAAATAGCATGTGGAGGTGTCACTTTGCAAACATAAATTGTTCAGGCTTTAAAAATAAAACCAAACCCAGAAATTGGCAGGTCCTTTTCTGTTACAGGTATCTTCCATTTTATTCTTACCACAAAGGGGGAAAAAGCAGGTTCTGACAATTTAAATTGTAAATTTGAATCTGGCTAAATGAATTGGGATTCTTTAGGATGCGGAGATCTCGTTCCTATGGGTTGCTTTTAACATAACACAGCTAGTTCTGTTGAGTTTAATAAATGAGTCATGTTACTCGTGCTCAACTGTTTGCAGGATGAGGGCTTTACATTGTAGCTACAACAGCAAATTAAACATTAATCTAATAAGGAGTTAGCTAGAAAAGACAAAGCACCAAAACAGATATTTAGGTGCTGGTGTTGGGTGGAACAACTCAAGTGTTTAAGTTCCTGACCTTAGTTACAGTTTGGAGCCCCACAAGGCCCCGACATTGGCCCCAGTGTGCTGTGAAACCGTGATGCTATTTAAAGAGTGGTCTGACTGTTTCCTCCCCTCCAGAAGGGATGCTCAGCCTCACAGGATCCTTTTTCTCATAACATGTTTTTCAATAAAATTTTCCCAATTTTGTAATCAGTTGGGAAGAAAGAACATTTCACAATGTTCGTAAGGCTTGGGGATGTTTTGACCAGACATCAGATTTCCTATTGATAGCATGGAATGCTTTGGAATGAAATGTTTTGGGTTTTCCATCTGTAGGCTGTCTGAGATGTCAGCAGCCAATATGACCTACTCTTTCCCTTTTAGGTCTATAAATAAAAGGCAGCTTGTTTAACTGATCTTGCAGTGGAGAGCAGAGGTGTATATTAATGAGCTTGCTCTAATGGCACACTGGACCTATTTAGCACTACAACTGTGAAGGCTTCTCTTTTTCAGTCATAACTCATTTCCTAAGAAAATGTCAGTTATTGCTTCACCCCATGGTCTGAGCTGGTTAGTTTATAGTTTATTTCTTCTGATCTGTACCACTGACAGATATTCTAGACGTGACCGTGATTAAATATGCTTATAAAAATGGTAAACATTTGATAATATAAACCCTCTTGGGAACACACTGTTATTTCTGCATGGCAGCATTCTCAGGTGCATTCAAAGTATAATCTGGAAGCAAAGAAAAAACATTTTAAGCAATTACAGTTATTAGATTAAATTGTTTTGTTAGGAAGATTGTGATGTGTTTAGATCACTGTGAGATAGTTCAGCGTTTTCATAACTATGTCTTTTAAATGCATGAGACTGCAGCAGTGATATTTCACTGTAAAATAAAGATAACATATATTTCCATGTGGTAGGGAACTAATTTAGTCCCATAAATTTCTACAAGGTATTTTTCCCCAGTAGAAGCCCTATTCTGAAAGCAGCAGTAGTTATAAAATCCAGTAATGCATCGTGCTCTTCCTGTAATCATGTGGCATTGTTTTGTGTCTGTGCTCGGATGTGTGCAGCATAGCAGTGTCTGAAACACATGAATGATTCACAATAAAGACAAAAGTAGTAATTGCAATATAATTATTATTTTTATTGATGAACTTATTTAAGAGCTCTGTTGACATTTACAGACTTTTGAGGATCATGCAGTGTTTGTTACAGTTATCCCAGGCATCAAATGTCCAAAAAATGTTTAAGATTGTAGGATTAAGCAGTGACAGATTGGGGCCAGATGTCTGGGAGATACCATAAGTGGCCTTCTCAGTTGGTAAAAGAGCTCTTACCATCCTAAAGCCCTTTCAGAACTGAACATTTTTTCTTTGTAGTTGAAGCTGAGGCACTTGTGGGATGGCTGAATGTTCCTGGGGGTTATTTGAAAAAAGGAATGAGCACCAATTTCTCCAGGAGTAGTTTTATTTAGTGTATATATAAATATACACTACACTCCAAGTAGCAAGAATAGGTGGAAGGGTTAAAAGAGTTGGTGAAAAGCAGTGAAACCCAAGAATTACCTTACAAAGTCATCCTAACAACAGCAGCCCAGTTGAAGTTATCTTGTTCTGTGCAAGTGTACAGTTGGAGACACCTCCACTTCAGGGAAGCTGTGCCCTTCAGGGAAAAACTGCAAGGAATACAGTCAGCAGATCCAGCAGGAAATAAAGGAGGTGAAATAGTATTTCCTGGAGTCCTTTGAAGTGGAGACCTTCCTGCAGCTCTGAGTGGATTCTCTCAACCCCACCCTTCTCAGCTCTTTGCACCAGCTACTTTTTTCCCCCTTTTCAGGACTTTCATCTTCACCTTCCCCTCTTCTCACCACTTCCCAGCAAGGTTCTTGCCCCCACTCCTTTTCCATTGATTTTCTTCCTGTTTCTCCAACCTAACCTTTGCCAACCCTGCCTCCTTGAAAATCTGAGAGCTATGAATTTGCTGAACTCTGCTTTATTTGTCATAGACTTCAGCATATTTGAGCATTTCAGATTGCTCTGTTCTGAATCCTTGTCAGATTTTTAGTGATGATTAAGAAGAAAGCTTGTTTCTTTTGAAGCCTTTTGGGGCTTGGTCACTTCCAAACTCCCCCGCCTCCGTGCACCAGCTCAAGTGTTCAGGGAAGGAGTTGTGGCCAAACAAAACTTTTGAAGACATAGACTGCACGTCTCCAGGTGACTCTGTGGATCTATCTCGATAGCTGTGATGGGGAAAGACATAATATACACATATCAGATAGTTGTCTGGACACACAGACCCAATATGCCATTCAGACTGACTAAATATCTGGCCAGGGCAATAAAACATGTAGGGCAGTGAAAGCCATAGTGATCCTGTCATGTGTGAGTGGCTGGGAAAGGCAGAGATTTTCCAGGAACCCCTCTGTGGGCGTGCCTGTGTGTTGGAGCGCATTGGTGTGTTCAGTTTGTAGTGTGCAGAGCTGATCTGCATCCCATGGCAGGACACAGCCTGAAAAATGAAGTGCTGGCTAGGGAATCTGGATCACTTTGGTCACTGTGTTGAGGTACTTAAAAAACACACTGGTCTGAGCAGGCTATGGTGGAGTTTAAATTGCCTTTGGCAGGCACAGAGAGATGAGACACCTCCAGGTTACAGTGTCTTCGAGGCTCCACATGCATCCAGTCTTCCTTCCCATCCCTCTGCCTGCAGTGCTGGATACACAACAGTCAGGAGGCTGCATGCACTGATGTGTGTAAGAGGTGTGTGTGTGACAAATAGGACTGGCAAAGTGGTCATTTCTGTGGTGCCATCTGAGGAACCATGGGTTCCTGGAAAGCTGCTGAACAAAATCTTGACTCAGCAGAGGGAAGTGACAAAGCACTTGCTAATTTTGTGAGAGTCTGGATTTTACTCTTCTTGAGCAAGAATTGTATAAAAAACTATGGCTTCCAGAAATAGTGGTTAGAACGGGCTGCCCAGAGAGGTTGTGGATGCCCCATCCCTGGAAGCGTTCAAGGCCAGGTTGGACACGGATTGGAGCAACCTGGTCTAGTGGAAAGTGTCCCTGCCCATGGCAGGGGTGGAACTGGGTGATCTTTAAGGTCCTTTCCAACCCAAACTGCTCTATGAAGATACACCTACCTTCTTTCAGAATGTTAGCATTGATATGAAGGTTTTTATCTGCATAAGACACTAGAAGATCTGCAGTGCCTTGAAGCTGCATTAGAGTGGGCAAAGTAATGCATCCCATCACACTAGTCTTGTGCATGTATTTGTTCCCTGTGTGTAAGTATCTGAGTGCATTTTATGGGTTTGCAGGTGTGTGAATGTGCACACACAAGTATTTGTGCTCACCCTGAGGGAGTTCCCAAAGCCCATCCTCGGGACAGTGCCTCCACTGCAATTGCCTGTTGTCTGTAACACTGAAACTTAGCAGTGAGCAAGGCAAAACACCCTTCCCTTGGCCTGCTAGTAGCTGGAAATTTTACTTATTTATTTATTCAGATTTAACTTGAAACAGTGACTTCTGTTATGAGCGCTATGCAGTGTTTCATTACGGAGCTCCCTAATGAAACGGGTGCTTAAGAAGTCAGAATTGCTCAGGTTACTGGTTGTATAAATGCAGAGAACAGCTCTGAATGATAGAGCTAGTAAAGAAAAGGGTGCAGAATAACAGCAGAGTTCCTTTGGATTGATCTTCAAATAGATCAGGCCTTCCTGTAATCGTCTGTGCTCATCAGCTCCAGTGTATTGTATTTCAGACACCGGAAACCAGGTTCTAACCTGCCACAAATAGCTTCTCTTGCTCTCTGTCTGTAGCAGCTAATTGTTATTGCCCACAGTGGCTCCTGTGCCAATTAACATCTCAGAGGACTCATCAGAATACTTGTTCTTTTCTTTAAATTTTCTGTTCTGACACTGTGTCTTTAAGCATTCGGTACTTCAGACAGAACATGTGAGATATTTATAACCCTTGTATTATTACTGAGCTACACACCATGTCTTCGGTGACAGATTAAATGAGCAGCACAATATGTTGTGTTTCATCCATAAATTTCAACAGATGTTTGAATGTTGGTTGATTTATTGCACGTCCAACTTGGATCTTACACTGTTCTCATTGTGGCTGCACATGGTTTATTTAATAGTACTTTACAGCAATTTTTTTTTATGATGTTTTTTAGTTTGAAGGGTGCAACAAGGCATTTTCTAGGCTTGAGAACCTCAAGATTCACCTCCGGAGTCATACTGGGGAGAAGCCATACCTGTGTCAGCATCCTGGCTGCCAGAAAGCTTTCAGCAACTCCAGCGACCGGGCAAAGCATCAGCGAACACACCTGGATACCGTAAGCATGATTTCATACTGGGACTTGCACAGAGCTTTCAGTGGTCCTTGTGCACAACTGGTTCTGCAACTGGAGGAGGACTGTGCCTTTTCATGAGGAGAGCCTTAGAAAATTCAGCTATAAGCAATAGTATTTTGTTTTGAACTGCATGTGCTTTGAGAAATGAAAAAGCCTTGATCACAGGCAAATTCGTTTGTGTTACTCATGCTGAGGAGTAAGTTACGCAGGAGTAAGTTACTCAGCAAGCTCTCCCATTGTTCCTGTTCCAGTAAGAGGGGCAGCAGCACAATAAGGTATAACGTGAGTGAAAGCTGAGTCACTGCTTCTGCACCACATGTGTGTCATTGTCTCGCTTCCTGTCCCTTGTTGCTTCAGTGAGTGTTCTGAATGAATGCAAAAGCAGGTCAGACCTCTCAGTGGAAGGTACATGCACCTCAGTTTTGGACAGTAATTTTGTAAAAGTGAAAATACATCTGTCTTATAACTATATGAAATTTGTTAAGTACCCACCATCAGAATTAACTGTGAGAAACAAATTCTTTTATTCTGTACAGTGTCTTGGGCTTCACTAAGATGAAATCACCATAGTATAGGGAAAGAAAGTAATGAGGCAGCTTTGCAGATGAGTCAAATCCTCAGCATAAAGCTTGTAAAGAATAACAGAGTTGTTCCTTTGTCTTTTTCAAAGAAGTGAATATATGGTTTAACGTTTGGCCAAGTGTTTATGGGGCAGAACTTTTGAGTTTAATTGATATTTACTTTTTAAGCAGTTACACATTTCAGACAGTGCAGCATTAAGGAATGTCTAATGTACATTATGCCTTGCAAAAACAAACAAGTAAGAGAAGCGAGTCAGTCACATTTTCCAAACCAAAGCACACTTACAATAACAATGTTTTATTTATTTGAAAGTCAACCTGAGATATTTAAATTTGTAATTAGTTCTAAAATGCATCTCTTTTGAAAGTGGATATAGTAAACTGAGTGCAGTTTTTAAATATAGCTGCTTGAATCTAATAGATATCATTTTAATAGCCAAAGGCACAAATGGAATACCATTTATTAGCTTTGAGAGAGAACTTAGGTGGTTACTAAAATGAGCAAAAATTCTTTGTATGTGTTATCTGTGTAATATTGAAGACAAATGCCTTAACTTTCTATTTTCTTTTCTTCTCCCTTTATCTCTGTCCTTATTATCTGAAATGCTCATAAATCAGGAAAAAGGTACAGTAATCATTTTCTACTAACTTTCTTAAATATCTAAAAATATCCTCCATGCTATTCCTTTGCAGGTTCTTTAAAACTGTTTCTGTAGTCCTGCACACAGTAACTAACTTCCACTTACCTGCTTTAATTAAGCCCTGTGGTTTAGCTCAGTGTATTTTGTGCTTACGTGAATGTGAAAAATAGCAGAGCTACAGGATGGTGCTGCTTCAAGGGCTGCACAAAACAACTGCCTGGAATGTCAGAGCAAACAGCCATGAACCTTTGGAAGGGCAGTCAGATTTTCATCTAGTTTCCCTATCACTGAGTTGAATGATTTTATCACTAATTTGAATGACATCAGTGATTTGAAAAATACTCTGCTGGGTTCTCTGCTAAGGGATTTGTTAAAGTTTTCCATAGTTTTTCCTCAGGTGTCAGTTCTCTGTGTTCCAGACACTCTCAATAAATCTCCTTTGCCCTGTAACTTTCTGGGTAGGTGCTGTGTTAGCCTGTAAGGTCATGAGTTGGTGAATGATTCTATTATTCCTTCAGAAATTTCCTGCTGGCTGGACAGAGCAGCAATACTTATTCTCTGGAGGTACTTATAAAGAAAGGGGGTTTATATAGGCTGCTTATTCCTTATTGAGTGCATTTGGAATTGGTTTTAAAGCTTCCCAGTGTAGGTCACTCCATCATTTATCTTCTCCAAAAGGAGGATCTGTAAATCATTTTACTTACTGGTGTACCCTAGTTTGATTGAATCTCTACTAAATCATCTGGAGTAGATCCTTCTCCTGGGCAGGAGAAGAACAAAGGGGACCTGTCTGTCCTTGTTGGTAGAAGGGGCATGTCAGCACTCCTCCAGGAGCAGAGTGACTGGTTTAAAGGACCTCACAACCACTTCTCCCAAATCCAGTTGGTTTTTTTCTCTTCTGTGCATCCTCTTTCTGAAGCCAGGGGAATTAAAGAATGTGACACTTAGGTCATGGCAAACCAGTTTTCTGCCTTTGAGAAGACACCAGCAGGATTTACTAGTCCTGGTGAGAAGGCTGAGGTAGTGTTGATAGGTGAGGCAAGAAAACAGAGGAAAAAAGAATGTTGCATTCAACTTTAAAGCTCCATGAGCTGTGCCATGCAGCACTGGCACCTAAGTCAGTGGGTACTTAATAAAAAGTGCTGAAGTACCTTTGCTCACCTTGACAATTGCACCTTCATTTGGAGTTTGTAACCCAGAGATAGTGTTCCCTTTGTTGGGAGTAGGCAGAGATAAGAGAAGAATTTTTTAATCAGTCATTGGGACTCCAGAATCAGCGGCCAAATTAGAGCATCCTCATTTTTGTATTTTTCTTTTATTTTCCTATGAGAAGAGAGGACTGGAACTGCCTGTTCAGACTCAGGTGGTTTTCCCAGGAGATAGTGCTGATACTGTGCCACATAAAAGTGACAAACTCTGCCACATGCCAAAACAAGATGGAAAGGTCCTCCCAACAAAATCAACAAGAGTGGATTTTTCTTTCTGTATTGATTTGCTCACATGTTAATGTTTGATGCAGGTTGTTTGGTTAGGAGTTACAAAAGGAAAGACATTTCTGTTGTTATTCAAAAGAGAAACAAAGTATGAATGAAACCAAACATGTGCTGTGCCACAAGTTTTGTTCTGCTGCATATCATATAACCACAGAATCACTGAGATTGGAAAAGGCCTCTAAGATCTTTGAGTCAAGTGGTTACCCCAGCACCACTGTGTCCACCACTAAACCACGTCCCCTAGTGCCACATGCACGCAGCTTTTGAACACTCCAGGGATGGTGATGCCACCATTTCCCTGAGCAGCCTGTTCCAGTGCCTGACCACCCTTTTGATGAAGAAATTGTTCCTTATCTCCAATCTAAACCTCCTCTGGTGCAACTTGAGAAAGTTTCCTGTTGGCTTGTAACAAAGGAGCAGTGCCCAGTCCCCACCGGGCTCCACCCTCCTGTCAGGGAGTTGTAGGGAGCGAGACAGTCCCCCCGAGCCTCCTTTTCTCCAGGCTGAGCCCCCCCAGCTCCCTCAGCCACTCCTCATCACACTTGTGCTCCAGACCCTTCCCCAGCTCCACTGCCCTTCTCTGGACTGGCCCTAGCACCTCAATGTCATTCTTGCAGTGAGGGCTGTGACGACCCACCCTTAAGGGCTTCTTTACTTTAAGGAGGCATATAAGGGTGGGTTCTCACAGGGGCCCAGAACTGAGCTTGGGATTCACGGTGTCTCACCAGCCCCCAGCAGTTGTAAAAACTGTGTAAATCAGAACTCAAACCCTGAGCTTCCATCTTTATAATTATACTGGGTGATCTCATCATAATTTTGTGTACTGTAAAGGCTGGGGAAAAAAAATAATGCTCTCAAAACCTATCCAGTTACACCTCACTAGCATTTACCTCAGCCCAGTGATGTACATCCAACACTCCAGGTGTGTCAGGTGCTCTCGGTGCTGGCAGGGGGTGCAGCGTCAGGGCTGGCAAACACTCTGTGTCCCCGAACCGGCCGTCCTTGAGCACCCTGAGCTGGCTGTGGGCATGCAAAGGGACATGACCTCTCTCCTCTTCCCTCCCATGCACAGAAACCCTACGCCTGCCAGATCCCCGGCTGCTCCAAGCGCTACACCGACCCCAGCTCCCTGCGCAAGCACGTGAAGGCTCACTCGGCCAAAGAGCAACAGGTGCGTAAGAAGGTAAGACCTGCCAGGCAACAAGGGACACATCTCCAGACCTCCTCCATAGAGTTATTTTTAATTTACCTTGAACTTATTTATTTTCAGATCAGAGTTTTCCTACGGTATCGCTAGAAGAAAACTTTAGTGGAGTTAATTTTCCTGTTGGTTTTTAATCACTGTTGTTAACCAGACCACCTTACATTTTTGCACTTTCAGTTTGCCCCACGCTTTCTCTCCAAAAATTTCTTTCCTGTTCGTGTTTCATACACAAATTCTGCTGTCATTCACATAAAATGTCCACGCATTGAGTCTCTGCAATCAACACTAGCTGGTTGTATTTACTAAAATACATGTTGGCTGATCATCTTAAAGCAGAAATGAAACTAAGCCAGGATACAGTGGAAATGTAGAAAAGAAACACTTGTAATAGATGAGGATGAAAACCCCACACTTTTCCCACCACATCTGTATTTTAAATGCATTTATAAATCACTCCAAACCCAAACTGCTAGTTATGTTTTCACTACTATTGGATTCAAATAAGTGTTTTTGTGGGCTAAATCCCGAACTCATTATTAAATGGGGATGCTTGTGGGCACCAGCCAAGGTTCAGAGACTGGTTTATTACACATTTGTACACACAGTTTGTAAAATGAGGGCTGGGACCCCACAGAGCTGGTCCATGGCAGCGCAGACCACGGGCACACTCCAGGCCCAGGAGTGGAAGGGAACGCTGGCCTTGGAGAGCAACTACAGTTAGTTCAATAAGCAGCACTGATGTCTCCCCCCAGCTGCCTCAGCACTGCCAAGAGCATCACAGCAAGGCACGGTTAAAGGAGGGAGGGCAGAGCAGAAAGATAGCCTGGCAGGATAGAGCCAGGGAGCAGCTAGTTTAGAAAAATGCCAGAGGGAAGAAGTGGAAGTACTGGAGAGCAAAAAGAGGAATGTGGAGAGAAGAGACAATAGGAGAACACAGGTGACCTGAGCTGCAGAATCTGGAGTGAGCCATGGAGGAGTGAGAAGGATCTGAAAAAGCCCTAATTCACCTGCTTGAATACAACTGTGGTGAGGTCATACAGATCTGTCCTTGTTTCCACCATGGCCCTGCCTTATGCCCCTTCCTTCTGCTGCTCCTCTTACAGTTTTCACCAGTTGGAACTTAGGGTCCCCTTTCTCAGGACAGCTGTTTGTGCCCTAATTATCCCTGTAACCCTTCTCTTTGTCAGATGTGTGCAGCCTGAGTAACAGGTCCCGGGGATCAGTGTCCGGAGCTGTGCACACTCTCTCAGATACTAAAGAAACACTCCTTGCATGCTGAGCTTTGTGCCTGGGAGTAACACTGTTCATCCCAGCACCATCCAGGTGGAACCAAGTCTTGTCTCTGCTCCAGTCAGAACTTTTATTTAGCCTGGCAGAACTGGAAAAACTGCTTAGTTTTCCATCCCAATTTTGTATTATCAGAAGGTTCCACAGGGTGTGCTGTGCACATACATCCCACACCACAGGTCACAAGATTCCCAACACTTCCCTAGATTAACCTTTAGGTCATAATGAGAGTAAGAGTCAGAATGCCGTGGCAGTAATTGATTAATTCTATGTAATTAAGTCCATGTAATGAAAGTAAAAGTCAGAAAGCCATAGCAGTAATTGCCACAGAAAGAAGTTGACTCTGGCACCAGAGTCTTTTGCAATAGCAAGATCTTTGTGACAGGAAGATTTTGATACATGAAATTCTCATCAGATTGTGGAAAGCAACCGTGCTCCCTGTTTCAAAGAAGAGAACTTCCTCATTTTTCCTTCCTGTGGTTGCTGGCATACTTCCAGGGGGACAAGGAGGAATATTTCCTGATACCAAACCTGGATATCATTTGTTCGGCTCTGTGTACTGGGCTGAATGCATTAATGTGTTACCACCCTTTACACCTGGTCAAAGGGACAGTCCCCACTGTCACACCCTGCCACCTGCTGAGGCCTTGTTCCAGTTCTGTGGAGGAAGGTGGAAAAAAAGAAACCTAAATCCAAACTTCGCGTTGAGGGGCACAAAGTACTTCCTGCATCAGCAGCAGGAGCTCTTAAGCACAGAATCAATACAGGACAAATTTGGTGCACATCAACTGCAGACTTAGGCTGGTTGGATGTACCAAGACGTCAGAATATCTAGGGATTCTTATCACTTAATATCCTGTCTTGAGGAATTTTCCTGTGTGCATACACATACCCTCCTATAGACTTATCAAATCTATCTTAAAATTACATTACTCCCTTGCCTCCCACACCTTATTTAGTTAGACCAGTCTAAATCTGCACTCTGCCAGTGGCTTGAAATCATCTTCAGATTTCCTGTCTCATTTATCCATGATAACTTTATGAATACTTGATCCCATGTCTTTTGTCCTCAAAATTAAAAAGCACCTGAAAAAGCAGCAGATTTAAACTGCCTTTTGGTCAGACTCTCTTAAAAGGGATCAAAGCAAATCTGGCTCATAAAGAAATAAGAACACCCAAAATATTTCACTTAAATGTATTATGGGAAAAAACCCCACCACCTTCCACAACTAAGCAAATGTCAGTGTTACTGAAATGGTGACAGTGTGCTTTGGATTTCGGATTGAGGAAAAATGGCAGAAAGACTGTTTATGTTCACTTGCTCGTTTTTGGTTGTACCTCAGCAAAGGCAGTTGTCTGTTGGTATCACCTTCCCAGGAGTTCTGAGTGGATGTCACTTAGCCAAGAAAGAAAGCTTAACAGGCTGTTCTGCCAACATGTCTTGGTTGAGATATGCTACCAAAATGTGCCATCTCTGATACAAAACAAAATGCCTGAGCTTAGAGTTGTATCAAAGGAATCCTGAGTATTTGGTTCATAGCTGAGGGGATTACTGCAGTGGTGATATCTGGTTGTTCTGAAAGGCTTTACAAGAACAAAACAGGAGAAAGTTAGCTGTTAATTTAGTAGTAGTTTAATTGGCTGCAGATGCACTTTGTGATCCAAATGTCAGATGTTTATCTCGAACCCACAAATGGCTGTAGAGCAGAATTGTAAATAGGTTTGCCTGGGCCCTTTATTTAGAATAACCAAGCCCAGGGGAGATCGGTATGTGAGGCTGTACCCGTAAGGACAATAACTATTTATTAATGGCTGTAGAACATGATGGCTGTTTGTGTAATGCGAGCACTCTGTTATGACAAAAGCTTGGCAGCATCAGCATGTTTGAAAGAGAATTAGAAATGCTTTTCTTTCTTAATTCTCCTCTCCTGCTGTTTTTAATATGATCGACATTGTGGTTTTCAAGAGTTTGCTTCAGACACTTTTGCCAGAGCTTTAATTTACAGGGAGCGCGGCTGAGACATCGGTGGTACCTCTCACACATCACTGACAGCCCCTTATTCCACCAGTTCTAATCTGATAAGAACAGACGCTTTTCTTTCCCTATCAAATGTCTTCCTAAGTGTCACAGTTAGAAGGTGATGCAATCCTTTTGCCACAGAACCCAGGAAACTACAGAAAGCCTGAAAATGTGCAGTTCAATTATTCAGGAAGGTTTGAAGAAACACAGGGTACATTATTTTACGAAGCAAAGTGTTGTTGATTTAAGATTAGCACACTTAGCTTCTGCACTTTAGAAAACCAAAGTTATCTCTAATTAAAAATACCAAGTACTAGATACATCCTTAATTACACTGAGTTTCTAAGAATGACATTAATTCCTTCTATATATAATCTTTAAGGAGACATATGAATTTAATTAGAAATAATTTGATTTTACTTTGAAATAAAATGTTTCTTTTATCCTCCTCTTGTAGCTAAAGTCCTGTACTGATATCGAACAAGACGTACTGAGTGAATGCTTAGCTATGCAACAACTCCACACATCTTCACAGCACATTCTGGATGGGAAGTGTGGTAGAACTGTAGGTCCTCATGATTTAATTACAGGTAAGAATACTCCTAATAAGCGTGGTGCTTAATATGTCATATAACAGAGGACTTAAAGAAAAGCTTATGGGTCTGATTTGTCACTGTGGAAGATGAAAAAAAACCCAGACCAACAAATAAGATGAAACAATGTTGTGAGTTGTTTACTAAGGCCTGACTTTTTTTTTTTTCAGCATTAGTCAGCCAAGTAGCTCCTATTAATGTCACATGAAGGGGGCAGCAGCCCTGCTGAAAGGGTGTCTCCATCCATTTGTGCTCTTCTGAAAGTTGGCCTTGGCCTTGGCAGAGTGCAGGTGCACGAGCTGTGCTAATGCCAAGCGAGTGCTCCACACAGCAGGAGGGTTTTCTTCGGGAGCTGCAGGAAGGTTGATGAGGTTGTGTGTTATCATGCACTGTGTGATTGTAACAGATGATATGGTGATGTGTGAATGGAGAGAAAACTTGAATTGGAAATGTCAAACCTTGTTTTAATTATCTTTCCTAGTTTTCAATCTTTCTTTCAGTCCTCCTCTCTTTGTTGTGGTTTGAACAAGAGCTGGCCCCTTTCAGGGACTTCAGACTGCTCTATACTTTTTATAGGAAGAGAAAAGGATGCTTCCATTCCCTTCTGTGGAAAACAAGGTCTAGATTCACAATATTTGAACCCCAGCAGAGGATCAGGGATGTGCCATCTCAGGTTCTGTGTTTAGCCAGCACTGTAATTGTAACCTGGCTTACCTAGGCAAGAATCTCCTGCCTTTTTTTTTGTTTCTTGCTCCAAATCTTAAAAATAAAAAATGCATCCTGATTGGCATCTCCTCAGGTTGCACTAAAATGTTGGAATATAACTGCTGAACAGAATGGAGTAGAAAGGGAAATACCCCCTGACTCTGACATGGTTCCCCTGGGAGTCTGCACTCACAGTGGCTCCTCAAAAAGTGGGAGAAAGCTGCAGAGACGTGGAGGGATTATTTCCATTCTCTGCCTGTGTCACCTGCACTGTGAAGGTTTGTGAGGGCAGCAGTGGCCTCTGCTCTCCCCTTGAGAGTCCAATGTAGCTGAATCATGGCTTGGCCTCCGGATTCCAGGCAGGGCAGGAGAGAACAGTGACATTTCCCTGAGAACAGCCTGCACTTTAGGATCCTCAGAAATAACCTCAGTTTCCAAGTGACAACAATAAAACAGGAAAAAAGTTATTAGCTTACAGATAAACAGACCATCCCTAACTTCTCAGTGTCATTTCTAAGAACCTCTTGTGAAATTAAGGATTTTATCTATCCATAACTCTGGCTTTCTCTGATATGATTTCTGTGCTGATTATATCAATCCATCACCAGGATGTTTTAAAAAACCTGTAAATCTTCCCTGATACTTCATTGGGTCACTGCATATGAGACCCCATCACGTACACACTATGAAGAAGTGCCAGGGAAAATAAATCAAGATTTGAAAGGCTGTTTTACGGTGGAACAGAAGTTGCTTCGTAGTATGTGTAGCACAGTTCCACAGGCAAAACTGTTCATCTGTCATTATTTAGGGCACATAAGCCAAAGTGCTGATCCTTACAGAATTAAAGCATAAGGACATTCCTGCTGCCACCTATAGTCTGCAGTGATTGCACATGTGCTCTTTCAAATAAGCAGAGAGACTTTGGAGAAATCAGCTATAATACTGTATATAGAGTCTATGGATAAATACGGTATATGATGTCCCCATGATTCCACCACGAAAACGTTCGTGGTTTGGGTTTTTGTTTTGAGTTTGGTTTTTGTGGTGTTGGGTTTTTTTCAAAGAAAACACATTATTAACGTGCAGAGCTGTGGGCTTTAGGGATCATTTGGATTCCTGGAGAATTTCAGTTTTGCCTTTCTCCAAGTTAAAGCACATTTTAAATATGTCAGGGATGAAAGCCCATCACAGAAAAAAATGAAATATTGAAAAAACTCCCATCCCTCGTGTCCGACTTCAAAGCAGGTTTGTGCTTAGGACTGGGTAAGACAGTGAGCAGAAGAATGTTTCTGCAGTCAGAGAAACCCATTGTTTGCTGAGATCTTCCACCTTTTCTCTCCCCATAACTAAGATGCTTCATGGCTGCACACATTGAACTCTGGCTGTGCCTGAATCCTCATATCACTCTCCCTGCAAAGGAAGTGTCTCTGTGTAGGCATTTTCCTTGGGCATGTTTTATTATTATAAAATTGAGGGGGGAAAAAAGACTGCTAGTCACAGATGCTCAGAGTTCTGTTCTGGCCACAGATGTTGAGGTTAAAGGCCAAGCCATTTAAAATACTGATTGATGACATATATTTACAAGCTGAGGTGGTCAATGTGTGAAGAGGCCCAAGGTGCACAGGCCTGGCATGGGCTGCACTTGCAGGAGTCCCTCATAAGAGCTTCCAAAGGCTTCTATGTGACTGCAGGGACTCAGAATATTAGAACTCAGCACTGAAAAAAAAAGGAAGAAAAACTGTAAAAGAAATGAAATTTTGGAAGTCTTGATAATAATACTGAGACTGGATTAGCAATTGCACTGCTCCCCTTGACTTCTTCCATTGTAGGGGCACCTGGTTTCCTGGAAAGGGGGATCCAGGCAATAAAAACAGCATTTCTCTCCACTCAAACAACTCTTCATTTCTCTTTGGGAAGGACTTTGTACAACCCATATCAGCAGATGCCTCCTGCTTCCCTGAACAAGACAGTTCACTCTCTTTTCTGATAAACATCACTGCCAATATTTCCTTCAAAAGCACCATCTTTGGGCTTAACAGCCATGAACGTACCATTAAGGAGTCATGGGACCAGAGTGACAGCAACTCCAAACTTTGAGTGCATTAAGTCTAGAGCAGAAACATGTCAAACTGGATTCCAGTAGCAGCATAACTGGCTGATAGCTGATGGATTCACAGGGCCCATGGCCAGAGGAAAGTCTGTCCCTTGAAGGCAGTAAAGTGAATGTTCTGTTGGAGTGCCCTTGTTTTGCACTGTGTAAGATAAGTAACTTTGAACTTTAAATAAGTACCACTTTAGTTCTCCATGACCCAACAGAAGTGAGTAATGTGTCCTTGCAGACACACACAGAATCCACAGTAAATCCCATCTTCCGCTGTGTGTGCCACATAGCCCTGGAAGTGCTCCGGAATGACAGGCAGACACCCCATGCAAGTTCAGCAAGTGAACAGTTGGGTTGATTCTTTGACTATGCTGGCTCATGTTTTGGCTTCCCCCCTATCCAGGAGCTTCAGGGGTGGATGCAGCCCCCATCCCCAGGGCAGGCTGTGCAGGCTCAGCCTCACTCCAAGCTCCAGGAGCACCATGGCTGTGTCTGATGCCAGAGCAGCCTCGCAGCTCCCTCATGCCCCACCAGCCCCGTGTCCAAGGGATGTGCACTGTGCAAAACAGGATCTGGTTTTAGGCCCATTTCCTCTGGAAGCAAGGCTTACATAATCCTTTCTCTGGCCTCTCTGTCCGCATGTGTCAGTCCCCTTCCCCACAGTATTTTTTTAATCCATTGGCCAAGCTCAACCACATTTGACAAACACCTCAAAGACAATTGTGTTCTGACACATTCTGTGAATCCTGGCAGCTGGATACCAGAGAGTGACACCCAAAATTAATGTTCCCACTGCAGGAGAGGCAGGCAGGGCTCAGCTGGGACACATGCAGGGCTCCGTTGCTGGACATACAGTGTTATGGGGTGGGTTTTTTACATTTTCTTGCTTCTCTACAGGGTTATGCTGATTGTAGGTACTCAGCTACTCTGTCTTTCTCATCACCTCAAGCAAAGAATTGAACTGTCCTCAGTAGTTGGGACAGTAAGGAACAGACCAGGAGAGACATCTTAAACATTCATGAACTGTTCAGGGTTGGGATTGAAAGATAAAACATTGAATATGTTTCTGGCCACCACACTGCTAAAACTACTTTTTGAGGGCTTTTGAGCTTTCTGTGTGAATTACTGACAGTCCAGCAGCACTCTGGGAGCCTCAGAGAGCATGAACAGCTTGTTTTAGGTTCAGCAGTTTCCTCCAGGCTGTGCTGCCAATATACCTGAACTGGTGGTGTAGGAAATACAGCTGAAGTGTGAAATGACACTGAACAGTCAAGGTCAAATTGGTATTTGGCTCATCTTCTGAGCCCAATAATGAATGTATGACCAGTGAGGATGTGGGGGAAGTGGAAAGGGTTGCATTATGAAATGGACTGAAGCCACCAGTGGAAAAACAGCATTTTCACAATGCAGCATCCCAGCTACTGACTTACTGTTATCAGAAGAAGCTTTGACAAATAAATCCTCACATCACCTGGGAACATCTGACTTCTTAAAGCCCTTCTGTCTGGCGTGCAGTGCAGAAAGCAAGTTGGTTTCACTGGCTGGTTGACAAATGTTCTGTCTAGTGGGAGACAGAGATGATGTGGTTCATTTTTGTTGCTTTAGATCTGTCAGCAGCTGAGGACTCATTGTTCAACAGGGGTTTTTGACTCATCTGAAGTCCCTGACAAAGGTGGCTGGAATCTTGCCTTAGTGGTTCTGCTCTTCAGTCTCACACAGAAACAGATGCTGACATTCAGCCGTGGCTTCTCCGCCCCGAGGGTGTCACACATTCTCCACTCTCCAGATTTTCATGTTGCCTTCTGCTTGTTCCGTGTCCCTGGGAGGGTTTGGGAGGAGGGCAGTCCAGAGCCCTGTCAGTGACACGGGACATGGCCAAGCACGGCTGGCACACGGCTCTGTCATCCTGAACGTGCTGCTCTGCACACACGGAGTGGGAGAGGGCAGATGGTGCCTGACTGGCGTGGTCAAGGAGAGCAGTCAGAGTCCCCAGAAAATGGCACATCCACACCCCTTCAGTGCCTCTGTGCACTAGTAAACCTTCTCATGGTCTCATTAAAAATATCTCTTCGCTCCTCTCTGCACTTAATTTATTGGGGTTTTATTTGTATCAATATGTGATATTTTTAAATGGTCTGGGGTGTCCATCAGCATACTAACGGAAAGTCAAATTACAGAGTTTGAAATGAACAAGAACAAACCCCCAGGTCCTGGTTCCCCTTGTGCACACACAGTTCAGTGTCCAGTGTGGTGCTGACAAGGTACCACAGCCCGCTCTGCTCTCTGTGTGAGCTCCATCGTGCTGCAAACACCTCAGCACTGGGGGTTCCCACTCACAGCTGTGGGAAATGAGAGTCCTGCCAAGCCCTGCTGGCTGTCAGGAGGAGTCCTACAGCTCTGCAGTCACAGCAAGGAAAAGGTGGGCTCCTGAAGAGGACTGGAGAGAGGACATGTGTCAAAATACCACAGCCCAGCGCTGGGTGCTGTTCAGGCACAGCTGCATCTGCTGACAGGACGCTCTGCTGAGGGCTTGTGTCTCAGGGACAGCTGGGGGAATGGGGAGGGAGTTGGGGACTCTACAGGACTTACTTGGGTGCTGCCCTGTTAATTTTATTTTGCCATGTGCTGTGTGTTCCCAGGCATGTACAGTGGTTCCAGCAGCAGCCACAACGGCCCCTCCCCAGGTGTGCTGCCGTCCCCTCATGACATCCCTTCAAGGCACCTTCCGCTCGACTCCGCCCTTCCCAGCCCACATCACCAGCAGTCGCCGTTGGACAGTGCCAGGGAAGGGTATGTGTGCCAAACACTCCTGGCCTCTGTCTGGCATGATAAAGAATGATTAACTATTTTATTTTGTGTGGATGCTGTTCAGAAGAAAACACTGGTCCAAACTAAGCGATTTTGTTTGGTTTAGAGTCACAGAATAATTCAGTTTTGAAGAGACCTCAGGTCATCTCATCCATCCCCTGTGCAAAGCAAGGCAAACTTACTATCAGGTTGTTCAGGGCCTTGTCCTTGTCTTCAACAGAACACACTGGGATTTTTTTCTCCATAGCATGCAATCACATTTAGATTTTGTTTTTTAATTCTTCCTGGATGAATTCTTGTAGGTTTGGATAAGCACAGAGAACTTTTCTCAGCTAAAATGAGAAATCTCTCAAAGGGTAAAACCTATGAGTCACTCAGGAATCAGGCAGTGTTTGCTTTAGTAAGACTCAGTGTCAGAGCCACAGGCTTTCTCACTTCCTTGCTCTCCGATAAAGTTTTCTGTAATCCATCTCTCAGCAGCAGGCTTGAACCACTGAGATCCTAATCAGGGAAGAGTGTTTAATCCCATTGATTGTATGGATTGCACTGCTACAGTACAGATTGCATTGCATGGCTACAGTCTGGGATATTTCTAAAGCACCATTTGCTCAAGGATCTCATAACATCTTCTCAACAGTAAAGAATCTCTGTAAGCCACAAAATTCTGCTCTAATCTTTTTGCTCAGATTTTTTTTTTGTGCTTGGCCTCATACAAATTAAACATCAAACTTAGAGTTTCACTTCCCAGCACTTTGGATAGGGAGGGAACTGATTTTGCTTTACTGATGGGAACTTGGGATACAGAGAGATTTAAGGGATTCTTTTTCCCTAATAACATGTTTGGGTTCTTTAGCAAACACAGCAATTGAATGTAGAGTTTTCCCATCCTAGTCCAGTGACTGACCTTTGTCGTCTTTTATGTGGGGGAAGGAAAGCCCAGAAGGTTTTTAAGCAAAGGGCAGAAGTCAGAGTGTGTGCGGCATGGAAGGGGCACAGGAAGGAAAATTACACCTGGAGTAGTTGGAGAACAATCTCATTGAGGAAATTCAATTAGGAACCAGTTACTGCTTTTATTTTTCCTAACTGGGAAATGAATGCTGCAGCAAGCTGAGCTTCTATACCCTGCTCCTCCTTCAGCCACCTCTTCTGACCTTGGCCAGTGGCAGGTACCAGTGTCCCCTCCCATCATGTGATGCATCTGCCCATCATAGAAACAGACTTATCCTGTCCCTGTCCTATAAAATACCTGTGCCAAACCCTTCTCCTTCCCTGCCCTGCCACATTCCTGACCTTGTATTTCCTGTTGGCAGACCTCATGCCCATGGCAGAGCCTCCTGTGGCCAACAGGAGGCATTGGGAGTTACACCAGATAATAGGAAGTTTTCTGTAGCAGAGAAAGCAGTGATGCAAATAGGAGGAATGGAGACAGACAGTCCACAGGGAAGGTCATCCATGACCTATTCATCCATGGAGAATGGGACTGCTTGAGCCTGGGGGAGTGGGATCCCTCCCTCTGACTGCTCCCCAGTGTGCTGCTGTTTCCTCTTTGAGTTGGTTCCTAGGGGAGTTAATGCAAAAAATCCCAACCAAGAGTGAAATAAAGTAAGGATATGCTATGGGAAGGATTTAATGGGCTGTCAGGAAGGTGGATTTGTTTCTAAAGCACTTTGTGTTCTGTAACTGCTAATAGGAAAGGAAAGCAAAGACTTGACCAGAGTGAGGGCAGCAGACAGTTCTCCAGATTGAGGGGTCGGAAGCTCCCAGGTGAATTCTCATTCCTGCCTCTCGTGTCTCCATTCCAGAGCACAGCACTTCCCTTTCAGCAGGAACACCACGCTGAGTGAACTGAGCCTCACTGAGCTTCTGCTGCAGACATTTTGATCATTAGCATAGGCTAAAGTTTACATCAGAATTGTCTCTGCTGATCTCAGTTCTAGTGCAGTTCTTGGAGGAGACAACAGGGCTGATTTATTGTTTCGGTGCTCATAGACCTAAGTAAAGTCTTTGCCCAACACTGTAGTTAATATTCTGTGACAAAATATGGGACCGAGATTGTAACAGGTTTCTAATTGTGAGCCAAGCATCAGGGAACGGAGAGTGGAATGTATTTCTGAGTAGTGATTTTAAAACAGGGCATCTGGTTTCATGACATAATTACTTGGAATTTTTCAGGATCTCAAACACCATTTTCTAAACTCAGTCTGAATTCAGCGTTGTCATACCCAGTCCAAGATCCTTGTACTGTATTTAATGGTTTATGCCTACATTATTAATGACTGCTGAAATACAGCCCGTGCATGACATCTTAATTGCAAGTACAGAAACTTGGTGTGAACTAATAGTCCTCGAGTTTCATTTAGCACAGTTTTGTTCAAAGCATTCATCCATTTAACTGGGTAAAATCACTTAATAATCCAGTGCTTGGAGCCACTGGGTTCCAGGACTGTTCCCCCTTTGCTGTTACTCATATAACATACATATGGTTCACAACGGGAAAGAAACACCCAACACTGCCTTTCTCCATGTGAACTGCTCCAGCTTTCTGGCACACACGGAATGTTTGGCCTCATTTGTCAGCTGTCTCAGCGTTCCTGTTCCAGTCAATGCAGAGGATTCCTGCCCTCTGAATCAAACGATGACAAGGCTGGATCGCAGAGTCTGAGGCTCTGGAATGAACCAAGTGATTACTATCAAAAAATCTAATTACTGAGTCATCAAATATGCAAGACGCCAAAAACGACATGAGGCGGAGTACAAATAGTCTGCTCGAGTTTGACATGAGATTCAGAGTTTGATTTAAAGGCTTTTTCATTTTTTTTTACAAAAAGCCCCATGTTAGACCATCCTTTGCCAAAGTCAATACCAAGTGCAGCAGTCAATTTTCCCAAATGGTTTGCTGAGACATTTAAATAGTTTGACGAAATTATCTAATTCACTTGAAAATGTTCTAACAAAATCTGACTTCATTACCAAATGTATTTATTCTGGCTTTATTCAATATGGAGGGCATTTTTTCAAATTCTGGTATGAAGTGTATGCTACACCAAAAAAAATTTACTTACACTGATATTAATTAAGCTGAAAGTGGGTGACTGAGAAATACTTTGGCATGCAAAGTGGACTTGGCATGATTCGGGCTTAAATATATCTTTATTTTTTATTTCAGGTAGCAAAGGTTTATTTCAGTATTTCTTGTAGCATTTGCCATGTCTGACTGGGTTTCATTTTGCCCATTGCAGAAATAGTCTATTTTGATTTGTAGCAGAATGAAGACAGAAAAACAGCTTTTAGTATTAAATCTTGGGAGAATGTTGCACTTGGCTTCCTTTCTGCTGTTTTTTTAGCTGTTGTTATCCAAGCCATCTAAAAGTGCACTTAGTTTCGTTTGTAGACTATCCCTGTATATTCCAGTTTAGAATATTCAGTGAGATAAATTATCAGCTTAAGTGAAACTGATATGAGTGAAGTTAAGTGAGTTCGAGCGGTGGCACCAGGTTTGGGATTTGCACCAACTTGGTGTAATGACCCAACAAGGTCACTTTGTAGGCCCCGAACACGGTCTCTGTGTGTGTGACTGGGGCTCTCTGTCACTTGTGCTGCCCCTGACAAGCAGCACTTCTGCTCCCAACAGAACCTGGGCACTGGCAAATAATGACTGTATTGGGAAAGTGATGAGTCTCCAAGGGAAAGGAAAGTGAAACTATTTTTTTATATTCCTGTGGTAAATTAGGTCATTTCTGCTCTGTAAACACAACAGTAAACGAAGAACTAGTGAGATTAAGGCATCTGTGATGTCCGTAGGTGGTGATTAATGAGGACTCTGAACCCAAACTCGTGAGCCTTTAACATAAAGGACTAAGTAAGCCAAGGTTAGAGGAAGGTGCTCACACAACTCTCTGTTGCCTGCGCTTCTCACCAGCCAACTGCAACCAGCCCAGACCACAGGCCAGACCCCCCTGAAGTGACACTGACCCATACAAATAATCACAAGAAACAGGACTTTAGAACTATGAAGTGAAAAGAGACATTTTAGTCAGGCAGCTTAAACATCAGAAATTTTGTTGGCTTGCTTCTTAGCACCCGTTATTTCAAATATCACAGAAATACTGAAATGTAAAGAGTTCTCTGTTAAAAATTTAGTCCTTCATTTCTTCTTACATAAAGTAACACAAGGTACACAGAGCCTTCCTTCTGCCCAACCCAGGAAAACCAGATTTGAAATCCCTGATATCTTTAAGATTGAAACACAAAGGATAAAATCTTATGTGTTACATGGGGAGATTTTTTTCAATATGCTGTGCTGTCCCCTTGAGCTGCCAGGATTCAGGCCAGGTAGGAAAATACATTTGTGTTCCTAATTCTCATTACTTTAAGCGACAATTAGGTGTCTTAGCTACTTCTGTCTATTTTTTATTAATCTTGTTTATTTATTAATCACGTTAATTAAGTTTGTGAGTTCATATAAATCAATTGACTAGGAACTAGCATGTTGTTAGAGCCTTTGTAAGAAACAAATCTTTGCTCTCTAGAAGTACTTCGGAGAACTAAATACCTACCCAGACTTTGTAACAGAGCAGGGAGATACATCCCTCATTCACTTCATTCCACTGGAGAATACTCTTCATTTATAACAGCATACACAAGTCAGTGTTTTAGTCTTTCTTTCAAAAGCACTAAAACCAATAACAAGAAACAGATATCTCTGACAGCTGAAAACATTTTCAGTGGAGGAAGCCAAGAACCCATCATAATTTATCTCGGTGTTATGGATCTGAGCACGCAAAAGGGGCATCAGTACATCTGTCCAGAGAAAGAACAATGTACAGGTGGGCACTGGGCTCGTGTAACAAAGAACAGCAGTGATTAAAAGCATCTGCTTTCCAATCCCAAGTCATTTATCTCACTGTAGAAAATGTGATCAGAATTCATTTATAATCATGTCCAGATAGGCTTATACAGGTTTCCCCCCTCCCCACCTTAAAGCAAAATTAGCCTTAGCACAGGCTCATTTCAGTGATTATGTGGTTAAGGAGCACTCAGTGCCGGACGGGACTCAGTGTTTGTCCATCGGCAGAAGGAGGTGGGCATGTATTTAATTTGTGTTTCTGAGACACTCATGAGAGGGCCTTCAGTAGTGCATCTCAAAGGAAGGGCCACATTGGCTGCCCAGAGGAGACACTGTAGAAAACTGTCTTAGAGTCAGAAATGAGAGAGTTACAGGAGAAGGTGGGGGGTTAAAGGAGTTGGTCTAACTCAGAAGGCATTTAAGCTGCATTCAACCAGAGGTCTTCTGCATTACTTAATGATTTTAGCCATTACTGGTCTTACCTGTATTTAAGTTTATACTTAACACCTGTAAAGCTGATTTTTTTTTTCAAACTTCGTTTTGCTTTTGAAGTGAAACTTCTGTTGGATGTAAACCTTACACACCAAACACAATAGTGCAGAGTGGTGTAACGAGTGATGAAGTTACTCGAACACCTCCCACTATAGGGGCAGCACTTTTCAGATGGCAAACTTGAAGAATGCAGACATCAGCTACCTGTACAGAATCTGCCTGCACCTGGAAGCATCTTGCTGCATTCTTGCCAGAGAATAATGACCTTAAATGACTGAAATCAGATAGGTCAGTCAAGCATGCAGCACATGCCGGGTAACACTGAGCACACAGTCTCTGTGTTTGATTACATGTCTTGGTAATTGACTTCCTGGCAATCACTTAAACCTAAGGCAGCACTTTTTATTTAAAAAAATTTGGATGTTTCTTTGACCACATTAATAAGGATTTTCTTTCACTTTGAAATACATTTTCCTGCTGTATTGTTAGCAAGAATAAGTTTTCAAGTTTCCCTTGCATACTCTTCATCTACAACAGAATACACAAGTCAGTGTAGCAGCTTCCACTGTAGCAGTTCATCAACTTCATTTCAAAGGTTTTTGAACAAACCCTTACAAATAAAAACATCTTTTAGATTGGCACAGTTCCCATTATGGTCACTGTGATTAATTGCTTTGCAGAAATTGCTCGTCTCAGGTCAGAACAATTATAGAGATACTCATTTAACAAACGTGTTTGTGTGTCTGTGTGAGTTTGTGTGGATGATGAAGTGCGTGACAGATACTGAGTTATGTTTTACACCCAACTCAGACGTGTATTTGTTAGAAAAGACAGTGTTTTGGGAAGTCCCTCTGTAGCCAAAGAGAAGGCCCACACAGAAATCCTCTGAGTGCACCAGGAGAGGACTCCTTTGGCTCCTCTGTAATTTTGAACATTAAATTGGTTTCGTATCACTGTTGTTGGTATTATTAAAAATATTCTAAAGCAATTAAATGACCCAAGACTCTTCAGTCACATTAAAGACCCCGTGGATAGTGTCCTCCATGATGTTTATGAAGCCCCTCTTCCTCCTCACAGCTGAGAAGCTCCTGCACTCATTGCAGGCACGTGCGGACCCTGCTCAGAGTGTGGGTGAGTGACGGTGCAGAAGTGGATCCAAATAATCCAAGGCAACATTCTGACTGAAAAATAGTATCTTGTGTTTATCTAAAATCCAGAAAAAGGCTGACATTGCCTCAGCCCTGCTTTAAAGATGTCACACACAGGTGTGTCACCAGCAGCAGAGCCAGGGATAGAGCCTGAGTCTCCCCTGGCAGCCGCCTCCCCACGCTGGGCAGGGGCACAGCCCGAGAAGGGAGAACCAGGAGCACAGGGTCCTGTCCTGCAGTCACAGCCCTGGTCACAGCCCTGGCACTGGGGTGCTCACTGCTCATGGAGAAGGGTGAGAAATGCAGTGATGCCCAGCAAGGTGATGTGCATTGAAGGATTTATTACATAGCAGGGAGAGGGGGGGAAGAGCAGAAAGGAAGAAAGAGGGAAAGAAGGAGAAGATTCCTTGCATTCCAGAAATGTAGCCAGAGGCACCTGGCAGTGATTAGTGCAAAGGTTCACCAAACTTCAGATAGAGTCTGTCTTAAAAAAAAAGTCCAGAAAGAGTGAACAGTGTAACTGTTTCCTGAGCATGTGCTGACAGAAATTCCCGTAGGGCAGGACCCAGAACAGAAACACGTGGCAAGAGATTGGGCACTATCCAGAGACCTGATTAGCAGAGCTTTACACATCATTTTTAATATTAAGGGAAGAGATGAAAATCGGTGTTAACTTTTTTTTTCCCATTAAAAAAAAAATCTCCTGGTCCTGGAACTGAATTGGGCTTTCTCACAGTATCAGTAACTGTAATGCTTGGGGGAGAGGTTTTATGAATGAGCTGGTTGGTGTGCTGGATTTTATGGTAGAACCTCGTCTCATGGAAACTCTCAGTCCTGTGACTGGCTCCAGTACTGCACAAGTCACTTCAGATAAAACATGGAGCTGCTTTGCTTTGTGCTTCTTACTCTGGTGCTCTACTGGGTACTTTTCTTCATATTAATATGAGTTAAACATAATCCTCAAAGTCAAGATTGTTCGATATGGTGATATGCTGTGCATGAAACTTTGTTACAGAACGGTCTCATAACCCAAATACACAAAAAATGGTGAGATAAAGGACAGATGTTTTTCAGCCTGGATTTGGTCCAGTTTCCACTGAACTCAATGGGATATGGGTTGAGGTTCTTTGTTTAACTGAGGAATCTGCCAGTCAAGCCATCACGTCAGTAAAAAAAAAACAAACCCAGACAGTTTTCATATTGGAAACATCCCTTAGATATTTCCATTTGCAGTTACAATTTGTTCCTATTTATGATTCCAAAATTCTAGTTTGAATTTATTTTCATTATTTTTAAATTTTCAATTCCACTCACTATTTACCAGGTATATACTGCGTGTAGCTTTTGGCAGTCAAGGTCTGGTCAGATTCTCTTACCTTAAAATAGCTTTGCAGTTTCTTACTCTGTGTTAATTTGTCCTGGAACTGGTATTGAACAAGGACTGGCTAAAGCAAAGTGTAAATCTGTTTCTTACTCAGACTAAGCACTGTGGGTGAATATAGAAAACATACATCCAGACACTGTGATAGGAAGAACAGTCAATATCTATATGTATTTCATTTTTGGTTCTGATACTGGAACAGGACACATTTGGTGTGCATTGTGAAAATACACAAATCCTTAACACCAGTGCCTGCTTGGGGAGGCTGAGAGTGGAGAGAGGATAAATAATTCTAAAGCAAAGTAATGATACTTGTAGCCTTTAGGTGTCTTTTCTATCGATCACTGCTAGCTCATGATATACCTTAGTAGTTCCCTCACCTAGGCCTTACTTGCAACTTTAATATAAACTTGCACCATCCAAAATAAATTGTTAAAACATGATCCTAAGAAAATTTATATAGAAGTCTTATTGGGATTTCTGTTTGACATTCCTAAAGTTATGCACTTATAAAGTGAGAGGAGGCCAGATGAGTATCTTCTCTATTATGACTTTTAATTTTCTTTTTTTTAAAAAATCCTCCTGTTTAGACCAAGATTTCTGAGTGTCCTCATTGATGTGGTAAATGCTTTGCAGCAGAGCTGAGGAACTGCCTCATTGTCTGTGTCTGACACTTGTTTTAATGACCCCTTGTGGGTAGAATCCCACCTGACTGCAGGAGCTCCCACTGGAAGGGCTGTGGAGCTGGTTATTTTCAGGCAGTGCAGAGCACGGTGCAGGAACGTGCCCAGGACCACAGACTGGGTGTGTTAAGGAGTCAGGGTCAGTTCTTCCCATAGTTTTCTGAATTGTGTGGATGAAGGTATCACATAAACAGGATTTTTCTGATTAGTCCTTTTACTCGAGTGCCTGCTGATGCATCCTCAGAGAGGGACACATGAGCTGTGCAAGCCCGCCTGAAATCACAGGTCCCTCAGGATGGGTGTTGTGTCTTCAGCACCATCCTACATGTGAGGCTTCAAAGGGAATTTGAAAAAACCCACAATACCTGGTCAGTCATCCAAAGTTGGGCCTCCTTGGGCGATCACTTTACGTCCTGAACCACAAGATTTGATTACCCCTCGCTTAGCATGGAAATGTTGGTTTTGGCCATTAAATTATTCAGTCCCTTTTTAAAAAACTAGGTATTTTGTTTGACTCTGTGGCTCCTGTGGCTATGAGTGGCACAGGCCAGGGCATGCTGTGTGAGCAAAATGTTCCTTTTGTTCTCAGCAACCTGCTTCTCTCCATGGTGCTCCGTGTCTTGGGCAGGGTGGAGAGGAGGCTGGTCCTCCACTCACCCTTGTATGGTCCTGAACAGAAATATTCCATATAGCCAGGAGCCCTCAAATGTAATGAATTAAGGAAGGATAAGGATTTTTTTACATGCCTGTGAGAGTATTTATATGTCTCTCTCTATAGCTATATATAGGCACAGATATATATTAAAAGGCCCCCAAAGGACCTGCAAATTGACAGAATTATACAAATTACAATTAAGGTAAAATATATGGTATATATTTATTATTACTATCCAAAGCAAAGCAAACTGTGGTTGTAGTACAGTATTAACAGGAAATGTGCAGGCTATTAGTTATTGAAACATACATGCCTGAGCTACTGCCTGGGAATTTTTAGTGCATCCAGCTGAGTTCCCGGTGTAAGTCGTTCAGTGCTTCATCTTCCACACAGAAAACATCTCCTTTTAGGCTCTTTTTTGTTGCTAGTGCATTATCTGTTTAATTTCTATCAGGAATGATTCCTCCTCTCTTTTAACAGTCTGAGTATCACAGCAACCTAATTAGTAGGCAGATATTCAGTAGAGAATTAAAACCACAGCACTGGGAGCTGGACAGTTTAGCTGATGAAAAACTCCCTTCAAGCGTGCCAGAGCACATTCACACAGCACACACACACACAGCAACATTTTAGGGACCAGCTTGAGCTGCAGGGATTGTGATGAATATTTTAAGGAGACAAATCCCCATGCTGACTGCTTTTTCTAATATAGGCAGATTTTCCTGCTGAGCAAAGCCCTTTCCTAGTTAAAAACTGTGCCTTAACTTACAGGAAACACGTTAAATTCCCTGTTTGGGAGAGAGCGAGCGGAACGTGGTGGATTTTTGCTGTGACCTGCTGATTCTGTGAAACCTTTGCTGCAGAGGAGGCAGCCATGCTCAAGTGTTCCACAGAGGTTTCAGGATTTCAGCTCAGGTTCCTGCTCCTAGGATACTGCTGCCCACAGCCAGCTATGTTTGCTGAGCTCCAGCTCCAGGGCAGCCGTGCCCAGTGGGAGCAGCGAGCTGGCAGCTCCGCACTCCCGCTCAGCATTCCCCGCTGGAGCAGGGCCTGCACCCCTCCGGCCTCGCAGGGGGATCTCACCTCCCTCAACCAGCCCACTGAAAAGCACAAGCTCTGTCACAACTGTTGAGCTCACACACAGGAAAACCAGGAATGCAGGAGAGTGAGTGGGGACAAGCGCTGCTTTAAAAATAACAATAAAAACTGTTAAATTCTTCTCCCATGGTTTAAGATTTAAGTAGCCTGTGGGAGTAGTTAAAATGGGTAGGGAAGCTGGGATTTTCAGTATTCCCACAGCTGGATACCTAAGTGTACCATTTTTGTTCGACAGGCAACATGATTGCATAGAATTTAAAACCACAATGGCTCCCCCATCCCAGCAAAGCTCTCGGAGCAGCCCAGCAGGTCTCCATGGGGTGCTGCATTTCCCAGCAGTAGCCAGGACAAGACATTTCAAGAGCAGGCAGAGGAAACCCAACACAGGCAGTTGCAGAGGACTCTCCCCAGAAGCATTTCCCTCCCCTATTCAGAGTGGTTTCTGGCTCATCCCGGCCTTGGAGTTTTTAGTACATCTTTTGTTTCTCTTTCAAATGTGTGTGTGGTCATTATCCGTATAAATGTCACTATCATGAGCTCTCTTAGCTATTATCTTTCCAATGAAAACAACTGCAGTCTTTTTAATCTCCTTTCAGATAGAAGCATTTCCAGGCTTCTCGCGGCATTCCTGGCGCGTGGAGCACAATGTCTCCATGTGCGCCGTAGGAGGGGGCTGGTGACCGGGCTGTGATTCCCGATGCTCCTGTGCCGGCGCTCGGGAAGAGACCGGAGCAAAGGCTGTGTGTGGGTGCCAGCGGATCGTGTCAGCCCTGCCGGGGAGCAGCAGTTCAGCACAGACGGCAGTGCAGAGCCTTTGCGCGGGACCCGACTCGCAGCTCGCTGGGGCTGAACTGCTGCGCCGCCGAGACCTTGGAGGAGAAGCTGCGGCCGCGGGAGCTGCCCTTGGCGTCCGGCGGCTGCTCGGCGATGAACTCGGCATTTCCCCCGGAGCATCCGCTGCGAGCCAGCCCCGGCTCCGGACAGCGTTTGGTCTCTGCCCCGAGGAGGGCACAGGTGGCCCCTGCACCCCCTGGTCGCTTTTTGGCACCTCTGGAGCCCCAGGCCTTTACCAAAGCAGAGACCAAATAAGATAATTCTTTTTAGTTGCGTGTCGGCTCTTAAAATGGACTTAACTCTTCTTTATTTTACATATTGCTGGTCAGTGCTTATTGGGAGCGGGGGTTTCTTCCTCACAAAACCCCCTGTTTTCCAGTTGTTACATATTTGACTCGAAAATATCCTTGCATTCACTCATTTAACAATCCTAATTTAATTCTTCAGTTCAGTTTGGGGATATTCAGACTCTCCATGGTTTATATTATATGTCTTGTTTTCCTGCTTCGGGAGATGGAATTATTTCAGCATCGGATGGGCTTGGACTGGTTGATTTATTTAAGCTCCTTAAAAGCTGTTGCTGTGACAGCTTTTGGCAGTGTTCCTCTGCCTCTCATGGTAAATTTGATTAAGCTGTTGTCACCATTAATTCACAGTTCCCCTCTACTTACCTCTTGCACACTCCCGTGTAGTGCTTAGCCCCAAGTCAGGCACAGCCTCACTCCCTCCCCAAGGCCAATCCCAGCTGCTCCAAGAAGCAGTCGTGTGAGATGATGGTTGATGGTGTTTGAGTGGCCTGTGCAATGGCAGAGCAAGACACCAGCGAGAGATGTAATTTTGTTTTAGTTGATTATTTATATGCCTGCAATGGTTTGTGCTCAGTAATTCTTTTTTCCAGCTTGGTGGCACGTATTATAACCTGCAGAGGTTGTTTTATTTCTATGCCTTGGGACCTGTAGCTGTGAAGTTTCCACAGGGTGGCTCTTGGAGAGGTGGATTTTTCCAGCATCTGAAGGTTCTGGGGCTGCTCAAAGAAATGCCTTTTCTTTTTACCTACATCTTCCACTTCCTTTTCTGGATGTGTATCTCAGTTCATGAAATTTTAAATTCAACCTGAGCTGTGTTTAAGTTGCTTACTGAGGAGTGGTGTCATTTTGAGCCTGCCATTGTGGCTGGTACAGGAAATCAGTGTAAAGGAACAGAATTTCTTTTCTAAGTCCCTTTCCCTCCTAGCGAATACCTGGAAGTAGCATCGCATTGTTCTCCTTCTTTTTACAATATAATTTGTACCTGTAATGTGACCATTATGGAGATAATGCCATTGGAGTATTCCTTTTCCCATACTGTGATGTGATATAGGAAGTTTTCCTTTATTTTCTTTTTCTAGGCTTGCTCCCAACATAATCTCTCCACTTGTCAGCCCCCTGAAAGCGTTAGTTCCACCGTCCCTCCTGCAGAAACACGGCTCTCCATCGTCCCACAGCCAGTCACCAAATGGGCAGCAGTTTTCTGGAATTCCAAATACACCTTACGCTCCGTTTCAAAACCAGTCAGTACAGCAGGGAGCTCAAGGTAACTCTTCCCTCTTTGTTTTTCTTTTTTTCTTCTTTCAACTTTTCTAATTCCTACCTGGGGAGAAAGGATTTATTTCACTTTTTCATGCTCGGCCAATACTGTCTTATTAAGGGACTGTCGGCATTTCAGTGGGAACTCCAGTTTTTAAACTGGATTGATGTACATACAGATCAAATTTTTCAGGCAGGTTCATGCTGCAACATGTCATCATCAAGGGGAAAACTGTCACAACAGCAGATTTATTGCATTTATTCAGGTTTTGCAGGAGATGGTGATGGCCATGCCCTTCTCCTGACTGGTCATCCAGCCTGGAGAGTGACCCTGCAAGAACCACATAGTCCCAAAGGACATGGGCTGAGGCCCACCTTGGCAGTGTCCTGCTCAGTCCACTCACAGTGAAGCACCAGACATGAGACTGGACCAAGAAAAAATATTTTCCCATTTACTACTTGGAAGTTTTATCATGTGTATTATTTTATATAGTAATATGCAAATGCACTCTGAACAACTGTAGAGTGCCTGTGGGATTTGAGGACAGGAATGGGAGCAGCTCAGCAGCTGTCCCACTGCTTAATTTAAAACATTTTTTGTTCTGAATTACTCAGCCTTTTTAATTGGGAGCTTATATACCTATTCTGGAGTTCTGCTGAGGGAACTAATTAATGTTCCTGTAATTTTTGAGGCATAAATTAGCAAGAGATGTTATTATCACAGATTCTTCCAGTCACAGGAGCTTGCATATTTAAGAAACATGTTATACAATCCAGATGGTGAGCTGCTTAAGTGTGGTAAATATTCCCAATAAAGAAGTGTGCCGGACATCTGTCTGGCTGCAGGGATAACCTAGCAGATAGGTTTATCCAGGCAGATAAGCAGCTCTTCAGGACTTGTTTCACAGCTGTATTGTCATTTCTATAAGGTCATTTTTGGCTGCTGAAGTATCACATGTGATCAATTTGCCAAGTGAGTAAAATAGGAGGTTTGGCTTTCTCTCACGTGCTCTGGGTGGAGCTGAAGCCCAGATCCTGAACACAAAGCCATGGGCAGCTCCCAGCTGTGGTGGGGTTGGGTATCCCAGCAGTTCCCTCTGCCCCTCGTTCTCTGAGGAGTGTTTTTGCTCCTTGGTTGGACAGGCTTAGTCTGAGAAGTTAAAGTGTATTATATTTAATGATTTGCGCTGAAGGAAAAACTAACTCAACCTGATGCTCAACAGATTATTCAATTTAAAAGGATTAACTCTGTAAGGGAAAAGTGGCAGATTTATGATAGCATATAATGATATATGATTATGTTGCTATAATGAGCTAAATAACTACAAGCCACAAGAGGAAAGTTTAGCAGCTCATTACTACGGCAGAAACAAATGCATAGACAGAACAAGTTTTGAACCACTTAAATAAATTGACTTTATTCCTTAAGAAAACCACATTTCCTTTTGAATGAATTGTTGCTTTCTAAGTGTTGTGTCATGTGGTTTTGAAAAAGCAATAATTTTCCACTTTGGCCAAATGTTGAAGTATTATTATAAATTCATTATGGAAGTGGTCATTCCAAAATCAATTTTGATTAGCAGCCTTTGAAACCAATTATCTGTAACCTGTACTTAGCTGTACTCACTCTACATCTTGGTTTTTTTCTTTTGCATCTCAGTTCATTAATAGCACATTTTTCTAATGGAATCTGTAATAATTTGGGAGTTTTGAGCTTTTGCCAAAAAAAGGAACAGCATATAAGCCTAGTGTAGAACGAGGCATCTGTACAGAAGCACATAAACATTGTGGCTGTGGAGTTTTTAGGGGATGGCAAGTTTCGTCAGGCTGGCAGCAGAAATATTGATAATGAAAGAATAAGCTGACATTATTTATACGTTCAAACCTAGATGTAGTAAGATCACATGGAAATTATTACATGCTGAAAGAATTTGGCAGGCAATGGAATCCTGTAGTTATTTATACCTGACATGATTTCTTGTCAGAAATTTTATGGAATTTGAAAAGCTGAGATTTATTTGCAAATACGTGTAAATGACATGACATAACAAGATGGCATTTAATAGCCATATTCCAATTATTTGCTCATTACATCATTCCTTTTAAAGCTGCTTGAAGTTTTCTAGGCTGTGCCTTAGAGAAGCAGAGGCAGCCAGTGCACTGTGTGAAGTGGCTAAATGCAGCTTTTCTGTCACAAATTATTTCAGAGCAAAATTTTAACTAAATGTTATGTTTGGAACTCAGTTTATTCCTTTATGAACTGTTATATTTCTACATCTACTGTACATAAAACATTTAATAGTGATCCTTTAAACTGACAGGGCATTTAGTAAATTATTCACTTGAAAATTAACCTCAGAAAATTCTTGATTTAAATCAAAACTGAAGGAAAACCTGAAATCCATGTGGCAAAAAAAATATTGCTGAAACACTTACTGCCGAGTTGGTACTCCAGATTTGCTCTCCTAGAAGGAGCAGGGATGTCTGCACCAGACCCAGCCTTCTTGCTTACTTTGTATTTTAACCCCCAGAGGGAGTCTTTTTAAAGAACTTATAAAAAATGCTCCCTGCTTAGTTTACTCTAATCAGCCATATGTGGTTGTTAATTGAACCTTTGGCTATGGGTTTTGAATCATATCTTAATTATTAGCATTTTCTGTGTGAAGCATTTCAAGAAATCTAAAGGAACCACAACTAAAGGCACAAACCCAAAGGGTTAGAAGTTCCATTCATAGTGTCGTGGATTGTTTTATCTGACCCCTGTTCCTGCTGCAACCTTCCTCATTCCATGTTTTTTTTGAGTTTGCCTCCTGCATTTATCACACCTGCTAGGCATGTTAGAGCAGGGAAGGTGCACTTCCCTGTATTTTCTTTGGGAAGCACTTAGCAGGAATCCAGTCCTGGTGAACACAGCAGTGCAATAACACTGGCATTTTCCTACACCGGGTCTCCTCATCGGATAGGACAGAGAAAATACACATCATGCCTTCCCTAGGAGTGATGTCAATAGCAGATGTTCTGGGAAAAGTTCATTTTTTTCCTCTAGAAATACATCTGAGTGCTCTCTGCAACCAGTTGTACCTCCTCTGAAGCCAAGTGTCTCTTTTTTTTTTTTTCACTGCTCATCTTGAAAAGATGTATTTTTAGAAGGCTTACAGCAAGGAGTTTGTGCCTTGTAAACAGAAAGGTCAGGATAATTATCAAAGCCAATCAATAAAGCACTGTACCTAAACCCACATCAAAAATGGCTTTGCTCCCTCTCATAAGAGCTCTTTGGTTCTTTGAGCCAGACTCTCCAGGCAGTAAACAGAGGTGGCTGTCTATTTATTCCAGGGAAGGACATGCATCATTTAATACTCAGCTTTCCAAATTTCTGGGCCTTGTCCAACATAGCAGCAAATAGGACCAGCCTTGGTACAGTGTGTGTAGAGTCTTTATCTAATAAAGTCATCCACCAGTACTTCACCAATCATGGAAATCAACATTTCAGGTATTTTGTGGGGGATCTCACGCTCTCAAAAAATTAATCATCTAATCCTTGCAGATTCTGCCAAAGCACATATTAAACTGTGAAACTTAAATACAAATCTTTCACCACTCAGTGAGTTCATTGCATTTCTACTCAAGAATTGCCTCACTTGGCCTTATTTATTACACCTTAAGAAGCATGACCAGAGTGAACAGACCCTGAGTTTTGCCTGGTAGTTGATACGAGTGTGTGTGATGCACCTGGAATCAGGAAGGGGTTATTGAGGCAGGAGGAAGGAAGAGAATTAAATCAGGCCATGGCTTGTATGAATCTTGTGGCATGCACTGGGATCATCCTTATGGGAGCAAATAAGAATTTCTTTTTAAGATGTGGCACAACTTGTAAGTTGTAAAATTCTTGCCTCAGCAATTCATTTGTCCTTTACTGTTAAATATCTTCTTTTGTTGTCTAAAACTCATTCACAGCTTCTGATGGCAAAACCCAAACTGCTGGGTTTTGGTAATGCAACACTTTTAAAACAAAGCAGGATATCAGAAATGTTGGGTGTGTGGGGAACAGAAGTTCAAACGTGCCCCAAAAGCAGAAAGACCAAGGCAGATCTGTCTCAACACTTCCAGAAGCAGAACAGCCTCTGGCTGAACTCAGTCTTCACCTGACATCCATCTGGAGTCAGTCCTGCACCTCTGGTTCAATTTTACCCACAGACTGTGCCCCGTGTTCAGTGAAAAGGGTTTCATTTGAATCAAGAGCATCTGAGAGAGGTTTAAGGTACCCATAAAGGTATTTCAGATAACAGTGTGTCTCCAGCAGTGCAGAACACACACTGGATGGGAAAAGACTTCACCAACTGAAAACAAAGCTGTGCTATTCATTTAAATATTGCATTATTGCATTTAAATATTGCATTATTGCATTTAAATTAACAGTAACTCGTTACAGAGACAGTTCCTTAGGATCTGAGCATCCTGGATCTGATCCAGTGGAGCACTTACTTTGCTTTGAACCAAGTGGGCTGTTGACTGTGTTCAGCTGATCTGTTGCTTGAAATGAAGCACATCCTTGAGATTTCTGCTTGATGGGGATCACAGTCCACGGCACCTTGTGGGACTGAGTCTGATGCAGCTCTTCTGTTATTACACTTTACAGAGCAGCACAATCATCTTTCCACAGTTAAAAGTGAGGAACTAAACCTCCCCCAACAGTAATGGAATACTGTGACAGAAATGGAGCCAGTACCACTGCAGCAGGGTTAAAATGTGTGTGCAATATCTGCTTTCAGGTTACCAAGGCAGCTTTCACTCCATACAGAACTGTTTCCACTATGGAGACTGCTACAGAACAATGGACCAGTCTGTCACCAGTGATGTGCTCACAGGGGAATCCCATTGCTTCAACCCTCTGAGGCAGAATGGCTATCACATACTCAATGCACCTTTAGCTTCAACAGGTAATTTATTCCACCAGTAAAGAATTATCCATATGATATTTTCAGCAGGAAGGGGAAAGAAGACATTTTTATAGTCAGTGTTATTACAAAAATATGTTTGTATAAAAAACTTGAAATTCATTTGCATCTGTAAATATCCCAGAAGGAAAGCAGTTTTTTTTTTTTATTTTAATCCTACTCTATTTGACTGATGGACAAAGTCTTCTTCTGATGGATGTCATAGGCAACACACACCTTCAGGAGAGCTTGGCAAACAAGGCACTTCTCCCATTTATTGTGTGGGCTGTTCACTGCACATCTCAGGTGTGCTCAGGCAGGTTTTTATAATCAGGTCAAAGTTATAATGGCTAGATTACTATAATGCTTCAATATTTTAATATCCTTTTCTTTTTCTACTTTTAAAACCACAATTAAGAATGGTCAGAATTACTGAAATCAAACAAAAAGTGAGTATTGTCATGAAACACAACCATTTGCCACAGTCTTTACTGATGTATCTCCAAGGAAGTTTTCTCCATGTCTGTACTCAAAAGGGCATCTCGGTTAAGAACAATACTGGAAACATATGTTTAAATGCTTTTTGAAATGGGCCTGAGTCAGACCACAAAATTAGAGTTGACTTTCCTGTTTGTTTTGTATTAAAGGAGTCTCTGTTCAGAGGGAGTGTGCACGCATTTGTCTGCTGCTCCATTCTGGAAAGTGTGTGATCAGTAACCAACACAAGGGAAACATTTAAGATGATGTTTCAGCTTCAACTTTGAATTCTTTAGTGTTATTCATAAGTTTGATGTTGCTGAAACATAGCTTTTTTTTTCCATGTTAACATCAAATTTCAAGTTTAGATTGACAGCCTGCAATATTTAAAGAACAGACTAAATAAACTTTCCAAAAGAAATTGTAGCAGCAAAGAATAATACTGTGGCAAGACACCAACTTCAACAACAGTTGATTTTTCTGTCTGGGCCTAAACTATCATGAAATGTTTCTGTTTAATATTTTTGTTTTTAGAGTGGTTATTGAGGCATGCAAATACTTAAAAGGCTGAAACATAAACATATATGAAACATATAAATCTCATCTCATCTTTTAGCGTGTAAAATAGGACCATTCAGGTTTGCAAGATTCATCAAGGCTACACATTAATTTTTTTCAGGCTTTTATAGCACCATTAATATTAAATGAGATCTCATCTCGCAGGAATGCCAAATGTGACTGGCAAACAGCTGTTCCATGAATCACATTAACAGTCAATAAATTTTTATTTTCTGTTCAGGACGTTGGATAGTTTACTCTATCTGCAATCTAATAATGATTTCTGGGGTGTATGCTTATCTTGGGTTTTGTCCATCTGTGGTTGTGTATCCACCCTGTATACAGGCCCATCAAATAGAAATTAGCATAACATAAACAGTTGCAAAACTTACCAAAATACTGGTCACTCTGCTTGGCTGACACAGCACGGGGCAGATCAACAGGCCAAGTTCATCCTCCAGAACCTTTGGACGTTCACTGTGTGCCAGATCTCTGCAGACAGCACAATCTGACTGGAGAACTAGCAGGACATTCATACGTCATAGGAAAATGCAGAAATGTAAATAATTGCAAATAATAAAAATGTACCTACTGGTAAAATACCCATAATTAAGCTGACAGGTCTCTGTGTATCCAGGACTGGGTGTGTAAGATGCAGGATCTGTCCCTGGCTTGGTGGTGCCTGCACAGGTGTGGGCAGGTGGGAAAGACAAGAGAACCTGCTCCTTCCCACAGGGATGTGCAGCTCAGGAGGTTTGCACAGGAGGTTTTCCACAGCTGTGAAAGTTTGGTATTATAAAAGGAGGAGGACAGAGAAATTCTCCCCCTCCCCAGTGTCAGCCTGGCAAGCAGCAGCCAGCCCAACCCGGGGAGGAGCCAGTGGGCTTTGGTGGGCTGAGGTGCTCAGCTCCTTCCACTCCTTCTGTGAGCCAGACCTGCCCCAGCCACTCTTCCTCAGACTTGCACTATGTAGGGAGCCACAAAATGTAGGATCCGGATTTCTCCTGGGTCTTAAGAGCAGCTGGGAGACACATGGAGCATTTTTCCCAAGTGCTATTAAAAAAGGAAAATCACAAAACAAGAGGAGTGCATCACTGTGGGTGCACACTCCATAGGATCTCTGCCCACTCATTGTTTTGACACCCTATTCAGATGATGACTGTGCAGTCCCCAGGGAGCCACACTCTGGTCCTTGCCCTTCACTGGCAAGTGCCTGGCTCTCCACAGGATGGGCACTTCAGCTGTGAACACAAACCCTGGAGATCAGTCCGTGTGTGCATCTCCTGGGTGAGGCTTTAAGGGTAAACCCCAGTCTCGTCATTAATGCTGTGCTGTCCTGTGTGATCCCAGGCCTTCCTCACCTGTACTGTGGCACTAACTTGTGTCCATCCCCCTTGTCCCATTCCAGGCTATGACACAATCCCTGAAGCACAGTGTGTGTCCGAAGACATGGTCTCCAGCGGAACGGATGAAAATGGGTTCTTCCAAAACGGCGCCTTTGATCACTGCTTGAATCACATTCCTTCCATCTACACAGATACCTAAAGCAGTGCTGGCCTTGTTTCCTTTATTATACCTATAACTGTGTATGTAATAACAAAGGGTTTGTTCAAGTACTTTTATTTAGTCTGTATCCTTGTATGTGCTCATTTAAATGAACACCTCACATTTACCAAACCATTTTATACATGAATAGTCTGTATAAGATAATATTGGAAACCTGTTCCTTTGCTGTGGCACTTTGAAATTCATGCTTTAAGGGAATGAGGAGCATTTTAAGCAGCTTGTTTTGTAAGTTCTCTCAGTAAAGTGTAAATGTAAATTATATAATAAACTTGTAAAGAAGAGCTTTTTCATCTTGGAAAGTATGTTTCCATTTGAGAATGTTGTTCCCTTTAATCAGTTTCCATTTAACTTGTTGGTCAGTTCTTCTCTTTTTTTCTTTTTTTTTTTTTACTAAAAGGACTTTTTTTAATCACAGACCTCATGTATATAAAGATCTACATTTGCTCGGCTGGTTTTGTATTTTCAGTTTTACAAGAAAGCATTAAAAACTGGAAACAAGTGTACTGTCGTTCCTTAACACAGTCTGTCTCCCTGATAAATCCTGATATTACATTATTTAAATGCCTGAGTGATTTTAACAAAGCAGTGACATTTCAGTCACTGTGACATTAAAGCAAGTCCAAGTGAACATGATGAAAACCAAGGGCTTCCAGCAGCACAGGCGTCACCTGCAGCAGTTTGGCTCCCTGTCACTGTGGCTGCATTTCCCAGCTTAGTGGTGATTCCTGGGATTCCAGGCATCCTCCAGGGGCTCCCAAGCTGTGCCGAGCAGGCACGTTAGACCTGAGCTTCTGAAAGTGTCCCATGGGGGCTCTGTGAGAACAGTAAGGAAAAACTAACTAAAAATGTAAACAATTGTTCCCATTTCCAAACCCCTGCAAGTTGGGGCTAATAAGGGATGTGCAGACTGAGCATCGATCCGTGCCTGTTCATTTACAGCCCAGAGTTACCCAGGCTGCCACAGGGCACCACTGAAAAGCCAAACTGGGTTGAAACCAGTCAGTGACTGAGGGTGGGAGTTCCCTTTTTTCATCCCTCCAGAAATGGGAAACAGCTCGGGTCCAACATGACACCTGTGTCCCAGTCCCAGAACTCTGCAGCCCAGGATCTGCTCCTGCAGGACCATCCCCATCCCCAGTGCCACTGCGTCGCTCCTGCAGCCTCTGCAAACGTGGGGAAACCCCTGGATGCTGTTCCAGCACAGCAGCCCTGCACTGAGGCTGATCCAGGCTGACCACAAAGCCGACATGGATGCACTTGTTTCTCCAGGGCCTGGTTGCACCTTGTCAGTGCACGTGAAGGGGCCTCTGTATCCAATTTAGCTTTCTGTCCTCAAGAACTCTGAATGAAACTCAGACATCCAGGAAGTTTTACAGTTAGTCACTACAGAACAAGGTTCATGGGGTTATGTGACCCCCCCTCTTCCATACAGGGTTCCTCAAGATCTCTGGCTCTCAAGGACACCCAGGCCCAGCTGCAAACCCGTTAATTGTGGCTGCCCCAGCAGCCCCTGGCAGCACTGACTCATCGCTCCTCTCCCAGAATTAAAATCCATTAAAGGCTCCAAATTGTGCCTTAAGCCAACACACGTGGCTTTGCTTCTGATCACTGCCACATTTGGCTTTCTGTCCTGTTGTTTGTTTATTCTGATGCATCAGAGTTTGGGGTTTTTTCGGTCTCAAACATAAGTGGGCAGAACTCATTCCTAGAACATTAAACAAGGAGCAGGCAGGTAGCTTAACAACTGCCAAGCAGGAAAAACTCTAGAGCTTTTGAAGGAAGACTTAGAGAAAACATATCCAAAGCCCAACAACGCTGTAATGTCTGAGACAAAAATCAAAATAATTCCTGTGCTTCAGTTAGTTGGAAACACAAAAAGGAAATCGTGTCTTAAAAACAAGATTAATTCAATTTCCTAAAAATTAAATAAATTCTTCTAAAAATGACATTTTTTTTTTTTGTTAAAAATATAAACCAACCAAACCTAAACATATTTGATCAATTACAAAAATATTTATGTCACAACAACCAGGCTGTTCAAAACCACACAATGATTCACAAAGGTTTGGGAAACTTAAAGCGTAGCAGCTGGAGTGATGATTTAATTCCACAATCTGTGTGAATCAGGTTTTCTGTAAATTAAAAGGATAGATTCAGAGAAATGCAAAGGCACTCGTTTGAGTCTGTATGGTTTGGAAAGTTATCCATAATAAAACCATTAAAATACACAATAGCCCAAGTTAATGGTTACTTGTGTGCTGTGTACTTCATTATTGCCTTTTATTACATGTAAGTAGGGAAGTATCTCATGTAAGCTTTTCCTAAAGACACAAAGAAACCTTTCAATGGAATTTATTGCTTGGCAAGTTTCTCGTTGTGGTGCTGTAAAAACCCCATCAACTAATACTTATAATAACTGGGGTAAGGCTTTATATGTAATGTAGAAAATTATTACCCTGTGGAATTAAAATGGAACTGCTGGTTCCAGTTGACTGTCAGATACTTTTTCAATCTAAGCAACAGAATTCAACTAATAAATTACAACACTACTTTATAAATAGCTACAAATCATTTCCCCAGTGACTGAAAACCCCATTTACCCCGTGTATGTACTCTGTGTGCACGCAGGACGCTTTAGGGACGACTGAAATAAGATGACCTTCAGTGGCTGATCAAGCTGGGAGAGAGAAAATGAATTTGAAGTTGACAGTGAAGCACTAAGGCCATTCTTTGGGCTCTCCACCAGCCGGGCTGTGAGCCAAACATTCAGCAGGACTTCGGAGCTTTTAATGTGATCAAGCCCGAGCTTTTCATTTAATGGAAACCCAAAATGCTTGTTCTGTTCCTGTTCAGTGCTGCAGCACCTCACAAGCTACAGAAGTGACCATCAGAGGTGCCTTTGCAGGTGAGCTGAGATGTGCACACAGTCACAGAATCGTTTAGGCTGGGAAAGACCACCAAGACCATCGAGTCCAGCATGTGGACAACACTTTTAATGACCTCATTCCGATGTGGCACCACGGCCCAGGAATGTGCAAGCCCAGAGGCTCAGGTGTGCTGCAGGAATGGCTGTAGCCTGTGGCAGGGATGGGATGTGCTCCCACGGAAGGAATACAGGCGGTGAGTACGTTCTCAGATCGTACTTTCTACTTATGTTCACACCAAACAGCAGGAACAGCTGCTGCTCGTGGAAAGGCTTCCCTGCTCCTGAGATTGTCCTTTCAACTGGATACGTTTTCCAAATGGTGAAGCCCAAAAAACCAAATTCCAGAGCACATCAAGAGCACCGGTTGGATACTGCAATAGCTGTTACGCAAGCAGTGCAAAAGAACCCCAGTGCTTAAAACAACCACCAAGTATGTGAAAATAAACAGTGACTGTAAATTGAATTTAAATTGCATAAGAGTCAAATATTTCAATGGGGTTTGTTATGATCTTATTAAAAGGTACACGATTTTAGTTCAGCTCTCCAGTAATGTATTTGTATTAAAATTAGATCAGTGCAACAGAAGATGAACAAATAGCCAGCCTGTATCATTTAATTCATTGACAGCACAAAACCATTGGAATATTCCCTCCTGAGATAAGCCCTTCTGAGATCTGCAGAGTTACGCTAAAAGCTCCCCTCTGCTTAAATTTCAAAGCAAACTGCAAAATCCCAAAGTGATTTGGAAGTCCACAGCCCAGAGTCAGCAGGAGAGCTGTAGCCATCTAGACTGTCAAAGCCTTGCAAGGCCATGTGTCTGTCAGCCTCTCAGAGCTGCAAAACCTGTCAAGCCATGACAGACATTTTTCTTTAAATCATCTCAACTATAGAAAGTCCCAGTCTAGCCACAGCCCTTACAAGACTGAGCTTTCTACTGGATTCCTACTGAGATGAAATTTGCCCATTCCTTTGGCAAAAAAGATTTTTGTAGTGGTGGTGAAGCCAGAAGAAAATGAAATAATTCTTCTGTGCAAACACAGATTTTCTGGCCAGAGCCAGTAACTCTCATTCAAAACCAAGTGACTCAATTTTAAAAATGCATTTCTGGACCTGTGTTATATAGAAGTTCTCCTCAATTAATTAAAAACACCAAGAAAAGTATGGTGTTAGTTTTCAAAACTTTAGCAAGTTTCGGCCTTTTTGATTTTTCCAAAGAGTTTCACCCTCCTTTCTGAGAGGCTGTGACTCTGAACCCCCAAAGTGAGCCCATGTGGCAGGCACTGGGCTAGAATGAGCTGCTGGATGATACAGAGACATGGGAGGGCACGTGGAGACACTGGCCAGGGACTAGGCTAGGAAGGGAGTGCATTAAATGGTTTATTGTAGGATTAGACCTGTTTTTCCATGCTTTAAGGTTTCCTTCATTCTGGAAGGAAATCCCCCCCTCCCCGGGGCAATGGCAACAAGAGAGTCCCAGAGCAGCTCTTCTCCTCCCAGCATCTGAGCTCAGCGTGTTCAGACAGCAGATTCTGGGTCTTCCTCTTCAATAACTAAGGAAAGGCTTCCTTTCACCCTATTCCAGGTGTCCATGAGTTGTCAGCTTCCTCTCTGGCACTGGGAAGGGAAAGATGCCTCCGAAGGAGGAGGCAGCATGTCCCAGGATGGAATTGAGGAGGCACAAATGGACATCAAAATTCAGACAACGTAAATCCCTCCCAGGACATCTCCTGGGACAAGGAAGGCTGAGCCTGTGCTGTGCCAGTGTCTTACATCCCTTCCTAAACAGCCAGGGCTCTTTTCTGAAACAGGGCATGACCTCCCCCAGCAACCTGAGCAAACCTGGTACCAAAGAAATCCCTCTGAACCGTTTGCCCTGAATATAACCCAAACTGCTGAATTGCAATGGGCTGAGAGAGAGATTTTTAAAGGTGTCTGAACACACAAAAATGAAAAAGGGCATTAAGTGGGTTTTGTTTGTTTGTTTTTTCACAACTGCCTTAAATTGCTTTAATTTCATCTCCAGGGTTTCATTTCCTTCTGAGAAATCCTCTTAGGTGCCTATTTGCATCTTCAGGCACATTCTGCAAATCTGGGCTATATTGCATAATGAGTTTTCTCTCCTATCTCTTTCAGTTGAGAACCACACATTTGCCTAAGGAATTCTCTGTGGAGCTGAAATCTGTTAGGATTATAAATACAGGCTGAGCTGGGAACAGGCACTGGAAACTGCCATGAAGACCATGAACAGAAAACAGTGATTCTAGTCACACGAGATACCTGATATAGCTGGCAGGAAGGCAAAGCTAAACAAATGCAGGTTTACATTTTACTATTTAAAGAATAAAATATTCAACTTGAGTTCCATTAACACCTGTCAGGACTTTGGTACATACTCAAATCCACATTTCTAATTTTACTGCTAAATAATCCCAAACTTGGCAGTTGGAAGGTAAAGCAAAATACCCAAGCTAAACATCTGAAGCAAATTGTAGCTCTCTGGAAGAGCCCTTCTGCTATATAAATGAAGGTCATATGTACAAATGATTAGAAGCTTAAGGAAATATGTCTTCTGCTTTTCTAAATTGATAACATACATATTGCATTAATATTCCCACATCAATTATTGGACACGTTCCCTGCTGTAAGAAAAACGCCTTTTTTTTTTTTTAAATAATAATCCCTTGGAATAATATTCTTATACCAGCACAATTAACTCTTGCCACGCAGAGGGGAGAGAGGTTGATTTAATAAACTACATCCAGAAAGTGTCAGTCCCTGGAGATGCCACCACCACCTGGGTGCACCCTGGTTTTGGGGGGTGGTCAACAAGATGCAAGAGTTGTCCTTTCTCAGGTGAAAAAGGGGCAGAGGTGACAGGTCCTGGTGGGGATGGGCTGGGGGGAAGCAACCCAGATACTCTGCCTTTGGTGTTACTGCCATGGCAGCTGCACCGATGGCAAACCTGGGAGCTCTGGTTATTTACCAACAGCAAAATAAACCCAGCAACAAGACTCCCGAGACACTTGTTTCCTCTCTGCAAGGAGCAGCTCGTGCTTGGCAGCAGGCACTGGACAGGGTCTGACCCCAGTAGGGTGGAGGACCCCCAAATGCCCAGGCCCTGCCACAGCCCCACAGCTGAACTCGCACAGGGTCAGGGCAGTGCTGCTGCTGGTGACAGTCACCCCTTCGGCTGCCACTAAGCCACACTGGCCAGAAAGAACTTAATCCCAGGGCTCATAAAAATACTTCTGAAACACATTTTTTTTCCTTTTGAAGTGCACCAGATCTCACAAAATACCAAGTATTTTCCATAAATGTTCCCAAGCTAAAATACACCTGAAGTCATCTCCACGTGTCTGGCGAGGGGATAACGTATCCCATTACACCCTGAGCACCCAGTGCATGGCTGGAGACCCCCCTTGCCAAAGGGAGATGGTCTTGGCACAGACATGAGAAAGCCCAGCTCTGGTGCTCCTTGCTGAGGATGGCAGAAGAGTCACCAATTCATCACGGCTGACACTGAGCACAGCAAGCACAAAAATGCAAACAGTATTTATCACTTCTGACAGATTCCTCTATTTTCTGCTTTTTATTAGCTGACAAAGCCAGGCTCTTTTTGCCCAGAGACAAAAGTCACTGGGCTGAGGGGTGGAGGGGGGAACAGGGGAATTATTTCCATTGAGAAACACTTCTGTATTTTTATCAAGCATCAGAACTGCGACAGATCACAGTTACGGTGACCTGTTACAAATTACGGTGCCACTTCCAGATTTTGCAAGACCGTAGCTTCAAATCCCATGTTTTCTTGTCCCAGTGGATGGAGGTGTGTGCAGATTTACAGGAAAAGCTACTGGAAATCGCTTGCCTATTGAACACCACCTTCCCTGCACGTTGACAGTCCTGGACTTTTCTGCTATTTCTCTTTCTCACAAGAGGGAGCTCCGGCTCTGGAATAACGGTACGAAAACGTCCTGCCCGGACCCTGCTTCTCTGCTGCCTCTGAAAACGCCCATCTCTGTTCGAGGTCAGGCTCACAGGGCTCCGTTTGCAGTTAAAAAAAAAAAAATCAACAAGAGCTTGAAAATCAACATGAATTTCAATGATCAAAAAAGTTGCCACTGTTATCAATTTCCCAGAATTTTCCTAGCGAATTCAATGGTTTTGAAAAGTGCCAGGAAGAGTAGTGATTGTCTCATAACTTTTGTCCCCTCAAAAATCAGATGGGCATTATGGCTGAGCAACGACATCTGATCATTCAGAAGTAATGAAATGGAATTAGACAACAAGAATACCAATAATCTTTATAATGTCCATTATCAGTATCTTCCTGATGTGAAGACCCCACAGCAAATCCCAGCTAAAGTAGCATTTTGCACAGACTTTTGTTTAACCCCTCTCTCTATCCAAGTCCAATCCTGTCTCCTACCCAGACTCTTGGCCAAACTGGCGTCACCAGAGGATCGTATGGGCACACCTTGGATTTCTGTGCTGATCTCATTATTCACAATATTAAGAAAAAGTCCCCTCCCAAAGGGTTTCCTACTAGTAACAGCTCTCCCTCTCAGCTCTCCTCCTTCCAGCACAACCCAGGTGGCCCCACACAGCCGCTGCACAGTTTGGGGGCTTCAAAATAAGTTATTGCAACACTCAAAGGCAGAGAGTTTATGTCAGGAACACTTCAGCACCCAGAAAACTCAGCTGGTCCAAAACCCAACACCGAGACTGTGTGTCCTTGGGCTCCCTCTGCTGACCCCAGGATTATTTACAGATCCAAACCCATGAGGTTTTGGATGACACATGAAGCTCTCCTATCACAATGCTGTCTGTAGTATTTCCAGTAATCCAGACATGTATCCCCAGGCTGGTACCAGGTGGATAGGGCTCCTCTGGGGCAGGGGCAGAGGAATGTGCTGGAGACTCCTGTTTTTTAGGGAAACCAAACCATGATGGGCCCCACACATGACCCAGACAGGAGCAACTGCCACTCACAAACCTCAGGCTGCAGTGACAGGAAAAGGGTCGTGCAGCTCAAGGCTTGGAGCCCTGGAATCTCACTGGATGAGGCCCCAACAACTGGACACCCCCAGGCAAAGTGGGGCCAGGCTGAAAATCCTTCTGATTTACTGTAAACGACAGCTCTGTCTCAAAAATATAGATCTGCAAGGATCTTCTGTGACCAGCAACCCAAAGACCTTTGTATTTGTCTAAGGCTGAGGTAAAGAAGGCCTGAAGGCTGCGTGGGGTCTGCACAGCATCGAGGAGCCACCTCCCAGCCCCGCGTTCATCCCCTGCACTCGGAGCTGAGCCGGAGTAATTAAATGCAGCACAGATCTGTGACAGAGTGTGAACAGGAATATAAAAAAGATTAAAAGGCGACTGTGGAAAGCTAGCGTGCTCCTCACATAATTAAAACAAGTTGCTCAGAGGCTGCTGCTGGCCTGCTGGCACAGAGGCTCCAGCAGGTTTGCAGGCTGGGCAGGGCAGCAGTGCCGGTCCCAGCGGCGGTGCCGGAGCTGGCACAGGCACCCGGAGTCACCCGGGCTGTGTCCGGGTCCTGGGCACCTCCCTGCCTTCCCTTCCTCAGCACAGCCCCAAGCAATGTGCAGTCTTGCTCTGCCTCAGTTCCCCTCCACGTAAAGCATGTTAACATGCTCACTCCCAATTTTAGAAAATGATTTTATATCCGTGGATTAAGGATTTTATATCCACGGATTAAGGGTCTAAAATTATCTCACTGACTTCCCTATCCAGCTCAGCTTTGTTTAATTAAGACTCTGATTAACTGCAAGAGGGAATATGAATTTGGTGCTAGCTAAAGGTTTCCTCAGACAATGATAAAAGTCTGTCTTTAGAAATATCCATTTTGTTCACAGTCTATGGCAAATACAAATGCAGTACAGTCTATTTAATACAAATTTTTTTTTAAATACTATTAGCACCACATAAAACCTTTAGCCATGCAATAGATTCCCTCTAATCCTATTTTATTTTCTCTAAATATTTTATGCTATTTCTATGAAACATTTATTATACAATAAATACAAAATATTTCACTGCAGCAATTATTGCTGAATTGCCATTTATATTAGACAGTTTCAAACACTATAATCAATATAGCTACATTCTTCTATATTATGTCAGAAAAACATTGGTTTAAAGAAACTTTCAAAATACTTTTTCTTTTTTTCCCAATAAAACTAATGCCTTACTTCCTTTCTCAGATCCATTTTAAACACCCAGCAGATTCCAACAGTTACAACTTAAACATTTGAAAAAATCCAAAAGAAGGAATTCACCATTTCCCTAAACTTAAGAATATAAAAAACACATGTCAACATCTAAATAAAAACTGTCAAATACTGAACTTTTTGCCAAAGTGGTTCTAGCAGTTATAGAAAATCAAAGTATATAAAAAAGGGTAGAGTTCCCTTTGGGGAAAAGAAAAAAAAAAAAGTTCTGAGTTCTGCAGCTCTTACTGAGTCACTTTATTCCCCTCCCAATTTTAAATTTTAGGGGAATGATTTTCTAGTATGGCTGAAAGTCCCTCGAACAATCTTTACTTAGGGATCACAGTGGAGAAAACAACTGCTCCCCAGCAGCAAACAGCAAACACACAAACCTGCCTGGCCACCCCTGGGGACTCTGTACGTGGCAGAGCCTCCTGTGTTGGGTCTCCGTTTTTTGCTTTTCCAGAGGTGGAAATTCATCTGTGGGGAACATCAATAGAAAAAGCTGGTTGAGGAGTTCAAGTGCCCCTTGAAACACAGTGACCATTCTGCCATTAAAGCCACTGGCCTTCATTATTCCAGCAAGAAGGAGAAGAGGCTGAAATGGTCAGGTAGGTGATGGATTTGCATCTTTTGCTGCCAGGACTAAATTTCTTTATGCTAATGTGCAGTTTCCCATCTTGTAAGCTGGCTCTGACTTGACTGCACAATGAGTAACAGGAGGCAGTGCCAAGTATTTCCCTTCCAACCACCATCCTGTGACAGCAGCAGTCAACATTTGCACTGGAATTCAGTATTACAGCAAGAATGGAAAAAACCTCGTCAGGGAACAAATTAGTTTAACTGAAGAAATGTCCCTGATCCATTCACTGCCCCAAAACAACACAACTTTCTCTCTGATCCTCTGCATACCCAGTCCTCCCATGAAACCTTGTTTTAAAACCAGCCCAAGTGGGACACAGGAGTTTTGATGCTGAAGTTTTTCCCTTGAACTGCTTAGCAAAGTAATTTGCTTTTCAGAAACTGGTGGTGCAGAGATGAGATGAAACTCAGAGGCAAATTATTTTTAGTGAGAGAAGTAATTAAGATCATGAATGTACCTTACTGCACACGTGCACTTCTATATTTATGTTCCTTTTTGTACCATCTAAAAGTTATGCCTGGCACATGTACCTTAAAATTAAATGCTGCATTATTTCTCCAAAAGAAACCATAATGGTCCTTTGTAAATAATTTTATCTACTGTTGAGCATTTTACTAGTTTTGCTATGTTATACTATAGCATTTATTGTTTTACAAGTGTGAGCGTTCTCTGGTGGGAAATGCTGTAAAAAAACATAGAAACTGAAATAATTTTTTCATCTACTGAATTTATAATAAACGTGGGACTCAACAGACAGTTACTCAAGCTGCAAGACATTTGGTTTGTGTCAGGGGAAACGGGTTAATCAGGACAGCCTGCTGTTCTGCACTGGCTAAACTGAGGGAAACACACACAAAATTAAACCTCTTTCCCTCTGTCTATGGGATTTTACAGCTAATGCAGTTTAGCAGATCTCCCAGCGCTCCCCCAAACCTCCTCGCTGATCCTTTAGGGATCATGTCCCAGGAGAGCAAGGACAACGTGCCTGGACAAAAGCATTTCTCAGCTCTGGGGATTTGCTCCCAAAGTGTCTGTGAGCTGTTTGGAAGTCAGTCCTGCTGGGCACCATCCTGCACTGGCTCTGCAATCTGGGGGACAGTGTGATAATCTTCCCCTTTCCCAGGACATCCCAGGCTGAATAGTTCAAGGCACTGAATGAGCTCCTGGCACAAAATCCCACTCACAGTCTGATGGAGGAGTAGGGCACCAGGACACAGCTCAATGCCAACTAAATAAGGTTTCACTTTCACATGTACTTTACTTCAGCCCTAAGCTTTTCTCTTCTTTAAAAAGCAAGAGATACTTAAATTTATAAACTGCAGGTACTTCCCCTGGCATTTTTGGCATTTTTGTATGCTGTACACAGTCAGATGGCTTCCTACAGTTATTCTGTCTTTTATCTCCTCTTTTCCTTGCCTTTTTTTTTTTTTTTTTGCCTTTCCCCTTCAGGCTCCTAATATTGCTTCACCTTCTGGGCATTTTCTGCCCTCAACGTGCTGGTGGTTTAAGCTCTAAGTCAGCAGCAAGTGTTGCTCTCTGAAGAGTTCAGAGTCTAAAAATGCCTTTTAGTAGGAGCATGAGTTTTCTCATTAGCACTTGTAAGGTTCACTGTGCCAGAGGGACAGTGTCACAGTGAACAGAAACCAAAATGCTCACAGCCCATCTCTGCCAGAGTGAAGGGTACCTGTCACCTGGAGATACCTGGATGTCCTACTTAGGGACACTAATTAACAACCAAAAAAACTCATTTGAATTTTTGGGAGAGTTTGTTCTCCCTATTGGATCTTGTCATGAATGCAGTCGGTGAGACATCTGCCTTGCCTGGGGGCAAAGAACAGCAGACCAGGGGCCAGAGGAGGGCTGGTTCCCAAATCCAGGGCTCAGCATACCAGGACAAGCGTATGGGGGACCGCGGTTTGGATAGAGCGCCCGAGGCACAGCCCCAAGCAGGGATTCAGTTTTAATCTGGGTCTCTGGAAAAGCTTCCTCTCAAGTCACTGTGCTGTCACAGGGGGATACATCCCCCCTCTTTCAGCAGCACACATTTTCCAACATTTCGTCGACTTCTTTCTGAAACAGAAACTGTCATTTTTATGTGATCTCTCCCGGTATCGTTAATGAATTACCAACACTGATGTGGCATCTTACCGGTTATGGTGCTCCTTACTAAAGATTTCAGATCTCATTTTCAACTTCCTGCTTATGTTTATTTAATTAAACTGATGACTGATTTCAGGGCAATAGTTGTTAAATGTTATTTTCCAATTCCCTTTTAGATATTTTGCTAATGAAAACCACACTACATTAATGGTGTACACTACAGCCTTTGCTTATCCCATACAATATACTACATTTACTTCACTTTCATTGCATTTAATATTCCTGTGGCCCCTACCTGAAGCAGAGGTGACCTTTTGGAAGGCTAAACACTCGTAATGTGAATAAACCTCCTCCTCTACAGCAGCAGATTTGTGTGGGGTTTAGTGAGAAATGGGTAACACTTGCACAGATTGTTTTTCCACATACAAATTATTATTATTAGTACAGACAATAATTATTACCATAATGAATAGTTTGAAAATTAAAAAAGTACCTCTGCAGTTCTTTGCCATTGGCCTTGTAGGGATTTTGGCACTCTCCTGATGCCACGGGCAGGTGCTGCAGGTCAGTGGTCCCAAGAACACTGGGCAATTCCCACTTTGCTGGCTGGGGGTCAGAAGCCAATTTATAAGGTGTCCCCCAGGGTTGTGCAGCTGCATGAGCTTCTGGTATCCCACTTTTCTCACTCACTACACATTCAGCAAGGGAAAGACACAGTAATGCATTAAAACACTGCTGGAGAAGAGCTGTAATATTCACCTGATTATAATTATTTCTCTACATATGTACAAACACTCTCAAGCATCACTTTACCCATCACTTCAGATTACCTGGTCATGTCTTCAAACAACTACTTAAAAATAACAGTTAAAGTCACTAACTATTCAAAATATCAAAACCAGCAAATTTTGAATGCTCATCTGAGAAGAGACAAGATTGGCACTGGGGGCAATACAAGAGGCAATTACAGGTAATGCAAGAGAGATGGAGGAAAAAAGATTACGGATATGTGGAAGGAAGTCAGGAACTGATATGTGGGAGTTTGTGATGTCTACTAAGAGTTTTCTTTGATGAATATATTATTAGACAACATTTAAACACAACTTAATAATAGCTGTATGTCAAAATTATCCTAAAATGAATTGCTTCCAGTCTAGCAAGTTAATATTAATTTAAGGCCAATGATTCAAGAAAGTTTCCAGAGACGATGTGGAAAGATTAACAACATTGCTGAAAATGTTTTAGTGCCGTGATACTCTTCTAAGTTTCTCCTCAGTGGAGAGTCTTTGAAACAGTCAGCAGTACAATATGGCAGCTTAGAAATGCTCCTTCAAACAGGAAAAAAAAAGACACAACCTGAAGAAGGTGAGAGATGCATTTGATACTTGTGTCTGTTTTCACACTGGCTTCTCAAACTACCTCAGCAATAAGCACTAGATTAAGTAAAGCCTTACAAGTGCTAAAGCTGAAAGGTATGGAAACCAAAAGGAAAGGGAAGACAGTTTATGGCCTCCAGGCAGAGTTAAATTCTGGCAGATTAAACTGGAGTGAAAACATCTTGTCAATTAATTAGTGCCTTTATTATTTTAACTGACACTCTGCTGCCCCTGAAGGTAAATAGTTTTTAAAGACCAAAACAGAAAAGCAAAGCTCCTCCCTGAAAACCCAGTGGGCAGATTTGGCTGAGATAAAACTGCAGAGGCTGCTGAGCACCAGTGATTTATTGGGAAAGGAACAGACAGTGCAGGACATAGAGGGGCTGGAAGGAGCGGGACATGCCAGAGGAATTGTCCTAGCGAGGACCTGCTCATCAAAGGCAGGGAATGTGGCCTTCCTGATGCAGGAAGGTGAGCTGTAAAATAAATTGGAGCAATTGGAAGTAGCCAGAGCAAGCAGAAATGCAGGGTCTGAGTGGGAATTGTCCAAAACCTGAAGGTAACAGAAGTGACACTGAACCGTATTGTGCATTATTGTAAGTGCAAGAGCCAGCTTAGCAGCAAGAAAGATACTCCTACAAAGTGGGCACCTGAAGAGCCATCCAGAATGACTGATCATTGCTTCCCAGGCAGCCTGCAACAGAGGGCTGTGATCTAAGACTGGGGTTTTTCAAAGTTTCTTTAGACACAAGTTTCCTGAAGTTTGTTCAGTACGTGCACAAAATGCACCCAACACCAGAACCCTCCAGAAAAGAAAAGGCAGGTTCTGCAGACAGTTTTTCAGAACATGACACTCTCCTCCTGTGTTTGTGTTGAACTAACTCCCAGTTTGGTGCTGGGGAAATTGAGCTGCTGGAAAGGCAATCTTTCTTTTAAGAAATACAACCAAAATCTTAAAATTTATTTTTAAGCGATTACATCATGATACTTTAAAAGAAAGAAAGAAAGAAAGAAAGAAGACTTTTAACCCCAAGGTCTTGGCCAGCTTGCGTTCTGCCTCACCAAAAGTTTCAGCAGAAGTGATTTCTCCTGGGCTGTTGGATGTGTCAGGAGGGGGGAGCAGCCAGCCCCTGGCTGGCAGGGATGCTCCCCTCCCCACGGCTGGCAGCAATTTGCCCCATGCTCAGCAGTTTTGGGCCTCTAAAGTGAAATGAATCAGCTGCAAAACTGGTTTAACAAACTGGATAAACCAGGCTTAAGGCTGCACAGACACCAGCAGCTCCAGCAGAGGCACTGGGTGATGACAATGCTGGTAACAGGCTGAGAACTGAGAAGGACAGAAGAAAAAGGGATGTATCTGAAAGCCAAAGAGAAAACTCTCAGCAGGGTAGCTTCCTTGCTGGAACAGCAGCATTGGTGTTTGGAGCCAGGGAAAAGCAGGAACACAAACAGAAGCCCCAGAGATGGCTGCAATGCTGTGCAGAAGCTTGGGGGGAAAGGTGGGAAAAGAGACAGAGCAGCCTCACAGAGGGAAAATCCAAAGGGATGAATCCAAAACACAAGGAAATGCAGTGTCAGTTCTCTACCAAGGCTGGCAACAGGTTACTGTGTGCATGCTGCCAAAAGGAGCAAATGAACTATTTTTCATTGAAAACAATAAAGTGATGAACAACACTAAGGAAGCCTTAGCTCCTTCTGCCCAAACAAGACTCCACAGAACCAGATGCAGAACAAACCTCGAGGTGATATCCAGGCTGGCAATGAGCTGCCTTGGCTCTCACCAACCTGCTCTCATTTGAGTCTAGTTCCAGTTCCTCTCTTCAGTCTTCTGCTGGTTTTGTTCATTTTGCCTAGATATTTTTCAGAGCAAAAGGATGGTGGTGTTGCAGCTGTGGTTTAACTGGGTCTGGAATTTGTGCTCCCCACACACTGCTGTAGCACAAAAAATTATTTGTGATAATGATATACAAGTGTCTTATGGATGATCCATCCCTGGCCAAAGATGAGGTGCAAACCTCCATTTTCAGGCTTCCAGATTTCTAAATAGCATCTGATAACAGTGAGTGATGCAATTGCCTTGCTTTCAATATCCCAGAGGGACAATCTCCAGCAAGCCCACAACTAACTCCACTTCTGACCATGTGAAAGGGGTTTTGTTTTCTGTTTTGTAGAGTTTTTACTGTACCTGATGGAAAGCTGGGCACTAAGCAGGACGTGCACAAAGGCTGGGCTGCACAGTAACATAAGTGAAGTCAGAAGCTCAAAGAAGCTTCAGCACATTCAGTATCCGAGCCTGGGCTCGTTCAGTGCCTGGGTACAGCTGTTACACAAGCAGACAGTCAAGTGCAAACACTGAGCTGTGAAGTGTCTCACTACTTGCCAGGTCTTCCCACTGTGCAAGAGTTTGCATCACAGTACATTTAATTACAGTGTTTTGACTAGAACCAGCTTTTTCCTTTCAGCCAAGCAGAGAAGTAACAGAGTAATTAAAAAAGTAATGAAAACTCAGTAAAAATTCCTTGAACCAGGGACCACATTCAGTTGTGATTTCAAAGAGCAAGGAAGACTCCTGCTCACTGTCATTCACCAGGTTGTTAAAAAGTTTCAAAAATGAAATAAAAGTTAATGCAAGTTATGAGGTTTATTCTTTTGTGTGAATTTTTAACTATCTTTCCTATTTGAAGCACAAGTAGGGAGCACAAAACACAGTCAGAGCAGTAACCCAGAGAATTTCATCCTGTGGCTTACAAAGTTATTTTGTGCAAAAAACCATGTTGGTGTCAATGGAAGAATTTGCACAGACAGAACATGTAGGTGACAGAATTCAGACCCAAAACTTTCAGATATTGGTTACACTTACAGGTATCTGCTTTGCAGGAAAATCTTCCTAGGAAGTGTGGCTGATATTTCAGCATGCCAGACTCACTGCATTGAAAAGCAGTGAAGAAAGCTTCCTTTCATGGCATCAGGAGGTGCTGAAAAGATGATGGTAATTTAAACCATCATCACAAAATGTATCCAGCCTTATGCAGATAGTCCCGTGAATTTACTTTTGCTGTCAAAAGGTTGTTTTTAAAATAAGCCTTGACTCAGGATAGCATGTAAAATAACATTTTAGACTGCAATTTTTAGGCAGTAATCAAAGTCCTATTCCTCATTTGCAAAGTCCTAGTACTTCAAAACGTTAATTTAGTCTAGTGTTTCTTTCTTTTATGGGAATTTATAAAATATTATATAGGAGAAACATAGCAATCAGGCTCAGCCCAGAAAATAAAGGGCTTTTAGGCCCTCTAATGAGTTGTGTAAGAACAGTGTACTGCAAAAAGTCCTGCATGTCATACATCTCTCCCTCATTGTAAAACACTGTTCTTAGATTTTACTGCAGCCAAAACAACTTCATCTTTTTAATTAAAAAAAAAGGTTTCTGATTTCACTACGCTTGTGTAGGACAAATATATTCTGAGTTCTTTGAAATCATGTTGCAGCACCAGTGAATTAAAAGAGGCAGGAGTGAAAGTGTATGGAAGGGACAGCCCTGATGCTCACTGGTGCCAACTGATGCTTTCTCACACGTCACAAAGTCTCGAAATAAAACATCATCTCAAAAATATAAAATCTCAAATTTTCCCAGAAAACAAACAGCATTCCACACTCCCAGAGTGCCTGGAGGAGCGTGCAGTCCTCATGTCTGCCATCCCCTCCCACTGCTGAGCACTGCTGGAGCTGGGGAGCTGACTTGGGCCTTTATGCATCACCTACAGCCCCAAAAGAGGGGCCTCAGCCCGTCTGTACTCTCACAACCCCGCAGAACTGCCCAGCTTTAGGTGACAAAGCCACCTCAGCTGTCAAACTGCTTTGCCTTCTTACACTTCGTGCTAAAAGTGTCCCAGCTATTTGTGACACGGGGCAGAGAAGTGACATAAAACAAACAGGATGTGTTTAGGACTGTCAGACTCCAAGTCTAGTAGCCACTGAATAAAGAATAATTTTAGTTTATGGTTTTGCATCTGTTCTTAGAAAAGATGAATTTCTGCCCATTTGGATGTGATTTGTTCTGTTTTGTTTGGTTTTTTTTAAAGATGAAGTGATGAATACAGCAGGTCAGAGTCTGAAGATACCCACACACTATTCCAAGTAAATGCTATTTGACTCGCTCAGCTGCAGTGAACAGCTTTTTCTAGCAGGGCTGGCTTCAAACACTGCACACTTGTAACAGGATAAATCCCACCATTGAAGAGGTTTAGCCCAGCTATGATTGTCAAAACCTGTCTATCACAAGATCTGCTTCTCCACTACTCAGAGAATTAACAATGAATATACTTTTTGACATGCTAAATAAGATTCGGGGACACTTAACAAGACTTGGCTAAAAAGTCCTACCTCAAGAAATATAAAATGCCAGCAATGTTGACACTGTATGACAAATTATATGTTCCTTAATACACTGTGTCACTTCATTCAGTTTTATAATTGGCATTGACTGTAGCTGAAATCTGATGCAAAGTATACAGAATTAACTGGCATTTGTTTTGTCCCTCAGCATTGTCTAGGCTACAGATCTTTCTAAATATTTACTAACCAGGGTGGCATACTAATTTTTCCCATAAAATATACACATCCACATTTGTAATGCTATAATTACTTTTTTTCTGTCAGATGATGGGCTAGCTGTGTACAGCCAGGGCGGATTGCAAGGGATGCCTTTAGAGTGCAAGCAAAGACAAACCTATATATAAAGATTATTGTACCCTTTGACTTCTGCCAACCTCATTGAAACTATTGAAATTGCAGAGTTTAATAGCCAGCCCATAGTTGCCCAGCTGAAAGACTTCCAAGGTACTACTTGCTCCAGGGAGAAGTGTCAGCAGGAAGTCTGGGCTCACACCAATTAAACCTCCTAGTCAATGCCCTGTTCTCATGCCCTGGATAGTGGCATGTAACAGCTCTTGTGGGCCTCTCCTCATGGTTTTGTCCAATTCCTAGTGGAATAACTTGGTCCTTTTGGTCTTGGTAGCATTCTGCCACCTAACAGCTGTACCCTGGGGTCTCCTTACTTTTTTCGACTGAGTTTATTTTGCATTTGCTGGCTCCCTGGTGATTAGGGTTCTGTGAACCTCTGTCACCTCCATTCCCACATCTCTGAGGACCCAAGTCCTAACCAGCCTCATCTCTCCAAGCATGGAAACACCTCTGTTAACATTGGCTACCTCTGGGTCGGCCTCAAGCCACAGAGAGGAAGAGTGGCTCATTCCCAGGAGTTGCCCTGGCTCTCTCCAGCTCCAGCTGCAGCTCCCTGTGCTTGAGGAAGAGTTGCAAAGATGGGCAACAAAGTGCTGAAAATTCCCAAGGATGCTGCAGGGATCTGAATCCAGGATACCATCTCCCTGCCCCACCCTGGTTCCCTTCCCCCAAACAAATCCACATCTGGACACAAATGACTCACTAATCCTATTAGAAAACAGCATTTCAGACCAGTGTTGTAGTCCAAGCTCCATCTGCATCCACAGCAATGCAGTTCAGGAGAGACCCAGATTTACAACAGATAAAACAGTGATGTAATGCTAATATGAAATAAGAATTACATCCTCCTATCTATATATACACACATAAATTTATAGATATAAAAAAATAAAACATATACATTTCTTAGAGAACACTGTAAACTCCTCAAACAGCCTCTCAGCAGCAAAATCAAAGCACACAGTTTGCACTTTTCTGGAACATTAAAACACCATTTCCTTCTAAAGAGAAGAAGTTCAGACCATGGTTGGCTTTATTTTCCCCAGAGCTGGTCAGAGTAGTTGTGGAGATTTCCAGAAGTCTTGGAAGCACAGAGCAATCCCTGGCACACCAACCAGGATCACTGCTCATAGGTTTGTGTTTGGACATTACTTTTAGAACCATTTCCAAGGATTTTCTAAGTGGGCCAGAGGATATGCCAAACAAGCGAAACTTATTACAGACTCAAGCTCCTAGCATGAGAATTACTTGGAGGGGAGAAAATCTGCACTGGTTTTAATTTACAAAAAACAGAAACAGCATTTTGGTTTTTATTTTGGTTGTAGATATATTCAGGAATTAGAATTATTCATATATATACATATATATACATGTGACCTCTAAATGATGCTGGTTCTTTTTGATGCAAGTGACAGCTCTAATGTTTCTTAAACATAATTTTCTTGGCCAATGTGCACTTATTTCCTCAGCTTTTTCCCATGCAGTCATTTGTCAGTTTATACTTTTTGGTAGTGCCAAATGGGGAAATGTTTTGGAGGGAGAAAGGCATGGATTATCCAGGCTGGATTATGTGACAGCCAGCACGTGCATCAAGCCACATCCAGGACATCTCCCCAGACATAAAAGAACCAGCAGAAGATTCCTGGGCTGTGCTGAGTGTTCATCTCAGTCCTACAGCCACACCATGCCATCACTATCTTTATTTATTTTTTTTTTTTTATCATAATCACTTGGGCCTCTGGGTAATTGGAACAATTAGGGTGATTAATTGCATGTTTGCAATAAAAACAGAAGACCAGGGAGGGTTACATTACAGGCTAAATATTTTCAGAAAACTCTATCAGCTGGTAGACATAACAAATGCGATCAGTTCAGTGCAACATGAAGCTGAGCACATTGTGCAAACTGGTTTGCTCTGGAACTCGAATCTCCTCAAAAGAAGCCAAAGTGTTTAAAAAAATAAACGAAGTCAGAGTGCATAGGGGGAAAAGAAATATTGACATGTGAGGCTGCCGCACTTCTAACACAAAGAAACATTGTTTTCCCTTCGGTCCTTTTATTGTCTAAACAGAAAGTGCAAAGCACAGGAGAAAGCGCACAACAAGGCAGGGTGCACAAGGGAAGGTCGGGAGCTTGTGCTTGGAAGCAGTGAGTTACACTGAGAGGAAAACTGGAAAAGCAAGCAGCAGGATACCTACGGGACTGACACATCCCCCACTGCCAGCGAGAGGGCAAACTAACCTGCCTGCCACTACGCTCGACACCAAGGATTTTGGAGAGGGGCTTTGAACCCAAGAACAGAAGATATTCACAATGAAAGTTTCATTTGTTTAATCCTCGCTTACAAATCTGGGGTTTCATCCTCTGCTCATCAGTATGCTCCTGAAGTGCTTCAATACAGCTGTAACCAGACCCTCTTTCTGGATTTCTTTGCAACCACTTGGGTCTCCAAAGACCGACTATAAACTAAACAGGGCGTGAACACTTACTTACATAGACTTCCAAAGAAGAAGAAACAAGAGCCAAGAACAGGCACTGTCCATCCCAGCCAATAAAGCTGTGTCAGCATATGGCAAAGCACAAAGTTCCCTGTAAGGGAGAGGGTCTCCACAGCAATGCCAGTCACGGCTCATCTATCACAATGTTGTTATCATGGCCATCATCTTCCAGGATGTCTCCTGAAGAACAGGACCACTCCAGCGCTGCATGAGGAGTTCAGGAGTGCTCTGCAGGAAGGTGCAGGTCTCTGAGCAGGGCTGACAAGCAGGGCAGGGCTGCACACCAAGTCAGGCAGAATTCTGCCAGCTCAGGAGCCACAGCGCTGGCCACCATCAGCAGAGGGATGTCTGCCCTGTGCTCCACACAGACATGCCCAAGTCCAGAGCAGTCTTTAACTTCATGTACTCTATAGGATCTCATCCATGTGCTCACCAGTAACGAGCCTTATCTTTGGCTGAGCCTTTACCAGGCTACTCTGTGAGGTGCACTATCAAATTCCTACATAAACAGAAAGCCAGCTTCTTATATTGCCCACACTCCCACATACCTGCTTGGTTACATGGAGAAAGTGAACAGTGAAAGGTTTTATGTTCCACTTGTATGATTGGAGACTTTGTGCTTTAACACAAGCACCGGGGTCACAGGGCAGGAACAAGGTGTTTTCTTTCCAGTCAGCATGAACTGACATTTATTAGATGAGGGGTTTGTTCTATTTGTTTTTAGTCAATTACATTTTAACTCAGTTCAACAATGCTGGAAAACCTGACAAAATATTCCAGAGTGTTCAATCAACAAGAAGGTCATGGACAAATGTCCAAAATTTAAAATAGAAGCACATTGCAATGAAAATTCGTTCTGCATCGGGGAAATCTGCGTTACACATTTCTCTTTAGCTGAGAAAAGTCTTCTCAGAGAAATGCCAGTGTTTCTCGTGATTAATTATTGAAGAAATTGGCTTTTATTATTAATTTAACTGTGGAATTTTTGTCAGGCTCGTGAAACTGCCAAGTCCTCACCTGTTTAAGAGAATAAGCAACATGCACGTGTAAGAGGAGTGGAGGGCAGAGAAAGAGTGCTGAGGGACACATCAGTAATATTTCTGTACATTCCCTTCAGAAGAACCCATATTTTTCATATGGGTTTTCAGGTTTCATCACATTCAAGTAAAACAAACAAACAAAACAAAGGCAAAATTAAAGGTTTGGCTTCTCTGCAGTCAAATGTGAATCTGTTATCAACCCCAAAGAGGTTAAACTCCAAACTTCTGAATGCATTTTCCTGCATCCTCCCTTGTAGCCTCACTTATTACAAAGGGGTAAGTAGAAGGGACAGGCTAAAAAAAAAAAATGTATCTATAAACTACAAATTACAGCTCTGAATTTACTTCCTTTAGCAGGTTGTTACTTTCAACACAGACTTGTACAGGGGAAGAAGCATCATTCTCCAGCTTAGACAAGCTTTGCATTCAAATTTCCAGTTTGTTTATGAGGATATTAACTTTGGTTTGCTCACTGCAGAAAGGGCAGAGAGAGTCACCCTGAGAGCTCATTTCAATGGCTGTACAACAGAATGAATGTTTCCACTGCCATTTTGGTCACTATCACTATCAAGAGAAATGCTTAGTCCTTTAATATTTCTGCACTTAATTCACTAGTTACACAGGAAAGTGTTCTGAAGCCCATGGAGCTTTGGCTTCATGTTTTACCATGGTCCAGAAAAATTAATATAATCAACAAGCACTGGTTCAGCGAGAACTTCTGCAAACGTTAGAATCGTTCATGAAAATTTTACTAAAATGGGTATTTTAAAAAAATGCAAAGCCATTTTAATTCAATTCTCACTTATTGTTCAGTACACTACTTCTTACACATTTGTATTTTGTAAAATACTTCTCAGCAAGGAACGGAAAGCTAAAAATGCCACTTTTCTGACAAGACAGTTTTGTAAGCTGTAAAATACACAGTAATCCTGTTTAATGGGTAGCATTCTAAACTAGTGAATAAAATTTGCTATTTGATCTTGCTCACACATACATAAAAAATGCTATGGGAAAAGATCTTATTTTCCCAATCAGGATACTAAAACCAGCCTCTCAAACATGAGCTTGGTTATGTTAAGACACGCAGTACCTATTCACACAGGTAGTATTACCTGAGGGTACAGCACTTTGTGGAGAATTAAAAATTAACTTCTGATGATCCAGAAATTATCCCTAGAGAAAGATGTCAGTCTGACCTCTTCATTTCAGTCACTGCTCAGGCTGAACAATTTTATCACCAGTCACTCAAAACCTACAGATTATCCCCTCTCAACACAGTTTGATTATTCTACTTGCTGAGCAACCTGCTCTAGTGGAAGATGCCCCTGCCCATGGCAGGAGGGTTGGACTACATGACCTTTAAAAAATCCCTTCCAACTTGAACTATTTCGTGATTCTGTGACAAGATGTAGCTCACTTATACCCAAGTCAGGTACTTCTGACTGCATCAGTTCTGCATGTGTTTTCCAAACAGTGACTCATTCCTGCTCCTACTGAGAAACTGCTCCTTCAACATCATCATGAGTGTTTTATGCTTTTAACAAGGATCCTATTGAAAATGATAAGTTTTTTTGAATTTTCATTCCAGAGTGGCACTGCTGGGATATTCTAGCTAAACATCACACACTGTCCTTTGCCAGAGATACTCACGGTTTTGCTTTTGGGATCACGTGTTGCTTTTCTTCCATGGAATGAACATCTTGCAAGGTTCTGAGTCTGAATTCCAATCACAGTTCAATGTACAATTTCACTGCATTTTTGGGAGCTAGCCTGTGTTTTTGTTGCCTCTCACTGCACATCTTTCCAAAAGGAACTAAATCAACTGGGTGAAACACTAGCCCTCCAACCACAGTCATTTTCTTTGCAACTTTCCAGTTTTTCCATCAAATTTATTTCTCTCGACTGAGGCTCTCTATTAGTCAGATGTAGAAGATTTATATTTAAGAGTACAAAGTCTGGTATGGACAAAGTGAATCTTGTAGAACTGCTGTGCTTGAATGTATCAGAAGACAAAATGTAGGAAATCACATTTGAAATACATTAAGTGAAAACTGAATTATGACCAATCCTAAGTAAGTCTGTGTGTCTGCTACAAGTTCCCCACTGGGTCTTCCTAAGCTCTGAGCTACTGCATTTCCTCTAGGTCTCCATGCTGGAGATCCCACTCCACTGTGATACATTCTAGCTCTTTTTCTGCAAAGGTTCTTCATTTCTTCATTCTCTCACTGAAGTCTGAAAACGAAACACCCTTTTTCTAGCAGGGAGGTTTAAACCTTTAAGAGAAAAAAACCTACACTTTAGAACTGCCATAGTTATAACATGCTGCTCTAGAACACTAGCACTGGAGACATCATGCAAACCAAATCTGTACACAGACTGTACTTCCACAGGATTATAATTCAAACAGCTCTCAGACATCACAAACATTTCAAGTCCAAAAAAGGTCTGTAAAACCACTGATTTGACAAAACCAGGGCAAGAAGAGAATTAACTGCCTGATTTTACTCAGTGGGCCCAAGGTCAGGTATTGAACAAAGCCTTCCTGACTGAGCTTCAACAACTATAGCACCCTGTCCCATGAATCACCCACTAAGAGCTAGCTTATTTAATGTCTACTTAGAATCTGCATGATTTAAACACTGTCATAATCACTAATCAATTTGACAAGCTTGAGATTAGAAGGGGAAATCTAGAAACTTGGTATAAAAATATCTTTGACCGATCCTTTTCCTACAGTTACACAAAGAAGTTAATTTCTTTATATTACTATATAAATACCTGTAACTCTCATGCAGAGAGGTCCTCAAAAACAGAGCTTTAAACTGAAGGTAACACAGTCATACTGAAACAGTGTGGACAGTCCTCACAGCACAACAATCTCTTGCCTACAGTGACCTTTCTTATAGTATTAGGTCCTTTCACCTGACAGATTGAGAGTTGGTTACCCTAGAAGGCAAGTGCCTTCCTGAGCTCCAGTCTATTCTGTGGCTCCGAGAGCAATTTGGACTATCTATTGCACAAACAGACATTTCACTGGAATTTCTTCAACACAACCCACCTGGATTTTTTCTAGAGAAACTTGCTTGTTTTAGACTGAGAGTAATGGAAAATTCACACCACACTGCTGGCAATCTGTTCCACTGGTTAACTGTCTTCTTCTAAAGTTTCACTTTTGAACTTGGAAGCTGGTGTAAACAAACCAAATTAGTTTAGCCAGTAAGAAGCACTGTAAAGACATAAATTGGTCCGAAAGAGTCAGATTTCATTTGACCTTGCATCGTCTCAGACTGAAGAAGTTCAGCATGAATAAGCACAAGTCTCACAGGGCTGACATTAGGGCCAAAAATCCATCATAGCTAAATTTAGGTCCAAGGAATCCAAAGCCACGAATAACTGTGTTCAATTACTTAAAAAAATAAAGGTATTTTGGCTTAAGTCTTAAATGTTTCCTGTTTTTAAGTTACATGGGTTTTTTGTTGGGTTTGGGTTTTGGTGGGTTTTTTTCTTTTAGACTTCTCAAATGGTAAAAATAGTCTGAAAGCAAGAACTTTCAAAATGGATATCAAGTATAAAGGTGCATTAAGCATGGGTAACATGTTTACAGGCCTGATTTATACTGTGAAAGCCAGTGCCATATATGCCTTCCAAAACTTGATTTTAAATTGTAGTTATTACTTACTATGTAAGCCTTTAGCCTGAACTTGGCCTTCTCAGTAAGGACTTAGATATAGCCACTGATGAAAGTTACACGTTTAAGTTAAGCTACTACATAGAAATGTGCGACGTGACTGAGCCAACACACACAAAGCTCCCTCGGCCTCTCCTGGCACAAGCAGATCGAGGCGTTCCGGGAACTCCCCAGCCCTGCTGTACAAGAGCTGTGGCGAACTCCCCTCCTGCCACCACCACCCTCCTGCCACAGGCGAACCCCTTCCTTGGAGCGTTGTGGGTGGGGTTTTGCTCTGCACCGGTGAACAAACACCAGCGTAATACAGGATAACCTTCTCCATGCAGGTTTTCCCCTCAGCGCCGCCAGGGCTGCAGTAAAGCAGGTGCATTATATGGGGCAACCCAGCAGCCCTGCCCCAGCACGGAGCCATCGCTGCGCTCTGCTCGAACCTCCGCCCACGCGACACGCTGGGGAATTTCAAGGGAATCACTCCCTCACAACCAGAGCCTTTACCTGTTTGATCTGTGGCGTGAACCAACATTCCCTTTTCCCATGGAAAGGGGGAGGGACCGGCGCCCACAAGGAGCCTGGGCAGGACCCGCCAGAGCTGAGAGTCCGGTGCCTCATGAGACGGGAGCGCCGCCATCACCGCGGCCTCAGCAGCGCCCCCCGCTCCTTGTCCTCCCCGCTCCTTCTCCTCTGTAAATCCCTCCCAACGCTCCAAGGAAACAAGAGCTCATCTTCCTCCATAGTATTCTCTTTTGAGTACCCCAGATGCTTTGCTTCTCTAGGTGCGATTTGTTGTTTCTCTTAATTTTCTTTGGAGGTTTGGCTCTCTGATTCATTTGTATGCCATCGTTGCACACTGGCCATAAAAAAACACTGCCAAGTGTTATGAGGGAAAACAAAGCACAGCTGCAGACTGGGACAGACAATAAGGAAGGTGAACCAAGCAGGTGTGGGCTCCCATAGATCGGGGCAGCTCTGGGATATGAGATCACCAGCCCTGTGTGTGCCTTTGGAGATGGGCAGGAAGAATTTGTAATCCCAGGACTGAGGAACATCAGGAACTAAAGAAGCCATTTCACAACGTGAGGTACTCCATGAGGAAGGGGATGTAAAAAATCAGCCATCTGCAGGTACATGAAGCTTCTGGATGTCTTGAAATAAGTGTATATTTAGTGTTGGAAGAGCATGAGAAACAGTCGATTTGCACCTTGATCAAAAGAACACATTTCTTAATAGGAAACAGAGCCTGTCATGAAAAAATTGGAAGGTTCTCCCAGGGAACTATGCCTACGACTGTTATTTAAACCACATTTTGTGAAAAAAAAATTGTTTTGTAAAAAGAAATGTTTTGTATTTGCTGTAGCTTATGGGCACTTTCGAGTAGATTGTACCAGTAAGACTATAAAACCCTGACGGTAATTAGTAAATAAAACCAGAAATGCTTCCACTAAAGGTGGTTGCATAAAATAAAGCGAAAACAGCGTGAGATCACAAATAGATGCATAGGGGATCACCCCATGGAATAAGGAGCAAGTTTGCCACTAACGTTGCCTGGCTGAGGACAATATCCAACAGCCAGTGGGAAAGGCCAGCAAGAAGAAACAAGAGAAGAATGTTACTCACTGTAAAAAAAAAGTAAAGCCAAAGTAAGTCTTCTGGTTTGGGTGAGGGCTCTTTCAGAAATGTCCAAGCCAAGCCTACTCGTTGTACCTATGAGGATACAGGAAAGTAAAACTCAAAGGTGTGTGTATGGACACATCACTGCCTGGGCATCTGTGTGGCATCTGGAGCTCTCTCAGTGGCCTGGGCTACAATAAAACATGCAGTCCCTCTCTGATTTCAGGAATAGTTTCCACAAAGTCTTTCTCTGCATTTGAATTTCACCCTTACGTTCTGGCAAGCTAAGCAGAGACATAACTCTGTGACTAATGCTAATGTTGCAGTAGTAAAATATTAGGCAAAAGATGGGAAAACCAGACCCACTTGCCCGAAAGAATGATTTAATTGAAGTTTTCACTGTTCCAAAATAGGTATGTTTCACATCATAAAGAATTCTTCTGTCATAAAAACTATTTTTTTAAGGGGAGGGAAATTTTTCTTTGCAGCAAGCTGACTTTATTGGTAAGCAATTAAATATTTCTTTGGATTGCTGTTCAAAATTAATTACTCATTAATGTGGAAAAAGCAGCTATACTCTTGCTGTGGATTCAGAGGTTTCCAACTGGGTGCATCTAATTCCAATAAGAAAAAAAAAACCTAGAAAGAGTATTATAATTACTGCCGTATGAAAACCTGCTTCAGTCCAGATGTAGAAGCCGATACCACAAGTGTTAACATAGAGCAGTCTGCTGCAGGGGAATGACAGATGAATCCTACATATGTTTGCAAAAAGGACATATTACATGATCCTTCTAGAATCTCTTGGGTTTGTTTTCATTTTTCCAAAGCTCCTACAGAAAATGCAAATCCACAATAAGGTTTTGGACAGTGTCACAGACACCTCTGGATAAATTGGGATGAAAACTTGCATACTTAACTAACGCTGTCCACTCCGCACCCTCACAAGTAATTCCACTGAAGTAATGAAATTAGTGGTGTGAGTAGACATTAAGGAACTGGCTCCTAATTCCAGGTTTTCCCCTTCAGGGAACAAACAAGAGCTTGTGGCTCTATGATGACCCAGGGACTTGCAGTGAGGACAGAGGATTGCCAGAAGTGTCAGGTGTTAGGACTCACATCTACAGAAGTTCTGATCTGTGCAGCAAGGGAGCGAGTCCTCAGAAATCTGAAAATTATAATGGTGACAAGTGCTATATGCAGATTTCCTACTGCAACCAGTAGCAGCTTGCATGCAGAAACATTTCAGAAGCGGGCATCCTTTCCTTTTCCTTCCCAAGTTTTATTAATTTGACCAAAGACTATGTGGCTTCAGCCTTAACAAAAAACAATAAAATTCTGGGATGATTTAGGCTGGAACAACCTCTGAGTGACTTGACTAATCCAAATCATTCCATTTCAATCCAAATTGATTTCATTATCCCTAAGTCATTTATTTAAATAAATGGAGTCAGAAGAGATCAGAGAGTTTAATTATTGGAAACACTGGTTGGCACTAAGTCTGGAATTAAAATTATTCACTTTGAAGTCCTTAAATGCACAGTATGACAATACCAGTTGTCAAGGAACACTTTTTCCTTGGTTAAAAAGGACAAGCTGGGCACAAAATGGAAGAATGAAACCTTGAATAATCCACATAAGATAATTCATCCTGTCAGCTGCAGAGTTACCCACTTTAATTCTCTTACCAAATCCTTTACTTTCCCATGCAGGGATAGGTGCAAGAACTCAGGGACTAATTTCCTAAAATGTGGAAGTCTGAAATTACACCAAAATTTGACTGATGATATGATTATGCATATTAAACAGGATTGGCCTCACTTCAATGCTGTAGGAAAACCAGCTGTAACTGTTAAGACTTTAGTCTGGGCTAGAAGTCCATCCTTTCCCTTCAGAAGACAACCAGGCTGCTCAGACATCCTTCCCCCCTGCCCCTGCTTCCCCTCGTCCTTCAGGTGTAGGGAAGTACCACGGTTTGGCACTGGTTTTACAGCTACTTTGCCACAGCCAACATGATGATCTAAAACCAAGTCATATCCCCCCTCAACTTTCTCCTCCCCAAACTGAAGACTCTGTTTTTAGACTCCCCTGGTAATCAACTCCTCCACCTCCTTGTTCAGTTTAGTTGCCAGTTTCACTGGCTCTTCCTTAAACTTGCTACATCCCTCTGGAGATTCCCACTCATTCTGCAGCAGTGCAGTGAGAGAGACCCTCCTGGAGTGCCATCCCATCCTTCCAACAGGCAAAGTAGAGCCTTCTGGTTCATCCCCAACAGTTCAGAAAGATGGAGGAAAAGGAAAATAAGGAGTTTGGGTTGGCAATCTGGAAGCAGTCACTGGCCCAGTAAAACAGAGCAAACAGTGCTGTATATGCAGTGTATCTGCAATCACTGTGCAACAGTCGGTGGAATGGGCTGGACTCCACCTTGCTTTGAGATTTAAGGAGTAATGCAACACTGAATATGACTTTAGAAAAATATCTGGGAAGGAGACTGTTCAACTATTCATACTGTACATTATTATTTTCTTAAATCATTATATTATAAAAAACAAACCATCTGCAGAGGAACCTGCTTTGTGGGCGCTGCTGGTATTTCTATTTGCAGATTATTTTATTTTGAAAAGTATCCAGATTTTCCCAAGCAGACAGCAGTTTTAAGAGCAGGTTTGGAACACTGCTGGGAGCAAAGATCCTGTTGTAAATCTACTACATAACAAGCTGTACATCAGATTCTTTGCTATGGATATATTAATTTTTCTGGTTTTCCTCTGGGCAGTTCTAAATTTGCCACTTTCACTTCAGCCCCAAAACGCTGTGTGCTGCAAAGCATTCCAGCAGATCATCTACTACATTAAACAAAAAGATAAATGTTCAGCTTAGTATAGTTTCTTTACTTCTTGCATTGAGCAAGGGATTATTAATACAAGTAGCAGAAAAGTCTGTTTATTTTACTGTGCTCACCTCTACAGCAGCAGACAGACATTATAGAAGAAAAATACTGAGGCCTAAATCTCTCTCCAGACAAGTTTTTTACACAGAGCTGTTCAGGGCAACATCTGACATTTGACTAGAAAAAAAATACATGCACACACACATCAAACTGTAACAACAATTTAATGTATCATTTTAATTATACAAAAGTCCCACCCTAATTATTCAAACATTAACAACTGATGCACTTAGTACAAAACCAACTCCTCTAGGCAAAACAGCAGAGGAATGTTTAATTAATTCATTTTTAATTAAAGGTCATCACTGAAAATCATAGTATGTATGGATTTGAGTAATTATTATTCTAAATGGTGTTCTGTCCCAGTTTCCTGGGCAATATCTCCACACCTTTGATACACCACAGTGCTCTCCCAATACACACGGATAAAGCTGCCTACAGGAGCCCTTCAGAAACAAACAGCACTGTTTAGTTTCAGCTGTCACAAGTTCAACAACATTGAAATCATGTATAAATCATCAAGGACATTCAAAATGTCAGATGTGAAGCCTGTGTGACAAGAGGTGATTCCAAATGGAGTTTGTCCCCAGCCTGAACACCTTAAAGGCAGTTCATCCATAAAACAGTGCGGGGGCACCAGGCCTTTCCACACATTCTTGCCATGCCTTTCTGGACCAGCACCTACTGTTCCCTTACCCTGCTGAATCCAGTCAATCATCTTCTTTAGGAGCCAAGTTCATCAGCAAGGCAGGCTGTCTTCTCATCCTCTTTCCCTCAGTCCTCAGGCTCCACATCACTTAACTCTTCCATAACATTCATAACCAGATTTCCTTTAAAGCAAAGAGATACAAACAACACCTTTTTGACTACTGTCATGAACATGAAAATGCTGCAGAATGCACACAGCTCAGAGACCTCACTCCAAGGTCAGGGAGCCATGTAACCTCAGCAAAGGAACAAATTCAGACTCATAATCATTTGCTGCTTCCACTGGAAAACCTATTCTAGGAACATGGGCTTTACAGTGCTCGGGAGGCAGAGCTGTGAGCCTGGTAGCTCTAACATGATCATAAAGAGAGGCAGGGGACTAAGCCCCTTCTAGCATCTAGTGTTGTGTTCAGCTGCTCGGTGACTAAGTGTCACTCAACCCTCATTAACTAACACTCTCCTCAGAAAGGAAAATAGTGCTGCCTGCTCTCAGCTCTTCTCCAGCCCATTTACTGTTTAGAGTGTACAAGTTGGTCTCTGCTTGTTTCTTCTGGGGAAGAAGGTGGTTGTCCAGGTTCATGAACCAGCCTTGAATCCTCATTGTCAACTTCAGTAGCTAAAATGAAGAACAGAAAAATGTCAGAGTTAAACACAGACAAGCCAAACCCCCAAACCCTGTGTTTCAGTTCTCTTTACACCTGGTACCAATCACATTTCCACATTTGAAGCTGCACTGGAATAGAAGTATGAGGTAGATGCTTTTACCCACATACCCACAGTGAACCTATGCCATGCCTTTTTAACACTCCTGTGAATTCTCAAGGACCTGGACCGACCAATTAATAAACCCTTCTTCAAATCCAACAAGGGATTTTCATTTTATGAAGTATTTCCTTGCCAATTTGCATGAAAAGCTCCCTCATTTCCTCACAGGCAAGGTGGTTTGTTTTTTTTCTGTGGCTTGCTCTTTTAGAAAGGCAACAATCTGCAAGCAGAGTCTACCCTCAAAAGCTGTACTGTCTGTTCTACTGGACATACCTTGTGTTTAATTTGTCAAATCTCCATAACACTACTAGTTCATACTGCATGAAATTAAGTAACAACATGGCCTATACTTCACATCACCACTGTAAACCAAACTGGCCTCATACTGACTCAAATCTTTCTGGTAACAGATACTAGTCTAAGAACACCTTTCTCACGTAGGACTTGGGTTCATTTTTCTTCATCTCAGATTTCCTTTGGGGCAGAGATCACAAATACCTTTCCTCACCATTTGTCCCCTGCTAGAGTTTTTATATCCATTTTCCTGCTACAGTTTTACCAGGAAGCCCATTTCACCTCAGTTCTGGAGGTCTCTGGGGGAAGGATATTCCCAAGTCTAACTGCAGGTTGGATTCAGTTTGGTTTTGGAAGAAAAAAGACATTATGCAATCCTAACACATCCCTATGCACTACATGTTACAGCTTTTCTCTTTTTTCAAGCATCTTGAATTCCAGAATCAAAGGATTTATTAGTTTCACTCTTCCCTCTGCATCTGCATTTTCTGCTGCCAGGCTGTTTTGTATGACCTCATGCAGAATTATCCCCCTCACTGGGTTACAACTGCAAATTCCTACATACCCTGGAGCACAAATGCAATGCAGCAGAATTAATTTCTACTTTCTCCATAGTACTAAGAAAATTGAATTGTTCTCTGAGCAGCACAGTCCATGATGCATTGTTTCCTATGGCTTTGTGCCTGGGCTGAGGTCATTAGATGGCATTTTGCTCTCAAGGGGAGGCTGCTCTCTTGGTGTCTCCATCCTGTTTTCATCATTTTTGGCCAGTACAATTTCACTCTACCAGTACAGGACTGGATCTCTTGTTCCCCTCACGCAATACTATGACTTCACTCCGTGTCTGCCATGTTTCTGTGCTACTCCCAGTTCCTTCCCATTCCCATGAAGTCCAACAGAAAAGCTGCAGCTCCCTACACATTCTCTGCCACTGCAGCATTCCCCAGATCTCCAATCACAAAACCCATTAATCCCTACATACACTTTCTGGTTTATGTGCTAGCGCTTGTTTTCCTCTCTTCCCCTCTAACTCAGGAGAGAAAAAAAGTTGTATTTATTTATCTGTATTTTCAAAAATTTAAATTAAAAAAAAAATAAAATAAAAAATAAATTTAAAATAAAACTGCATATTTGCTCATCCAGTACTAGTGTTAATTCTCTGAGCAGCTCTACCCTCTTGTGGTCACAGCTTGCTGCAGCCAAATGAAAAACTTGTGAATATAATCACAAATATGTTCACATGTAGGCACAATACATGAAACAGACACAAAGTAGAGGGGCACAAAGACTTAATATATGCCAGAAATTAAAATTCTAGAGAGAATCAACTCAAGATTTTGAAGATTAAATCCTTCTTTTGCAGCAATTAAAAAGTAGGATTTTCAGATGAGCAAGAAATTTCATATTATTCATGATAATGGTTAGTCCACATTATTTTTTAACAACTTATCTAAATTGCAACGGAGCCAAATAATTTCTAAAATATGCCCTGCAAACTAGCTATGTAGAAAATATTTTCATTTTGAGAACATCAGCAGATCATTTTCTGAATAGCTCTGAGTCCTGCGGCCTTCAATGTCTGCCTGAGACTGACATGCCTATCATCTAGAAAGCCCAAGCATGCCAGGCTGCTTCCCTTAGGTCAGCCCCTCCCAGAGCTGTGCCAGCTGGCAATCTGTCCCAGGACTTCAGGACTTCAGTCCTGGCTCCAGCTCAGGACTCTGGGAACCCCTCACAACTAGCTGGGATCAGGGTCTCTTGGGGTTTCCATCTCTGTGGTTAGATACTGAAACCAGGTTAATGGTGGATCTCCCAGGACCCATCTCATACTTCCTTACCATGTGCTTCCTTGGATGTTTCAGCCAAGATGTTCAGTGAAACGGCAGTTGGAATGTAATGAATCCCTGTCAGAAAACTTGGTGGGATGAACGGAGGCAGAGGAGTGTAGTATCCTTGATGGAAATCTCCACCTCCATCTGGAACCTGTGGAAACACACGAAGCAAATCATCTTCATCTTCCATCTAAAGACTCTCTCCTGGATACACCTCCATTATCAAACAAATATGTTTCAATTTTTATCTGTATTACATTTTTTTATCCATGTGGTGCCACGTCCACGCACGTATTGACACGTGCAAAACCTGTGCACAGTGTAACATGCTGGAACTGGGAAGCAGCAGCTTCTCAGACCATGTTTCAGCAAAACTGGCCTAAGTGCTCATCACCTGTTCTGGATCTCATTGGAGCAGCTGGTTTAAACCAGGAGCAGCCACGCTTTTTCTCTGTGGTTGTGGTACCCTGGCCAAGCCCTGATGCTTTTCCTACCCATTAGATTTGTCCTGCATGGAAAAAGAGAAATCTCCCAATTCATATCTGTGCCATCTACACTGGCACAACATGACCAGGTGCAAGTGTCCAACTGCCATCATTCCAAAAGGCTGCTGCAGAATTTAGCAGGATATAAATGCCCCAAAACGCTTCACAAATTCTGTCCACTTGGAAGTGTATGGGTTTGCTGTTGTGGGTTCAGGTCAGACTATTGACATCACCCTTTGCTCTTGTTTTCTTCAACGTAATATATCAAAATGTTGTGAAGTAACTGGTAAACTTGATGACTTTTCATGGGTACTTCAACAGAAAGGCAGCTAAAAGTAAAGGCAGCAGTATTAGCAGAGGTAACTAAAAGCCAGCTACTTACTGATACAGAAGCTGCATTCCCTGGCCCATAGTTGCTAGGAATGTGTCGGAAACCTCTCTGAAGTGGTATCCCTGGAGGTGGTGCTTCCCCACTGCTTGACTCACTGATGGCAAATCCCATGGGAAATGGGTGGTAAGGATACACCCCAGAACACCCAGGGTACACTTTCGAGGCCTCTCTCTCCAGGTATTCTGGGTTGACAGTGTATTCTGGAGGAAAAGCCCGGTGAACTAGGAAACAATGAGAAAAGAACAAACAAAAATATCCACGTAATTCTGTGGAGTTTTGTAAAAGTAGCTGCAGGGATAAATTCTACTCTCAGACAGGAGAATCTGGTCCTTTGGTTTCCTGCTTAGCTCCTCGTGAATTTATTTTGTGATTTTTTTGGAACTAAGGAAAGGTACAGCAGATGACACTTGTAACGCAGTTATTTTGCGTTCTTTTCTGCCTTGGGCACTGTGAAGCTTGTCCTCAGTAATGCACTAGCTGTAAATCTCTTTCAGAACATCAGCAACAGCCAAACAACCTACCTTAGGGCTTTTAACTCTAGCAGTACTTAAAACAAAATTCCACAGAAATAACACAAGCTCTAACTTTAGAGTTCTAATAATAGAGTCCTATCTGTCACTTCTTAAGTTAATTTACAGACGGGCTCAGTTTTAGGGTCACACATAGGCAACTTCAGATGCAGAAATCAGTTATTTCAGTTTTTATCTTGCATCTTCAATCTTACATGACCTCTCTGAAGTCTTAAAAAAAAAAGAGAGTGGTTATTTGAATATGAAAAGGGTCTCTCTTGTCTGCCCATCCTCCTGTTTGTGGAGAAGGTGAAGAATTTACATCAGAGTAGGATGACTTTAGGAGTAGTACAATTACATTATTTGTGCCTAACCTTTTTTGAAGTTGGTCAGGCTGTTAAAAATGTTATTAAGGGAAGGACTGACAGGCAACTGTACAGCTGGCATCATCCATAAACATAATTTTCTTTGGAAACAAAACTAAAAAAAGGAAGTTATTGACAGTAATCTGTGGAGATCAGAGACCTCTGAAACAAGTCTTTCCTCTGGGCTTCTCAGAACAACATTTTGTCTTGCAGTCTGCTAGCTCTCTGGAGCTCAGACTAATGACTATTGCAGTCAGCAACGATTTCTGTAAAATTATTAAATAGTAACAGAATGCAATTACTATAATAAATAGTAAGTCACATGAAAGACTCTATTAAAGGAAGCAATTTAAGAGGTGACAGACCACACAACTGCTCCACCTGCAAAATCTAGGCCCTCCTCTAAAATACTAAAGGCACTTTTACACCAAGTCATGCCAGCCAAGTTTAGTTTTTGCTACAGGAATTAAGGCCAAAAGGTCTCTTTATTTTACAGGGCTATCATAAAATGCTTGCTTCAGACACTGCAGCAGCACCTTCCCCATTTACCTGCCATCGCTGAGTTTTCTGCTGCTGGAGGCTTGTGCCTGCGAATTTATAAACAGTGAACCAGCACTGGGAGAAATATGCAAAGCAGATCCCGGTTTGTTCGCCCTCCCACACTAACTTCCCTCTCAAGAAAAAAGCCACTCGCTTAGGCTTCAGCCTCGCAAGGAGCGGCGAGGCCGAGCACGCTGCTCCGGCCCCGCGCTGCGAAGGGACCGTCAGTGCGGGCTGGGCATTCGACATGCCGGCTGAGCCCGCTGAGGAAGGAAAACGGGACAGACAGCAGGAATGGCTCTCGGGGGTGGGGGCAGAGCCTGAGGAATCAGCAGGTGCGAACTGCACAAGCGGCAGGGTTTGATAAAGGGAAAAGAGGAGGATGAACACACAAGATGCTGGGCAGGAGAAGCGGCTCTGGGGCCAGGTCCTTACCGAGGTCCCTGAAGGGAGGCGGCGGTGGCCCCCAGGACACCGCGCCTTTGCAGCTGCCGCCGTCGGGCTGGGCGCCCTTCTTCCCCTCGAGGCCGCAGTGCTCGGGGGCACCGTCCTCGGCCACCGCCGCCGCCGCCGAAGCCTCGCCCGAGGGAGCGGGGTCCGCGCCCGCCCGGGCCGGCGGGTCGGGCTCCTGCTGCCTGAGCGCCTTCTGCGCTGCCATGATCTTCTGCCGCTCGGTGATGAGCGAGCACTTGTCGCACAGGCACAGCTTCCAGCGGCAGTGCCCGGCGTGGCCCTTCACCGGCACCACGAAGCCGTGGTTGCGGCAGCGGGAGCATTTGGGTGCTCGCAGGGCCGCCTTGGCCGTGGCCTCAGCAGCCTCCATGGCCCAGCACTGCCAATTCTCCCGCCCTCGGCCCGGGGGCAGGGCCGCAGGGCTCTTATAGGGGTGCTGCCCCCACATGTAGCAACCCGGGCCCGTGGGGCAGCGGGTGGTGAACGCCCTTGGCCCCCCGGCCTCCCGTCCCTAGGCCAGGCAGGGCTCCCCTGGGGTCCCCCTGAGGCCCATTGGTGCAGCCTGGCGTCAAAGCTCAGCTTGGGGGGCCGAGCCTGCAGGAGCACAGGGCATGTGGCACATTTGAGTACATGTCCTGTGCTGGTGCACATGTCCTGTGCTGGTGCACATGTCCTGTGCTGGTGTACATGTCCTGTGCTGGTGCATGCAGGGAGGGGGAGTTTTGGGTGAGCAGGGAGAGAAATGCAGTGTCCCTTATTGCCCTAAGAGATAGTTTTCACTTTTGGCACTTTAACAATCTGCAGCCACTTTCATACCCCTCATGCGTTCACTTTTAATGTGCACGGGTTTTTAGTCCCGTTTTGTTTCCAATTTGCAGCGTGCTTCTCTTGATCAGGAGGAGTGGCTGCCTCGGCAGAAAAGAACCACTTTCATCATTCTGTTTTTCAAAAGAAGGTACTAAGATGAAGGTGGAAAGCATATGTCATTCGAAAGACCCGTCTCCTTTTCTCAGAATTCCTTATTCTCTGGAAACAAAGGCAGTCTTACAATTAGAAATACAGGAATGCTCCAGTTCTAGTATTGCTTAGAAAGCACTTGTTATTTGTTTCTGCTGGTAGCTGCAAACCCATGGTTTACACAGTAACCCATTTCAGGAGAAAACGTCTCACTTTGCAATGTAGACACTGCTGATTTTTCTCGCCTATACAATAGCTGTGTTTTAAAATCCTACGGTGCCAATAGCTGCTTCTACCTTAAAAAGAGCACCACAACAATTAACCACCAAGCAGTTGTGAAGCTTTCTACTAAGTTTCAATAGAACCAGGTAACATCTGCTTGCTCTGAAACAATTCTAACATGCAAAGGAGTGTGTTTCGAAGTCGAGCAGAAGTCCTTCCCTTGGAGCAAATAATCCTGCAAGAGCTGGGTACACCCTTCAACACCTTGGGGCATAAGGCCCCTGCAATAGCAGGCCCTTTACAGATTTGGCAACAATCTGGGTTGGCAACAGTCTCGTTTGCAGAGAGCAGCCAAGCCCCTGTGCCCTTGCAAGCCACCAAAGCTCAGACTTCTCACTTGGCAAAAGACCCAGTAGGACTTTGCACCTAAACCCTGCAGGTTTCCAGTAGGATTTTGCCTCTCGGGGAGATGTTTTTGTAAGTGCAATAGCGGCAGACAAGCCCGGACTTGCTCTTGAAAGCAATTCATACCCAAATCCTAAATGCACACAATCCCTGGACCACTTGGCACAGCTCCAGTCCCAGCCTGCAGATTTTACTATCCCAGTTGCAGATGAGTCTTCAGTAGCTGCTTCTTTGAGGGGGCTCTCAGCCATGCCTTTGCAGCCATGCAGTCAGGGATCCTGTGCAAGAGCAGGGCCAAACCTGCCCGGGCACAGGGCAGGTCACGTTCGTGTTCTGTAGGAGCTGGGCGAGGGATTGCAGGCACAGCAGCTCCTTCGGGGAGCAGGAGGCAGCAAGGCATACATGTCAGTGGAATCAGCTCCCTGCCCTCACTTGCAGGCAGTCTAGAAACCTTCATGTGCACGGCCATGTGTCCCTTACCATTTATTCCTCCTTTAGAAAGGCACTTGGTTGATGTGCCTTCAATAGAAGCTCCTCTTAAATGCAGTCTTGAAATGCTGCTTGCTTGTGCCAGGGCCTTGATGTTCCCGTGCTCATTCTAAACATTGACTCTGTATTAAATATAGAAAATAAAATAGTCCTAATTTTATGCTCCATATTTTTACTCTATCCTGAGAATGTGATAATTTAGCTGTAGAATGAAAGAGGATGGATGACATAATTTAAAAAACTGTAATTATATCTTTTCATAGATACCCAATCTGTGTTCATTTGGATACTTGAGCAGTGGGGGAGAAAGGTACATCTTCCTCAGTAATTTTCTATTCTGAGTCACATACTACTATTATTTGATACATTTACTCAAATATACTGAAAATTATCTCTTCTCTCTTTAAAAAGGTATACCAGCCATGGGCTGTAACAGTTTATCTATTAATTAAACCACAACTTTCAAACTCATGTGCATTTTTCTTTTGAACATCTTTCACCCAAACATTCAGGATTTATTATACTCTACATATAGTTTGTTTCAAACGTAACTAGACTTGCTTTTTATAGAAAAGTGAACATTTTACTTCGTTTGTGAGGTAAATCCTTATTTCTGGAGACTTATTTCTGCAAACAGTTCAAAGAATTCTGCTCTTCCAATCCCATTATGTGTTTGTATATATATTTGAATTAGCTTAATCACACACCATAAGCAAGACCATCACAAAGAGAAGACAGAACAATTTCAAAATACATTTTTGGAATGAGATGTAGACTTGCACATGGATGCAGCTTCATGTCTATTATAATCTTCTTCTTTGCTCATATTTGAAAGAAAATGAGGCACAATAGAGACTCTTTTCTTTAAAACTTAGTTTAGCAATTTATGTAACATATGGTGGGAGTGTAACATAAAGTGTGTACAGAGTTGTGTATTAAAATAGCATTTATAAAAATTATCATCCTGCCAAAATGAAAGGAAGGCAACCTGCTTACTTCATGTTACTGAAAGCAATAGCAATAACATCTCTACTCATTTCCAATTTCTGACTCATAAAGTGTGTGGTTTTGGTATGCAGTTTGCTTTGTACATGAAACAGCGAGGAAAAACAATGACTTAGCTAAAAGGGAACAAATCAAAAGATGGCCTTAAAAATGAATAGCAGAAAATTGGGTTTTGTTTTTTCCTTCTTCTCAGATTTTCCAGCTAACATTTTATACAGTAAATGTTTTTTGGCAAGGAAATTGTTCTGCTTAGATCTGACATTTCACAGAGCAACAGCGACATAATCAAGAAATTCGTTCAGTCTGAGATCTCCATTAGAAATATTTCCAAACTTGATTCAAAATACATGTTTTCTTATGCATAGAAATCAAGAGTATCTTTTGAATTTTTAAGGCATTCCATATGAAGATGAAATCCTCTGTTCAAAAATGATCTTTGTAGTTTGGAAGTGTCCATTATGTACTGCCGTAAGTCATTATATAAAAATTAATATAGTGATAGTATTATCAGCTCTTCTGCATTATAACTGCTTGGTAGGTTGTTTATGGCCATCAGTGAGGGTAGAATTGACAAAAGATTTACCTGCAGAAGCAGAACTGCCCAAGGAGGACTCTCACCTTCACCTGTCCCAGAATATAATTTTAATAAGTAGCCTATTTAGCATAAGTAGCATATTTAGAAGCTCCTTATAAAAAATATTAAAGTATTTCAAACATCCCCTGACTGACCTGCATTGGAAAAATCCCCCTTTTGCTGTTGAGCTGACACCAGCACACATCCATCAGTGCTGTCACAGAACTGCAGGGCTCAGCTCTGCTGACATGCCTATGAGCTTGTCTGATCTGCCCAAAGCAAGCCCACATGACAATGAATAAACTTCTTTGAGTCACTTCTGGAGACTGTATTTTCCACCCTTCTAATCAGTGTGAAATTGTACTGTAGTAAACATTTTTCTTAAAATGTGAGGAGAAGTGCAGCACAGAAGCAATTCAATATGATTAGACTGTATCTACCTTAAAATTTGAAATGGCTGAAATGTGTTTGGGCTACACAAGTTTTAAACCTGGTTAGAGTTAAGTTGTTTTAATTGATATAAACAGATTTACCTCTTCAATTCTCTTTCGGCATCAATTCCTTTATTTTAAAATGTTGTCTTCAGTAATCCAAACAGGAATTCCACCAGTGTTTTTTTGTTGTTGTTTTTACACAAGTTTTAAAAAGAGCACAATTAGATGTTGACTTTCATTTGATATATCAAAAAGGTGAAACTCTATGCTGTGATCAGAGAAAACTGGATGGAATTTATACATATTTAAAGTCTTAAGAATTTACAAAAGTTATATAAAGCACTTCTGTTTTTTTAACAAACACAACTAAAAGCTCAAGTACTTAAAATATACTTAAAATGAGGATCTTTTTAATATATAACAGGAAATCAGTTCTTAAATATGAACAGCAGAGACTTTATTAGTAACACTGCTGTTTGTTCATTGTAACAAGATCTTTCTTTAAGAGCAAAGCAATAGTCATTAAAGTGGAAACTCTGTGATCTGGTTATTTTATGAGTACCAGGAGGGTAAGGTGGACCAGGAGAGAAATGAGCTCCAGCAAGGAAATAAACCATGTACCAGTTTTTATTCTGTATTAACATACCTCTCATATAAGCAGGAAATAAAATGCATTAAGGGGAAAAGAATGAGACAGACATAAATACACACACACACAGATCCTTGCCTCAAATAAGAGATAGAGTGTTTAAAGGTCCCTATCTGGAAAAAAATAGATCCATGGTCCCAACCTCCTGTGGGAGTTGTTTGGTCAGCTTGCAATAAATAAGGATCACTGTATCATCGAAGTCTGACAGTTTGCTTATATTTCCATGTCTAAGAAACTTAATAATTATCCCTTCAAAAGAAATCATTTGTTTCTTTAGAAGGTCACCTTTGTGGGCATTAACAGAAAAAAAAGAAACTGAAAACCCAAAGAACAGTCCACTGTGGTAGTGCTATGGCAGCTGCAGGGGTGCCTTAGTTACAGCACAATTTTACTTTAGTAGGCTCCCAAATTTAGCGGGTTTTATCCTGGATACCACCAGGCTTGTCAATCACTCTTCTGCCTAGAGAAATAAACACATTTCTAATCCAGAGTCCTCATTCTCCTTCCCCTCAGCTATAGTTCTTGTCATATTATCTTAGACACAAAGAACAGAAAATCACATTTGAATTCTCCCAAACAGCACAAAAAGGATTTCATGCAGAAACAGTCACGCTCTGCACAGTAAGTAGGTGGCCCGTTTAGAGTCATCTTTGCTTAGCACCTATTTAGTGCTGAAATTGTCACATTACCTTGTCAGCAAGCCTAAAGCAATGCTAATAGATGGATAAGGCAGGAGACAGCTGAAAGACCACTACAAACATCAAGTGTACTTGCTGTGGGCAGGATTCCATTTGTGATTGTCAACACGGGCGCATATCCCACGTTTTGTAACTGCATTTCTCCACCTCACATCTGAATTAGATTTCAGAATATCTGAAGTCACTTAAACAATGCAAAATAAATAAAACCAGCTGTTTGCCATAATTTCTTCTTCTTTGGCCTGGACCCTTCACAGATACTTCAGTGAAGCAAATAAAAATTAAATGACCAAATAGTAGTTACTTATCAGCATAGCATGAAGGCTATCATCAGAATGTTTACCTTGGAGAGAGAACAGACAAGAATAGTGATGATTAACCTCTGGCATGCACGATAGAATTGGTTTCTGGTATTCACACCAATAGAACATCATCTGCTTTTTGAGGATGATTCTGGGAATTGATAAACTCCCAGTGAGATGATAAAGCTTCTTGCTGGCTCCTTAATCCCATATGTCAGAGACAAACTGTGGTTTGTAGTGGGGGAGAGAATACAAGCACCAGCAGTGATGAATTTGCTTTAGCTGATTCCAGCCAGGTGTACTGAGGGACGCTGTTCAGAAACATTCCTTCTCTTCTATGTTATTTCCATAAAATTTCTCTATGAACAATGACAACAGAATATTTCCAATTTAGTTGAACCTTCTACATTATATATATAGTATATGTAAATGTACATATGTTTGAGGTATATTTTCACAGGAGAGGACTTCTGCAAATATGAACATAAAAAGACGAGTTGAAATAATGCCTGCCTGTCTCCAAACTGAGAAAATAAAGCTCTCCTGCCCTGACAGACTGTCTTGCTGTGTTAAGACAAGTTGCATTTCTCTCTGTCCAACATGAAACATGTTGATGAGCTACCTCAGCTGGCTCCTGGAACTTCAAAGTCCACCAGCACAATGTAGAAAGTAAAAAGTGGAATACAAAATAAAATTAATGCATTGATAGGACATCGTCCTCTTTTACCTCCTTGATGCAACAAATTAGAAAAGGAGTCCACTTATTCAACAGTGGATGGCAAATCACCTGTGGCAGCAGGGATTATGGACAAAGAGGACATGAAAGTAGCAGACAACTGGCCAGCAGCTTTGACAAGTACAACTAGAAGAGGATGCTGGTGTGAATCTATAGTAAAGTATTTTCCCTGTGGAAGCAAGAGGGAAGCCAAAGAGGCACATTTTCTTGACATTACACACTTTGTCATCAGATTGTCTTTCATCACAATAAATGGAAATATTTGCAAGATAAGTTATTATGAAGCAAAGAAATAACAAAATCAGACAATAGGTTGTTAGCAGTATTTCCTTTGAATCTAAACCAAAACTGATTTTAAGTCAGGAAAGTTTAGTTTGATCAACTCCAGAAAACAAATAGAAAAAGACACCAAATCATCTCTTCAATTTCCCTGCAGCTGTGGGACCCAACTGTCACAAAAGGTTGCCTTTAGCTGCAGGGTTGTGCTGTTGGAAAGATTGACCTACACAGCAGCGGCTGCTCGGGGCAGTCCCTTCTTTAGCTCTTTCCTCAGCTGGCTGTTTCGCTGGGCGGCTGCTCTGCTCCGAGAGCCGCCTCTCCGAGGCACCATCAACTCCCAACAGCAGCAGGACGGAAGGAAAGGGCAGCCACATGCCCAGGAGCAGGGCAGGCAGCCTTCACCCATCCACACACAGCTGTGAGGAAGCTGCTTGGAACCTTCCAGACTTGTGCTTCCTGTGCCTGTTACACACACATGAAATAAAAGGAAATACAAGGTCAGCAGTGGTGGGAGGTCATTGCAACCTGATGGCTACGATGAGCACTGATCCCTGGGAATGATCCCTAGTAGTGGCTGGACGACAGCAGTCCTCTGTCTTTCTACATGTGTATGATCATCTTTAAAATAACAGCACCAGCAAGCACACACATTTTTATTTAAAATGAATACTGGAGAGTTGAAGTCTTACAGAAATTGCATGTCTAGACTGAGGGCGGGAGTTGTATTTCTGGCAGGAGGTGCAGTACACCTGCTCTGGCATTTCGGTGCCATAACCCCAGCACGAGGAGGCTGTTGCAGGCACAGGGTCCCCTCTGGGCATAACGTGCTGTCAGCTGAGCTCTGCCTTGGCCAACCTTGGCCCTTACTCCCAGAAATGTCTTTATACCTGAAAAAGAGTTTGCTTTCTAAGTTGATTGAGCCCACAAATTTCACACTGTAATCAGTTCACACACAACAGGACTGTTGTCTTGAGGTTTATTAGGATTCCAGTCCCTTAAGATACTATTCGTGTTTTCCATGGGCAATGACTCTGCTAATATTGACCTGGAACATGCTGTATTCCAATACTATATATACATTCTCATATATTTAATATAAGATCTATCTTCTAACATTTGATGAAATGAAAACACTAACATGACCACACATACTGAAATGAATTAACACATTCACATAATGATAAGCATTCCTGACTAAAGTGTGCATCTACAAAGTTTAATGAAATTGCACATTTACGATATTTATATTTTATTTTAGCATTCTTTACCTCATAACTCATACAAAACCAAACAAGTTTGATATTTTTGAGCACGCTGTGTTCTTAAGGTAGAAGCGTTAATGGTAGTTACTGTTATTTGCAGTTGGCAGAAACATTCACAGAATATTTACTGGCAGGCATCCAAAGGTTTCCTGGTCTTTAATAGAAAATCTGTACATGTCTGTACTGTACAAATCTGTACCGTATTTTAAATTATTAACCTGGGATAGAAGAGTAGATATAACATATTCACCAATTAGACACAATATCTATCTCTTACAAAAAGTACAAGTTATAAACAATGTAATTAATTTTCTTTGATAAAGGAACAAGATAACATCATAACTCAAATATTTGTGTATATTCTTAAATCAGACAAGTCTCAGTCAGTAAACAGATCTTAATCTTCTCTTTTCTGAAGTGTTATTTGTTAAGTGTTACAGTTATCTGTAGGAAATCTTATCTAAATGGGTTTCCATTACTGTAAAAAATTAGAGATTATCATGAATATTTGTCTTGAGGTCATAAATAAAGTGTGATTTATGGGTGATTACACAGGGCCAATAATTAGGCAACCATCCTTGCAAAATTACACATTTTAGTCTTGATTTATTGGCCACATTATCGTGACATTGATCCATCCTGCAGTCTTGTGGTTCAAAATGGTGAACTGGTGAATATTATGGATTGCTAGTGACTTGATAATAAGCCTGGGGAAAGAAGATGAACTATCTTCATTATCTCAGTAAGATAAGCTTTCCTGCTTTTATAGTGCTCTTCCACCTGTCCTGGTACTCACACATGGAGAAGGAAAATAAATATTTGACATGAGATTTCAGGAATGCCTTGTACAATTGTATGAATATTTTCATATGTCTATTAGCAATACCAAACCTAGAACATTTTAGGACTGTGTTCAGCTTTCCCACAGATGTCTTCACAGTAGTGACTCATAGGTAGCTTATGTTCAGCTAAGGTCTCTCTTCCGTGTTTGTTTTCCAAGTGCTGAGCTCCTGATGTTGGTTTTTCATACATACATTATATGCTGTTAAATTTCATTCCATTTCTGTTATTCCAGTTGTCACAGTATCTATTTCCTGGATGAGCCTTTAATCCTCTCCTGTGTTAGTAATATATCTCAGTGTTTGCTTTCAGCAAAATTTCATTAGCATACTCTTTTTGTGTCACACTACTGCAAGCATTAAATAAGAGTGATTCCAATATTGATTCTTTAAGAATTATAATAATACCCTCCCTTCAGACAGCCTTCCTCTTCTAGCACAACCAAGGGTTTTTCCTGCTTTAGCATTTTATTCACAACTTCCTTTACAGAAGCCTACTAGATATTATCTGCATCACTTTCTACTGATTAAAACAGTGGTATTGATCAACAGAAATAGATTCACTCAACCCACTTCACCTTTGGTAAAGTTAGCTTGCATTTTGTCCCATTTTCCACATTTTTCTACTTACATAGGTGTTTTTCTTAAAAAAAAACAACTCCTAAAGCCTTGAATATTGTTGAGGTCACTCTAATGTTTTCTGGTTATCCTTTTTTCCCCTTTCTGAAATCCTGGCAAGAGGTTTGCTTTTCAGTAGTGCTTTGCTACCAGTCAGCAGCTTTATTAAAAATCCTTGCTGCTGGACATGCAATTTCATGTGCCAGTTCTTTCAGAACCCAGGGACAGAGATTATCCTGTCCTTCCAATTTCAGTGCTTTAAGCTCTTTGAGTTTTTTTCCTACCTCACATATGATAATTTCCATTTCTATATCCTCATTCCATTTACATGTTACATTTTTTTTTCTGGGTAGTTTTATCTTAATTGCAAAGTGCCCGACAAAGCAATTCTTATTAGGATTTATTTTCATAATAAAGGTCCTTTGATAAGTCACAGTTCTATGTGAATTATTAGGCTTTGCCACAATAAGTAAAAAACCCATAATTTTGGGGTTTGTGGAGGTTTTTACAACCAATTCTACATATAAACTTTACTGTGAAAGGAAAGAAACAGTTACACATCCATGCATGTAGTAGTGCTGTGGCAATGTTACTACTCTCAGACCATACACTGTAGAGAATACAAACAGAGCTGAAAATAACCAGATTTATGAAGAGCAAATGGCAGAACTGAAAAGAAAACACTGCAATTAGATGACTTGCATGATTAGGGATTTCAGTCTGTTATCAGAGTATTTAATTCAGGAGCTTCCATTGCATCCCTCTGAGCTCCACAGGACAGAGTTAGGATTTTTGGGAGTTATAAAACTTCACAGACTAGAGTTTTGGGATTGTGAGTGGCTTCTCCTGGCCTAAAGTGAGGCATTTCCCAGGGTAGGGTAAGATTCTTAATAGTCACTAGACTATTGCTGTGATGGGGGCAGCAATTTGTCCTGTAAAACAGACAATTGAGAAACAGCCTGTTTCTTCTGTATTTGTCATATGATGATTGGCTTCCACCTTGAGCTACCTGTGCACTAGCTCTGGATACCTCCAAAGTGGGTGTGGGCAAAAGGCCGCTCCACCAGCCTTGGATTATCAGAGAACCTGCTGTAAAGAACCTTACATAGAGAAAAGATTAAATACAGGCCTTATAAGGAGATCCTGATTTGCTTTTTCTCAAATTGTGCCTGTATGTGATTTTCTGGGTGCAAATTATTGAGTAGCTTTAATGGAATGCACAAAATTTTTGTACCTAGCAAAGAGGAAAAAAGGAAAAACTGCAAGACTATGTACATTGCAGAAAATTACACATAAGTCTCAAAGTAACATTTAAAGAAATTATATTAAAGAGAAAAGTTCTTAATAATTTCCTCAGTTTGAACTCTGTGCACTTGTTTATAAAAAATGATGAAACAAAGTGTCTCCCTTTTACACTGGGTTCCATTATGACAGCGAGGTTCACGGGAAGAAAAGGATGAGAACAAAAAGGTGAAGAACAGAGCATGTGGTGAAGAAAGACAGACATGGAGTAAATGAGGAATAATTTAGAAAGAAAGTATGCATCTGGGAAAAAATGAAAGAGAGGGAATGAGTATATGTAGGAGGAGAAAAAAGAATGGAGGTTAGATATACAGAATGAAGTGAAAATGAGAGATATTGTGCTCAGGGTTTTCAGCCTGATTTAGATCAGTTCTACAGTAGATGATTAATAGAAAAATAAAATTTATGTGAAGACCTGAAGGAGGAGCGAATTTATATTTTCAATTTCTTTATGCTTATAGTAAGACTTCCAGATTATAGGAATGCATTGTTAATGAAATACATAAAAGTAAGTAAAAAATGGAAACAATAGACTTGTTGCTCAGAAAGAACTCCCCTCTACAGCTGGCAATCAGCAATGGAATGCTTTTTAACAGTCCTGGTCCTGTTGATACTTATACATACAATTTGGGCAGTGTTAAACCAAGCAGAAGCAAGGAGAAACTGGTTGATATCCATCTCTTTTCAGTGAAGACTATTAGAAACAAAAATTATTAAAGACAGGATCTGACCTTATGTGTGATCATTTTAGACTGACATAATGCAGAAGACTCTGCTTTGACTTTCCAATAGTGTAAAAAAAAAAGGCTCTTCTTATTTTAAAGAAATGGCACTACATTGGTATCAGTACTGTCGAGAGCAAAGAAAAACTCATGAAATAATCATACAAGTGTGTATTTCCAGCAGGGCAGAATCTGTCTCACAGATGTTCCTGTGCAGGCAGATGGCATGTAATACATATAATATATGTACAGACAGATACTCAGGCATAAATAGTGACTGTTAAAACCATAATTGGATTTCCGAGAACACTGAAAAGGAGAGTTTCAGTATATACTCAGTTATTTTTTTCTGAACTTTGGTGCTCCACTAAATCTTTTCAGGTCCTGACTCTAAAGACAGGAAATATCCTGGACTGTGGCAGTTTCTGAAAGACAAGCCTCTTTCTATGGAAACATGGAATGGGGGCACAGATTATCGGGAAATTTTAGGCAAAATGCTGTGGAGGAAACCACAAGGGTAGTTGTCTCCTCAAATTCAGCCCCTCAAAATTACCTGGGGCAAGCAGAGCTCCTGCTGTTCATGTTGCAGCTTTGCTGCCTGGGTGCCCGCACTATTCACTGCTCTCTGTGTCTGATCCATGAAAGCACAGATTAAACAAATGTAGTATTTCCATTTAAAGACAACAATGCTGTAGCAGCAGAAAGCTCTGCCTGCTGCCCGTGCCCTCGGTCTCCCTCATGGTGCTCCTTCCCGCCCTGCGGCCATGTTGCTGTGCAGAAGGAGGTTTGATGGCGGAGCACTCCCCTCATGGCCCTCAGCTGAGTCTCTCTGGTGTCTAAGGGCTAGTCTGTGCCTCAGGGCAAGGCGAGGGATGTTCTCATGAAAGCTTTCTTGCTCATGTGCAGGTTGGGGTTGCTGGGGGGTCCCTGCAGACCTGCCAGCCCAGGTGCTTCGGCAGGACCCTCCCTGCACCTCAGAGAAGAGGTTGAGGTGGGAAGAAGAACAGGGTCACCTCAGAGGGAACATGGAGCCCAGTGCTGCAGCTGGAGAGAATAGCTGTGTGGCATCCTTGGAAATGAAAAGTGCCCAGGAAGAGAGGAAGAAGTAGAAAACAGACACAGAATATGCAGTGGCTAAAGTGGGCATTGCATTCCTTCCACACAGGACATGAACCCGTCCTTCCTGGAGGTGCTGCCTCAGGGGGAGCACAACATGGCCACCCCAGCGAGAGAAGCGCTCTCACCAGCCTGGCAGATGGTGAAAGGCAGCAGTGCCCAGGAGGAGCTGGCACAGGCTGGGAGGATCCCAACCCTCAGGGGAAGAAGCCGCTGAGGAAAAGGTTAGGTTTTTTAACTAAGGAGGGGTTGTCTGAGGCTTTTCTGCCATTGAGAAGGTCTTGGCTACAGCAAAGAACCTGGCACTGTCATGGCGCCTACTGTTTTTGTACTACCTGGGGTTGAGGCAGCAGCTGGTGGCTGCTGTGGCTCATTTGACCACAACTCAGGAGCAAAAATGAGAGGGGTGGGTTAAAGCTGTGAGGTTACAGTCTCTCAAAAAATATGCATCCCGAAGCCCTTTGCTCTGCAGCCCGCCCTTTGGCCAGGAAGGTGCTTCAGCCTCTTCAGCACTGCGGAGTTGTTCTGTGCTGTGGTTACAAACTCTGTGAGGGTGGAAGGGCAGGGGCAGGAGGGCATCAAGGACTAACAGTCCTGGCATCATCAGCCCTGCTCAGGAGCCCCACACCCACAGCTTCATCCATGGCATTGCCAGCTTTTGTTTGCCAGCCAGGGCCCGCCCCGGTGGGAGCTGATGTGCTGCCACTTGCTGTCTCTGAAAACTCGTGACAAAATTTTGCTGTGTTGTGGATGGATCTGGATAAAGAATTCATGGAATGGGGTTGGGAGGAGGGGTGTGCTTTCTCGACAGAGTGCTGTTTCTAGAAATTCGAACTAAACTAGACAGCTCTGTCAAGAAAATGTTACGGGCTTCTGCTAGATCTTATTCCTTTATGCCAGGCATTTATGCTTTGTCTCTGTCACAGTGGCAGGTGGAAGTTTCATATGGATAAAAGTATTCTCGGCAAAGAATAATTAGCAGAATATTATGGATTAGGTAGGTGTTCCCTGTGCAAGGGTAGAACCAAAGCAAAACTCATGAGGAGAAAGAAAAGGCTGCAGTGATGACTTTGCTGTATTGCTGGTTGAGTTCTTAGTGACCTGTAAAATCAACAGAGCTTTTAATGTTTATGGTGCATTGGGCATAGTAATAAAAAAAGATGTAAATGCATTTGGAAAGAATGGAGTTGAAAGCACTGTTTCAGGAAGGACAGCCATGTCCAAAAGAAGTTGCTGCCTTGTGCATGCACAGTCTGTGTACATGGCCCTGGATTTCAGAGCACAGCACATGTGCCCGAGGGGCCCTTGGTTTACTGGGTCCTTGAGACGGCCGAAAATCGTCTAGTTAATGTCATTATTGATAGCGAAGGAGATGTACTTAAATTGCTTTTCAGAGGGGATAAAACACATAATTAAACATTTTTCAGAATTCTTTTTAATTATATGGAGTCTACTTTTTATCTTTTACTTGAGCCCCTGAATGTCTTTGCCTATATAAACAGACAATACAATTTTAATTAATAGCCAGTAAAGACCTCAGGATAGAAATAGAATCCTACAAAAAGATCTCTGTTGTGCTTCATTATATGAACAAATCTCCAAAGGAGAATTTTAATGTCCTAGTTTTTCTCTTTGAATATTCTTATTCCTCTGAGTAGAATCCAATCTGGACAGAAGTTGGTGCACATGATGACTGGCTGGGTCATTTTGCTGTCAGGTGTAACTGCACTTGCCTGTAGCATTCTTTCTCTTTGTTAGAAAAATGTTATATTTTTGATCCCACACATCCCCTTTTCTCTCTGTTGCCAGCAGGCTGTGTGCAGTGCTAGCACAGCCAGAGCATTTCCAGAGATTTTCCTGCAGTGAATCCCTCCTAAAACTCAGTCCAGCAGGGCACCCCAGGCTATGGAGAGATGTGGTGCTGCTGTCTCCTCGTTGTGTTCTGCAGTGATACATATTCCTTTCTGGGAACCACTCTTCACACTGTGAGCTATGTTCAAGATTGCAAATAACGCAGTTCATTTGGGTGCTTTGCTTCATGTAAACTTATAGGGGTGCAAGCAACTGAATTGCAAAATGAAGCAGCTCTTAGAACTTCTCTAATCAATGCAAGATGCCCCATCAGGGAGGTACAAGTCACATCACATTCATCCTTTCTCAAGAATAGGGAGACAGTAGGAAAAAATTGTCTCTGAATCTCTATATGCAGTCACTGCTTTGTCTCTGCACAGTTAATTTCAGAGAAAGCGTTTGTTCTTTCTGCCTTGTTTCCAGCGTTTGGATTTTCAGATGTGGTCTGTTTCCAAATGCCCTGTCATTCTTCAGACAGGTCTGATTTTCCTTGATCTCTCTGTAACAATCTAGTATAGTTTATTTGACAAAACAATTTAGTTCTTTTTAAAGAGAGCTGGCATTAAACCTATTTTGAGTGTTTTTCGTGCTGAATACCAAAGACAAAGGCTTGAGTGATTTCTATTTTCTAAGACAGAGTGCTGAATATCTTTTATGAAAACGATAATGGACTGAAGAACAATTACTTTACTCTGATACATCCCATTTAGTCCTACCGAAGTGAAGGTGGAGCTCTGTGAGTAAAATCTTATGCAATCTTGGCTTTCTCCAGAGAGAAGATCTATTTGTATTCGTTGTCTAGAGAAGCCTGAAAGTATGTGACAGATATTAATTCAGTTCCAATGTGCTCAGCCTGTGCAGCGCTTTCCTCAGCTCTGTCTGAAGGCTGTGGGATGGTTCCCAATAAAGTCGTGCCGCCTTCCCATCAGTAGATGGAGCTCCAAGATAAACCGTTCCACCCCTGAAGCATCGCAACCAATTAAACATGCAGCTGTTAAGAGACGGCAGTAATTACAAGGCTAAATGATATCCTGAAATAATCACTTGGGATTTATACTTCTTATTCCTAAAATCTTATCACACGTAGATAGGGGTTTTTTAGAGACAAAAATAAAATTAATTCTGTGCCTCTCTGCCAGATCTCTCTGGTGTCCTTCCAAGTGTTTAGGAGACTGAATGATAGCCTAAGTCATGCATGTACTCATGGCTTCAGTGTTTTTTCTTCAGCTGCCTGTGGAAATCCAGTTTATAGAAACCTGTATATGATAATGTGCTTTGTTTTTTGCCCTCTTAAATTCACTGCATTTTTCCAATATAATATGAACAGGTGGTTTTCCCACTTTACCATTTTGGTCCTTGGTCTCCCAAATTATGGTCTGTATTTAGTGCTATAATAATTGTTCAAAAATCTGACCCTCTACTTTGGTGTACTTTTCATTGTTATTCAAATTGTCTTTGACCTCTACCATTCACATATTTGCTCATTGTTTTCCAACAATATTTGTATTGTGACAGCAGTAGAAGATAAACTGTCACAGCACAAAAATATTTGCCTTAAAGTTATTAATAAATTGAGGATATGACAGGAATGACAATTTGTTTTATGATAATTTAAGCTTTGGTACAATAATTGTCAGAGAGATATAAACTAATTAGAACAGAGCAAGAAGATCTCCATGTAGCTTCTTTTCAGGCAAGTGAAATTGGGGAGAATTAGGAGGTTGTGAGAATAGGCCCAGTGTTTTGGAGATGAAAGACAAGATAAGGATTGACTCTTATAGGAACCATTGATTAAGTCTGAATTAATGTCCTGTTGTTCACGACGTGGGATGGGAAGTGCTGCTGGTTTTGTCTTGACTCCCTGATAACTTCACGAGGTACCAGTAAAGCCAAGGTTACTCTGTAATTTCTTTAGATTCTGTCTGAGTCCTGTTAGTTAACTAAACATGTATTTGCTTCTTCTGACATGTGAGAAATCCACAGAGAAGCATTAGCAATATTATATATTAATGTAAAATGAAATTAATGGTGATGTGAGCTAATAGGCTGTGCTTTGAACTTTGGCGGCAACAGGGAAGATTTCCTGCTTGTTCCCTCCACTCAGATAGAGGGATAGTAAACTCCAGGCAGGAATCTAGCATTGTGAATCCTAGCAACACGAATTGTTGAGATGATGAATCACACACCTTGGGGACCTGTTTCCATCTTCACTTAGATTCCTTCTGGTGGTATTCCCAAGGCTGCACCTCACACTGCAGTTTACCTTCCCTGTACCCTTGAAGGAGTGAAACCCAGTGTTGTGAGAAGAGTAGATTGACAGTGAAAATGTTCGGACACTGATTTATTGTGAATATTTCTTGGAAAGGTCATTCATTAGAGTGCACAGCTGTCAGTGAAAGTTGAGATAATGTTTCATCCCATGGGAACAGTGCAGAGATGTGGAGGACAGAACCCCTTACTTCACTCCCTGCCCCACCACGCTGCAGGCGAGCAGGAAAATGCAGATGTGTGTCATCCTATGAGTCTCTGCTGCAAAATGGCTGTGGTTTAGGGGACCAGCTCCCCACTTCCACTGATCTTGGGATGCTGCAGAGCTGGTGCCTATAACGAGCTGAGCGTAAGCTGTGCTTGCTGGAGTTTTGCAGTGGAAATTTTCTCTGAGGTTCTGCAGAGTTCACCTGCTGCAACCTCCCTGCAATATTCATGAAAATGTTTGGCTGAGCTCGCGAGGCTTTGTAAATCCCCAAGGGATCCGCATGCAGGATTTCCATTGATGCCACTCACAGTTAACTTCCACCAAAATCCTTGAGAATCCAAAAATAAAAAGACCTCAAAGGGGAAGCCTTTTAAAAAAAGGAAATTAATTGGGCAGAAAAAGCAAAACACCTTCTACTGTTTGAAAATTCAATTCCATATAACTGTAACCCTTGGTACTCAGAGCAGCAACTTTAATCAGAACTGTGGCTGATTTTTTTAGCAATGTTTTCTGCTGCAGTCCAGCTTTGCTATTAAAACCCATTCTTCCATTATGCCTTGGAGGAGAGATGGCTCTGTTGGGAATAACACAAAGCATGTATATTGGATTTCTTTTTTTTTTAAAAAAAAGAGGTTAAAATAGCAATAGAAACCTCATCAGAGAGCACTGGCTGGGGAGAAGCTTGCAGAAGCAAATAGCTCTTGGTCTTGCCTTCAGTGATTCAGTCTCACAGGTGGTTGTCAACCCTTGGAAACACTGTCAGTGATGATTGTTATTTTTAATTATTAAGGTAAACACTGTAAGTTAGATGAGAGCAAAGAAGTATAGCCTGTCAGTTAAACTGATATCTGAAATGCATTAATGGTGAAATTTCCATCTTTTGAAATCCTTTGGGATTTTTTGAAAGAAAGGACAGACACATATATGTTGAAGTTTAAGCAGAGAAGTTTTATGATTTTGGTAAGAAAGGGCTATGGAACACAACTTGAATTCTTAAGCCAGCACAGGTGAATTTGACTGTGAACTCCCATGATCAGAGCCAGTTCGGTCTCCCCGTACCTGCTAAACAGCACCTATAGGGAGAAAACTAGATAGTGAAATGCTTTCTATTTAAAACATTCATTGGCCTTATTAGCCACCAGAGTGCTTGTAACAAATGTGGATAGAGCCTTTCCCAAATCTTCGTTCGCGAAGCCCAGCCGTGATGGAAACATTTAGCTCCTTCAAGTTGTCTCTGGTTGCATGAAGTGGAGAAGTAAGCTGAATAAGAATGATATCAAGGAGTTTCACAGGTAAAAAGGAAATACAGAATAAATCAGGAGTCTCTGACATTTCCCTTTCCACTCGGTGTAAACCAGCAGAGTAGCAAGCACTCATTATAAGCAGTGCTTTAGGAGAAGTTCCCCTGGAGAGACACTGAGTGTTCATTTTTTTCATTGCACCACCTGCCCCAAGGCCAAACCCGTCCAGAATTTTAAACATGCAGTCCCAGGCAAAAGTGTTAAAACCAGCTACAGCTTATTTAGTTTTTCTTGAGTAGGAACAGTTTGCTTGCAGACACTGACGTTTCAGGGAGCTTGCTCTCATATGTTTGTTAACGTGAGTAAAAAATCTAGTACTGAGCCAAAGTCTAGCAGCAACAGGAGGGAAAGGCTCAGGGGAGGGACCCACGTGCTACTGATAGAAGGAAAAATGACACTATATACCATATCCTTCATTTTACACCCTTTCAGCAGGATCCCCAGGCATGGAATGCTCTCTGGCCAGGAGGCAAGAGAGGCGAAGGGCTGAAGCACAAAAAAGAACTGTCACTCCCTCTTAATGCTTTGCCTTTCTGCAGCCTCTGCCTGGGAATCCTGGAGCCTTCATTTGTCATCCTTCAGGACTCCAATCTTTCCCTGGAAAGGTTTCAAAGGAATTAGGGAAGAGCAAAGTAATAAGGAAACAAATCTAGCAACAGAATTCCAGCTCCTCTCATAAACTGCATGCTGGGGTAAGCTTTAGCTGGAATTTCAAGGCAAATGTTAATGGTCTGATAAGAGTTAGAGTCACAGGAAGGTTTTTTTAATGGAAATAGCATTGATAATACAGTGAATGATTCAGGAAATGATCCACTTTAGACTAAATCTTCAAAGATAGACAGGCTGGGCTCATTTACTGGAGAAACCGCCCATGTAAAATAATATGCCTGAAATCTCTCTGACCAGGGAGACAGCTTATTTCAGAGATAGTCATCCAAGACCTCAACGAGTGTAAATCAGCATAGCTCGACTGATTGAGTCCTGTGAAAGCATAATTGGGTAATGTATCCCTCCACTCCATTTCTTGGAGAGAGGTAAGGACAGATCCAGTTCTTGTGGCGAAGAGGACAGAAACTGTGACAAGTACTAATCTACAGGAGAGGCATAGTGAATGAGAAATAAATTCATCTGTCAAAGATTCAAAACAGTTTGGAACAATAAAAAAAAAAGCAACATAGCTGTTCATTTTCAAGAAAGTGTCATAAAAAGCCTGATCAAAAACTCCATCCCACTTTGCAGTACAAGAGATTAAGTAAAATGATACCATTTTCACTAGAAAACTGTAGGGAGAAAAAATCAGAAGACCTCAGCTCTCGCTCTGCGGAGTAATTACTAAGAGATACCTTGTCAATAGCTTTGTTCTGTCAGAGATGGAGATAACTCGTACAGAGATACAGCCAGACTGTTTGGCTAGACATCATTAATATAAACCCCGTAATTTAGAAACTACCTCTCCAGGTTCCCTGTCCAGATAGAGATCTGGTAATGAACCACGATTCAGTTACATTCCTAATCAGGAAAATGTCTTTCAAGCTGTATTCTAACTGGGCAGTGTTTTGCTGCCTACGTCCCAAAGACCAATTAAGCATTTTGTATGCAGCTATGCTATAGATAATGAATGTACTGTACAAATTAAATCAATTTTGAAGAGAAAAATAGCTTATGCTCTGCTCATTCCAGTAAAAAGCCAAACTGTCTGATTCATGGGACCTCTCTAAAATGGAATCCTACAGGGAAAAGAGCAGGGAATTTTAAGTCTGGATGGCAGCATGAGAGTTAGTGAGATGGACTATTGAAGAAATTGGTGCCTAATCTGATTTTGCAGCATGTCAGTCACAGAATGCTGATACCACAGATTTTAATGGCCCTCCACCAGAGAGAGATTTGGCCAACTTAATTCAGCTGGAAGGTCTGGAAAGGGTGAAGTCCTATCAGTAAAATCTGAAAATGGCTGGGAAACATAAACTCATCCACTAATAGAAGGCAAGACTTTGTAACCCTCTTCTTTCATCACAGCCACATGGGTCTACTCCAGACAGCTTTTTTTACCAGGGCTGAACTCTGCATTAAAATCTTCACTGCCTGAGTTTAAATTAAATCCTCTCCATCCTGGCCAAGAGAAAATACAGAGGAAATCCTAAAGCAAAAGTATTCAAATAGTTCAGAATCAGGATAAAGTCCAACCTCTGCATCAGACTTCAAACAGTGAACTACTATTTTAATAAATAGCATTTTTCAGGAAGATCAGTAAAAATCTTTCACAATGGTTCTCTCCTGATATAAGCAGGGAAGCCATTTCACTTCAGTTAGAGAAGAGTCATCCTAGCAGCATCTTAATATTAGAACTTAATTGACATCAGACCATTAATCAGTCCAGGTTTCTCCCCAAAGATAACTGGGTTTATATCTTGATCCTCTAAAGATTAAAAAGAATGTGTGCAAAACAGAAGGAAAAAAAGCTATTTGTTTATGCGTGTGAAGGCTTTTTGTTGCCAGATATTTTGGAGCATCTTATTTTCTAGGCTGTTTCCTGATGGCTTGAATTCTGATTACTTATCCCCAGGAAGTCAGTATGATATTAGTTCCACTGATCTTGTTGACTTTGCTTTCATGTGCAGCGGGTAACGCTGGGGAAAAGCAGAAAGGATGGAGTCATTATGGATTCTGAAAGAAGTAAAAACAAACACCCACCACAGAACACTTGGAAGAACACAGGAGACCCTGCAGCACAGTTCTGCTGTAACAACCCACTCATCCCCACAGGCTTTATCTTTTTGAGTGGAAAATGTGCTTGGCAATACAGACAAGCTTGTGTGAGAGGGGCACACTGAGCCTCCAGGTAGAGGTAAGTCAGTCAGTGCTTTCCAGCAAAAGAAAAGACAACTAGGAAATGCACAGTGCTGGACAGAAAATCCTGACAGATTCCAGTTCCCTGATCTATCCATTCTTGAGGGAAGTGTCAGTCCAGGTAAGCATTGGTCTTTGTCCTCATGTACTCAGTCCATATTTGAGTTTTATGAATCATCTGTAGAATGGGCAAGATCTGCAGTGGGATTTAGATACTGGAAGCTGCTACTAGGTAGATTTAAAAATATTTCCAGGCCTAGGGAAAGGAGATACTTAGGTCCAGTGGAAGTCAGGCAGGACCCTGGAACAAATTGCCCAGACAGGTGGTGGACTCTCCCTCACTGGAGATATTTAAGAATGGTCTGGACAGAATTCTGTGCCCTCTGCTCTGGGATGGCCCTGCCTGAGCAAGGAGGTTGGACCAGATGATCCACTGTGGTCCCTTCCAGCCTGACCCATTCTGTGATTCTGTGATTCTGGGTCTTTCCTACTTGGAAAAGCATGGCACTAGATGCATATCTCTGTGTTGTGAAATGGTTTTGAAGGTCTCATCCTTGTTTTGTTTAGCTCACACTGCCAAAGCCCTTGTTCTAAACACTGCAGCTCCCAGGCTGGACTCATGAAATATAAGTTAATACAAGTTGATTAGGGAAGTGGCCAAAGGAAATGGAGATGTCTGGGATTTTGCTTCCTTATTATGCCCTATAAGGTGTAGCATATTTGATCTTTTTCGGCTGTGAGCTCAGCACTGCAACTCCTTATTAAAGAACTGTTCATCATTCCTGAAGCATCTAGAGATTTCTTGGCATGAGTAGGTTCCTGTCTCTGATGAGGCTGCTTTGTATTGCAAGGGAAAATCTGTTCCATGTGGTTTCTTCTTCAGTTTGTTATATGGTAGCAGGCTTAGACAGAATGCAAGGGAGAGAACAGGAGCCCTGGTGCTCAGGGAAGAGCATGTGGATGATTTTGCAGATCCTCCAGGTATCAATCAAAGGAAATGCAAAGATTTTGCAGCAAAACCATGCCATACAAAACTAACACATGAATGGAACCAAGGATGAGGAATACAACTGTTACTAGACAGTTTTCCCTATGCAGTGCTAAAAAACTAAGGCACTGCCACTGAAAAAGCAGCCAGGGAAATCAGAGAGGGAAAACATGCCCCCACATCTCTGCATGTTTCAGCCAGTGGAGTATCATTCCCAGCACATGCAGGTAATTGCTATTTCCCAGCACTCCAAACTACATTAGTGTTTGCATTGATGCATTTGCACGTTGATAGCTTTGCACTGATGTCCTCTCAAAGCTGCATTTCCCCCAAAATCTAATATTGCAAAGGAGAGACCTGCTGAGCTGTGCTAATACACAGCTCTGCACACTCAGGTGCTGGCATTGGAATGACCCATGGATGATCTTATTGGCTAAGTGCCATGGGAAGAGATTGAGTGCTCATTTCATGGAACCGGAGGATGAAAGCAGGTGTCCAGGCTTTGATCCTTGTATTTGACAGCTGGATTCATATCCCATCACAAAATCTCTCTATTACATTGGCATCTCCCAGTGAAGCAAAAGCTCAGAAGGACAAGGGCAGAACTTCATATGAGAGGAGAAATATGAAACAAAGACAATAGAATATTTTGCCTGGCTAACATGCAGATGCAGAATAATTGGATTTGGATTCAGAATAGCACCTCTAAACCCAGGACTGAATGATCAGGTGTTTTGAGGGCTGACTTTTCCTATCTCAGCCTGTCAAAAGGGCTGAAGCAGGCAGGCAGGTATATGATCATCCCTACCACTGCAGGTACAGCAGCTGTGAGGGAAAAACTGAATTTGTGTTGATTTGTACTCACAAACCCTCCCCTACCTGATAGGGTTCCTCTGCTGAATCTAACAGGAATATTTTTATTTCCTCTGGGACATGATTTAGGGCTCCTGCAGAATTCAGAACATCTGTGCAATGGGAAAAAGAGAAGGGACTGTACAAAATGCTGGGAAAAGGCAGAGTTAGTGAAAATAAAGCTGAGTGGGGTGATAGTGATGTGAGGTATATAAGGAAATGCAAGCATGACTCTTGTTAAGGCTGCAATCCAGAGCTTAATAATTTGTACTTCTCTCTTGTGTTTAGTGGTCTTTTAAAACTCCATTTCTTGGGTTAGCATCAATAGAGCTTCTTTTTACCAGTTTCCCAGTTTATAAACAGTACTGGTACATACTGGCAGTTACACAGGACTGAAAGAAAATCTGGAAGAATACCAATACATTGCTAAAATAAGGATTTTTTTTTGATGAGCACTATGGGTCCCCATATCCTCTATCTTATCCCACATACAGATCATTCTATTTTCCTGTAAAAGATCCAAAATCTTTGCCAAGAAAGGACTCATGAACTTGCGTGGAGAGGCTTTGTCATTGGTCAAAGACCTTTAGTAAAACCAGAACGAGTTTTCTTGCTCCGGACCAGGACAGTTCCTGTAGAGAAAGCTGTTAAAGACAAACATGATGCCTGATTTTTTTCAAATGGAGAAATACTTTTATTAAGGAGGGCACATAGTTCACAGGCAATGTTATTAGGTGTCAATTTTTAGGTGTCTCATGAAAGTAATAAATAGTTTTTAGCAGCAAGTGTGCAAGTAAAGGACTGCACCAGGGCAGTCCTCTGCAAAACAAAGCAACAAATACAAACCAAAAAATTGCAATGTTGTACAGCAGCTCCTAAAGGGTCCTGTCACTGTGGTTATAGTCAGCCAGGTGGGATTGCAGAGCACCTGGAGCTCCATTTGCACATTTAATGTTGCTCTGCTCTGGCACAACAGCAGTCCTGGGGCAGAGCCATCTCAGGGCATCCGTGGCCCTGCCTATGAGAAGAGACAGTGAGTGACAGGGAGGCAGTCGCTGCAGAAATCCCCAGCATGGGTTTCTTAGCCAGTCATCCCTTGGGAAATATGCACTCTTACTGTAAGGGTGAACTCGTGGGATTGAAGTTCCTAGTACTGGCCTCTTTTCACCAACCTTTCTTTCAAATAAAATAAAAATGACAGGCAGTCAGCCTAACTCTATATTACAAATTTGTGTGGCTGAGGAAATACTGTTTTCTCAAAATTAAAAGGCAGAATCTTGACTAATTTTTTTTTGCCACCTAAACAGCTTAATGTCCTTTATTAAGTTCTTTGTGTAGAATATAGACACTAGTGAAAGAGAGAGAATAACTGAAAAAACATTCCAGTTGTGATACAATGATAAACTGATAAATCAGTCCATGAAGAGCTTCTAGAACCACAAAGCTGTTAATGCTACAGTGCAGCTGAAATTACATTATTAGAGAGTAGATTTGGCTGCATTCTGCACAGGAGAGCCTGAAACAGTCAAAAAACTTGTGTACTTACCTATGGCTATTACCTATGTTAGGTAGTCATTAAACATTCTGATGTGAATTCTAACAAGCAGTATCCTGTGAAAGGAAGAGATCCTTTGGTCGTGTGGGGCCTGGGGAAGAAAGATTTTACAGACAGTTCATGTGGCAAAGGCACAAATGGCTTTTAATCATACAGCTTTTAATTCAGTGGCCTTCTCTGCTGATTTCTGGTGTGAACTTCAAAAAGCCATGGCAGGTTGTTCTGAGAAACCCTTCTCTGCCTGGCTGTAGTAATTCCTGCTGGAGGAATTACTCCTCTGTGCCTCACCTGAGGAGTCCTCAGAGGTGCAGCAGTCACGGTGTCTCCACACTTCACTGCCCATGGCAGGCCCTGATCTCAGCAGGAGCTTGATGTGTCACTCAGAATGAAATTTGTAGCCACCAGCTTTGGGGAGCGTCTGTGGGAATGGGCTGACCTTGTTTCATCCCAAGGCAGGGGTGACATTCAGTACTTTCCTTAAATGTACGTGATACAGAGCAGAGGCAAGTGGTGACAGGAACTTACTTCCCTTTGGGAAGAAGCCTTGATTTTTCCCTTCTCAGGAGAAGCCTGTTTAACAGAATACAGACTTCTCAATCATGTGTGTAACAAGCTGCTGCAACAACTGCCAGGACTTCAGTTTCCAGAAAAAGAGAAGAGGCTGCTTTTACTGATACAGACTTGCAAGCACAGGATTTTCCAGGGTTTCTGTGCCCCCTCCCTCATTTTGCATCCCCTTTTCACTGCTTTATCTTAGGTTTGGACTGACAGCATCACTGGAGTGGTCTGGGGACAGTGTGTCTGTGTTCAGTTCTTTACCTGGAAGACCACCATGTCAGCACATGATTTGCAAATGTTGGTGCCACAGGAGTGCCTTGGGAAGGGCTCATCAGTATGCACACGGTAGCTGCTGAGCACAAATATGTATGAAATTTTGATCACTGGTATTGAAATGGTGATCCTGAATATAAATTAGGAGGCTTCTAAATACATCAAATTTCAGTTAAATGAAGCCAAGTAAATACTGCATTTTAAATTTATAGTTGTCTTCCATTTTAAAAAGGGAAATCTGATGTTAGTTGGTTCTTCAGGCTAGCTAAAGCCCTTTAGGGAATGTAAAAAACACATTATTAACAGAGACATTTAAATTTGAAAAATAATTGCCTAGGCATAAGCAAGACTTTTATCATGCATGTGAAGCTTTTAAATCTTTAGATCTTGTTGAGATATGGCAGATAGGATATAAAAATGCTTATCTGTGCAATACCTTTCTGCTCAGGGAATAAATTCTCAAATAAATTGACTATCCCAAACGAACAAAACCCCCTAAACAAAGAAAGAATTCACTGTATCTTGTTCCAGCTACCACTCGTGAGGGCTTTGTCTTTACAACTTGCTTGGTATGGCAGCTCTGTGAAAACCATTAAACCATCAGACATTTTCATCTTCCCCCAACATTAAAGAACAAGAGAGATTTCCCATCATCAGAGATGCAGAAAAACCAACATAATTCTTTCCTCAACTGCCTTTGCACAGGAGCTGAAATGCACCTTCCCTTTGGGTTGTCAGCTGTAACCCTGTGAGCAGCTCTTCATACAGTCAGTACAGAACCCCACAGAGGGAGACACCAGTAATCTATTTGTTTTGCTTTATCAATCCTCATCTAGCAAACCTCTTTAATTAACTACCTCTCTAACAGAAGCTTTTAATTCAACCAGTGAGAAGCACACAGTGTGTTAGTACTGCACATGTTCAAATCACCATGATGTAAATATTTGATTAACTTTCTGTTCATCTTAAGCCAGTCTATATTTAACACATCAAATAGTTCTGCTTTAATTGTGCAAAAAGAGAATACAATGAATAGTAAAAGAAATAATGGGAAAGCATGTCTAAAACTCAAAATCAGTGGGGAACAGAAGTTCAGAAGGTGGTGCATTACTGGTAAGTATTATCTCAGTCTCTAAGATAACAATGGTACAAGATGCATCTGTGAAATTGAGGCACTATCTGTGAAAGGACAGCTATTCAGAAATCTGATAAAGATGATTTGGGAGAACAGTCAAAGGTACATAAAAGAACACTAATTTCACTCTTCTCCACACAGGTCAAAAATATTTGTCTCGTCAAAATTGTGGATAGACAGTTGTCAGGCATTGATTGATTGTTTTTATTGATTATATCTATACAACTAAATTTCTGAGCCAACCAAACTGAGAAGCTTTTCTTTTGCTGTAACTTCACAGTTAAATGCTAAACCAGGAGCACATTAGAGGTACCAAAATACAAAACACACATTGCTCCATGTGCAGTGCCAGCCTGTGGCAGCACATATGGCACCACATGGGAACACCAAACAATATACTGGGGCCCCAGGGAGTCTGGAGGAAGTCAGAGGGAACACAAGTAGGTGACAACAATAACATGCAGTGTAAGAGGAAAGTGGAACCAGTGGAGCATGAAAGTGCATCCATTCCCCCTTCTCTCAGGGTGGAATATGGAATACAGTTGAAAACAAAGAGGATTGTCTTCAGCAGATCCATGGCTGTATCTAAGACTGTCATGATAACTACAGCTGTTGGTTTGTTAGTGTTTGTGTTCCCATCCTGAACTTCTGTGGATGCTCAACATCCTCTGTGATTCTGAAATGGGAAAATATTAGAAAACCACAGTGATTTCTGAGGAGCCCAGCTTTTACCCACCCCAGACTGTACAGCAGCAGGTCAGAGCTGTGCACCAGGCCTACTACTCTTCCAGGTAAGCTGCACTACAAATATTTGAAGTAGCTACACTTACAGTTTGACCACAAAGATAGTGGCTCTATTTCACAGATCATCTTGTGCCAATGTTTTTTGGAGCCTGAGAGAATACTGCAGCTTGTTAAATCCCCAGAGTCTCAGGTAAAGTCTTATTTGAAGTCCAGTTCATGCCAGTAGTAAGATTCTCTGTCATGAAACAGAATTAATACCTTTGAAAGTTCACTTTCAGGTCATTTAAAAAAGACTTGGAAATGACCTATACATAATAATCTTGATTGAAAGGCAGACCTACAAATTAATTAATACACAGCAGGACATGAGGCTAGGCAGGTGTATCAGGTTATGGAAGACATGATTTTTATTTTTTTTTTTGCAGTGCTCTCAAACCACTTCTAATCCTCCACAACCTTTGCAATCACCTAATTTCATCGGTTTCAGTGGAGTTGCTCCACTTACACGAATGAAATAAGGAGGAGTCTCAGGTGCCAAGTTTGCACTGGGAGTCAGGGCAGAAGGTTGGATCACAGTCAGGATCACAGTCTGTCACTTGCTGTGGTGGGGATAAAATGAAGATGATGTCAGGCCAAAGAGACAGTTTCCAATATCGATCTTAAACCTGAGGATTTAACAAGCAGCAGTTAAACACATTTTTTTTCTCTATAAGAGTTCTACAACAAATGGGACTGAGTTCTGATGCTGAGTATCTGGTCTTTGTGATATTTAATTTCCCAATATTTTATGACAATATATTTCCTCTCTCTAGTTGGAGTGTGTGGTTATAAGTGAAATCAGCAGCCTTTCAATAGATAAATTATTTTGAGTGGATGAAAATCATCCCTCCAAGAGACAAGTACTTAAAAGCACAAATCCTATTGAAAATGAGGAAGCATTGCAGACACTTTGTTCTAGCCCTAGCAGAGGATCTGATATATATTTCTATGAGCATTTTTCTCTAATAATGATAATATCTATACAATCGGTAAGCATATTTAAGAAAAGAAGGTTTGGAGAAAACTAACAACACTTCAGTGGAATGGCATTTCCACCTGCAGGTGTCATAGTTAATGTCTTATTGATAAGATGCAGGTCTTGCTGACTACCACACGTATCCTTTGCTTCATTTCATTTGCAGACAGCAAGAAATCCATTGCTCACATTTTTCTCTTGGCTTACATCTGTCTAAGGCGGCATTCTCAGTATGTAAGACTGTAGTAGTGTCATCTCTCATATTATTAAGTTGATGGCTAAATGCCTGATCCTGTTTTCAAGCCCTCTCAGTGGGCACAAAATTTTGGAGGTACATGAACATCTGGAACTCTCGAGTTAAGAAGGAAAAACTGCTGATCATGTGCAAAAGCAATCAATTATTTTGTACCCCTTCCCTTCTCTTCCCCGCAGTGCAAGAGTGAAGGTGCAGACTGAACAATGACACAGGTCACAGAAATGTTTGTGCACAGAGCAAAGTCACACTTGTTTCCAAAGTTGCTTGGATGGAAATCTGAAAACCAGTGAAATAGTGGGTTTACCCTCTCCAGTGAGTCAGCATCTATTCACTTAGAGCAAACTTCCCTTCTCTGCAAAGACCCTATATTTCCATATCCCTTGGGTACAGTATTGGCCTTGCCAGTGGGAGTAAATGAGTTCTTCTCTTACTTTGATTCTAATTTATAATTCACTGACTCAACTCACTGATCACAGCCATCTTTTGTTTCTTTCTGGGCATCAGAACTACTCCTTGCTCCTGTGACACTCCTGTTAACTGAATCTTTTTTGCAATATTTGTAGAAAATAGCTTGTATTTTTGATGTGGGCATAAAGAGAAGTTTGACTTGAGGTACAAAATGGAAAATTAGGAATGGGGACCTAGACTTCTGCCATTGATGGATAACTTGATGAAACTGCTCAGTGGATTTTTGTATTTGTATCCCCGTCTCTCTAAATCAAAACTGACAATGGTAAATGTACAGAAGCATATTTTGTTTTTTTTTTTTTAATTCATATAAATGATAAAGTTAGTTACTAATGTTGTGTACTTTAATACCATATCATATCTCACACCTATTTTTGAGAATGTCAAAACAAGAATGAACTTTGTGATGCATAAAATCATAGGCAGAAACAGCTCAGTTGAACAAAGCAACGATCACTGCCATGTACAAACATGAAAACTGCCCTGAGGATGCCCCTTAAACACAGCATTGTAAGAAATGCTTACAAATTGAGTTCTCCATGTCACTAAAGTCTACTGCTACAAAATATGCCATCCCTCAAAGCAAACTGGAAAGATGCCTTCTGGCAGAGTGGAATCACTTAAGAGTGTGGGGATGGATCACACCCAGCCAGTGAAGGACGACAAAGAAACATTCTGTGCCCACTCTGGGTCACAACTGGTTTCCTATCAGCCAGCACCTTCAGAAGTCTTACATATTTTCATTAGATTTTCTTCCACTGTAAATTCTGTCTTTAGTCACGTGTGGAACTCCAATTCCATATTTGAGAAGTAGATCTGATGTGTTTGTTCATTGCTCTAAGAGTACAGTTACTGAGGCCTTGCCTGGTTAGGGCTCTTCCTTCTCCAGTGTTGGCTTCATGCAAGTATGTGTGAGAATGTGTAGGAAGAGAGCAGGTAGGGAAGAGGAAGAGAATGAACAAATAAGCATCAGTCCTTTCTTTAAATTATATTCTCAAAAATGCCTTGATATCTTCAATTTTTTTTTTTTCAGTAGTATAGCTCCTTTCTCCAGAGTTTTCACCCTGCTTTTTACAAGTATTGGAATCTTATTTCCCCCTTCATAGAGACAGAAAAATTGAAACAAATGCAGTTAATGACAAAAGTTATTCTCTAATTTCTCTGTTTGTTTTTCTTAAATAGTTTTATTCACCAAAAATATTCCCTTCTCTAATTCATACATCGCAAAATTTCTACCTACAAAATACCTATTTTAGCATGGTTAGAGTCGTATGTTGGCCTTAAAGTGTAATTCTTTAAGGTGCAGGGACTGAGTCATTTGCAAAAAAAGCACCCAGGTGAACTGCCAAGTCAAGATTCAATATATTAATGCCATCTGAGGGGGACTTTGAAAAAGATAATTAGCCATCCTTGTTCCTGGATTTATTTCTGTTTGAATCTGTACATTCACGTATTTGGAAGTTCTAGGAAAATTTAGTTACAGGTTTTGCTTTTCTATTGCAGCAGTAACTTATCACAAAGTGATATTTTAAAGCGGGTCAGTAAAACTTTGATCTCAAATTTTCAAATACAGCTGTCTTCTGTCTGACATGCAGTAACTCAGAGAGGGTACGATTTACAGACAGTGCATGCTCAGCACTTTCAGAGGGCTAAGTCCCCCTCCTGTCTCTCAAGCTGAATGTTCAAAAAGAGAGGCATCCCAAAACATCAGACACATTTTGGAAGTCAAAATGAGTTCTTGCTACAGCTAACTGGTGTCACTGACTGATTTCTTTTTTTTTCTCTACTTTTTCAGGGATAAGATACAGTGATTACAAAGTCTTAATTGTAGCCCATGTATGAGGAATAGAATAGGGGGTCCTATAAAAAGAACTCTCATGTTTATGTTCAGTATTTTCAAGAGCTCCAGCTATTTGTGTGGCTGTAAATAACCCTTTAGCAGCATTAGAAGTTGTCCATGGAGCAGGTCTGTTCCATTACACTGAAGCACCCAGCCTGAAGGAAGATGCCTGATCAAACTGTCATCTGCATCTTTCAGACTTCACACCTGCTTGGAGTCAAGACAGTTTTCCATTCATAGACTTTCTCCCCTCATCACGCTGGCCAAAGTGATTCTTAATAGTAGCAGTGAGCTGTAACAGCAGGTAATTCATACTTGTAAATAAAGGACCAGCTTCTGCTGGTGCAGATGCAGGCAAAACAACACAGTTCTTACACTGAAACCTTTTCACTGCTGATACAGACCCAAAGACAGAGTCTTCCTTCCTGCCATAATATGCATTTATTCATCCTTTTATCACCACAGAGCAAAAGTGGTTTTCACCTGTCACAGAACTACTGGAACTTGTCTTCATGTGCCGCTGGCATAAGGGTTTCTTAGAAAATCTCCTGGGAGAGCCATTTGCATGCAGCACGTTGTGGATATGCCCTAAATGCTGCTGCACCAGAGGCATACCAATGTAAAAGTCTTATAAAATAGGGTTTGTCATGGCTAGTCCTTGAGAGGTGGCATATTGGAAAGAGAAAAAGAAACGTATCAATTGAGACTGTAGCCATTCTTCCCTTAAGAGAAGCGTGTCATCTGCCCACCATTGGCAGTGCTTGTCAATGCCAGCCTTACAGAGACCTTCACATGAACAGTCTCTGAAGAGACAAGTGGGAGTGGACATGGACTTAAGGACTGATATGGAGCAACTCCAAAATTTGCAAATAAAATTTGTAAGGCCCTTTATTCAGGAAGTGCAGATGCACGTATTAGGGCATTTATAGCTCAGTTTATGTGAAGTGGCAGCTGGACAAAAAAATGGAAAGGTCTTTTGAAACACAGAAAGAACTTGCACAACCTTCTTACAGGACCCATAAAAATACACCTCCACAGAGTTGGAGCGTGCACTGTACATTTTCAGCATCTTGCTTTTTGGGTATCACAGATCCTGTAATTAGCAGAAATAACCAGCTGTGCAATTCATCATTTTGCTGCATAGTAGGTCCTTTGCTTTTATCTTCTTTCACTAATGTGATGTATAAAACTTGGTGATTTCTGAATATTTTATTTTCTGTTCAATAAAATATGTTTACTGTAGTCTCAAGGTATGTGCAACTTACCAACAACAATTGAAACATAAGGAACTGACACACCAGTTCAACATAGAACTTCCCAGACAGAAGGGAAGAGAAATGTTTGTGTTCTTATCAGTTATCTAACTGGCATAAAAATATTTTGAGTCTTTCATTGTCTATTCCCTGCCTATTTGATCACAAATTCATGGAATTGCATTGGTGGTTCCACTATAGGAAGACTCTCGAGACTGAAAAGAAGACACTATTACCTGCCTCTTCATCAGAAAAAAATGGATGCACACGTGGGTTGATAACAGTGCTCTGAATTAGGAATCCTGCACTATTTCCTGTGGGATATGCTTCAACTTGGGAGATCAGAAAAGGTAGTTTAAAACCCTATTATCAGGAAGCTTAAATTTGCCATATGTGGAGCCACATCCCTATGTCAGACAGGGCTACTCAAGCTGCAAATGTTTAATAACTCCATTACTGGTTCAGTGAGGTATTAGAGAATGTGGTGATTAAATTTGCAGATTAACACTAGGATTGAAGAGCTGCAAGCATTTTGGAGGATAGGATTAGTATTCAAAGCAACGTTTGTAATTAGGGAAATGAACTGAAAAAATGTGAAGACAACTTGATAAGGACAAGGACAACAGAGGTAGGAATGATCCCTGCAGCAGCACAGTGGAGTGGCCAGAGAGAGTTGTGCAGGAAGAGTCTGGGGAACTTCAGCAGATCGTGAATTGGACTTCAGGTAACAGTGTTGACTATTGTGCAAATAACAAACACCATCAGAGCTGTCCAAACTGAAGCCCAGCAGGTGAGGTCCATAAATGCTCCAGGCTTCCCTCTCCTCTGCTGGAATGATTTGATCTGTTTGGCACATTGCACTTTGGAAAGATTTCGACCAACTAGTCCTCGATGATGGTAGCCAGAAGGATCACAGGTCTAAAAAATCATGGCTTTGAGGAAAGACTGAATAAATTGGGATAGTTCAAGGATGTCAGGGCCGATGGGGGTGGGGAAGAGGGAAAACAAATTGCCATATAGTAAAAAGAATCTTCTTTCTTATATCTGTGTTCTGTCAGTAATGTTCTGTTATCATTGGACTTCTAAGGAAATATCTCTAGACAGCAGCATTTAGCTTTTTTTGCTTATCTACAGTATAAAAATATTCATATCAGTTTTCTCAGCTAAATAGATAGGAGATGTCAAACAGGTCCCATTTTTCTAGGCCAGTTTGACAGTAATAATTCAAATATTGCTGTTTATTGTTACCCAGTATGGCTTTAAAGTTTAAATTCAGTAAAAATTACTGACTCTGTGATGGAAATAGCAAAGTTGGAATTAGACTTTGTATTTAGCTGCCTCTAATAAAACAGGTTTCCCATACTTACTTTCAAGTATCTAGCTCAGGAGGAACAGGAAAATTATTAATGTTGTTAGTATGTGACCTCTTAGCATTTCACATTTATTTTTACCATTTATTTTATGGTGCTGCTTAGATCATTCTGGAATCCACACCCACTAGGGCATTAGTGATTTTCCTTTTCCTTGTTTTTGTCACTGATGTTACAGGTATTTCTCCAGCAATTAATTTAACTGCCTTCTCTTTGTCTGATGGGCACTGGATTTGTGTCCAGGGTATATAGGGTTGACTTAACACAAAGATAGACAGTGCCCTTCATTGATAAACCAGTCATTTATTTTCAAGGTTATTTACTGGGGGCATAGCTAACATTTCTTGTTAGGATATTTTATTTAGAGGTGACTCAAAGTTTTAAGATTCAGCCAGCTAGGAATGGATAATACTTTGCAGGGCACCTCCAGTAATTACAGCAATTTTCCTGGAATAACATGCTCTTCCATGAAGTGCATCTGTAATTATTTATCTCATTAATTGGATAATCTGCTTTTATCAGCATGACCATGTGAAAATGCATTTCAACATACACATACAATGCTAATGCCCTGTGTGTGTGTTTTTATTAATTTTTCAGCCTTTGAAGTATGAATGTCTTAAGAACGTATCTGTGCAGCAAAGATACTAAAATAAATGTCTGTCCCTGTCCTAGGACTATTATGGATTGCAGGTATCCAGCTTCATTGCACTGCTCTGCCTTGGTACTTTTCATGCCACATTTACACAATGAGTCTTTTCCCTGACATTCTCCTCAGAAAAATTATTCTTTTCTTTTCTTATGTTTTGGTTTGACCTTTCCCTGTGTTAGTCTTTCATTTTACTCACTAACTTACTAATCTTCAAGCACAAAATGAATCTAGATGTTGACATCAGACGTTGCCTCCCTGTAGCTCAGTGAGGTTGGAAATTGGACATGAGCAATTGCTAATTCTTCTATTCTTCCTCGAGAACATGCTCTGGTATTTTTAGGGACTTCAGTGCTGCATAAATTTGCTATTTGTCTAAAGAGAGCCTTACAGTGTTGTTGCTAAGGACTGAAAAGATGCACAAAAACCTGTTTTGAATTATTCTATTCCTAAGTAGTTAACTGCTGCTTTCTATTATGGGTAAGTTTGAATAAGTAAAATGTCCTTCAACAGGCTTTTAGCCATCCAACAGCATAGGAATAGTGTTGCTCATCTCTGAGAGATGCTCCTAAGGAAGCTCTGAATTCACACTGAGGATGCTTGTCCACTCTGATACCTTTTCATCTTTCCCTATTTCCTCATATCTGTATCCCACAAAGCTAATCCTTTGCAGCTCAGTTCCCGTAAGGTGTATTCAAACCTGTCCCCTGTAACTCGGGAACAGGGATCGGTACAGGAAGGGAGCTGTGAGGGTGAATTGAATGGATGTGACATCTCTGTTCTCCACTTCTGCATTATGGCTCCTATTTTCCTTGAGCAATGAGACAAATGGGGCTCGTTTCCAAGCTAGTGAGTATAAAGTTGAAGTAATTGCATCCGCAAATATGCGGTCATGGTTTATATGGCTGAAATAAATGACATTGTGTCTCAGCGCTCACTGATGCAGAAAACACAGAGACAGAAGCATAATTTTTTTTCTTTTTTTTCTTCTCCCTGATTAACCAACACGTCGCATCTTCCTTTTATCTGAACTCTACCTTGTACGATGATAACCAGCTGTGTGTTCATCGGGGTAGAATCTGCAGCAAAACACCTGCGCCACGGACATTTGCGAGGTATTTTAATGGTGCTCCTCCGACATTGAACATGGTCTGATTTGTTATTCACTTTGTGAAATCCTGAATATACAGCACAGGGAGCAACATATCAATTTGTTGTGCTTTAGCAAACAAACAGTGTTTGTGAAAGATCCAAAATAAATCTGCTGCTAGCTGTGTCTTATGGATAGGCTGCTGTCCTTAAAAGTATGAAGCTTTCCATCAGTGGGCTACTGTAGAGTTCAAGTTAATATTTAGAAGTGTATTTTGCTAACTTAATATCTAATACATACTTTGGCATGGTACAAGTAAGTTACATTTCAAAGAAAATTTAGAATCATAGAATTATACTTCAGTTTGGTTTGTTATTTTAAAGGAAAATGATCTTCATTTTCAGGAGTTGTGTTACTATACCATTGATTCATGGCTGTGTTTTATGAATAAAAGCAACGTTTCTCTCAAACTATATTTGGGTTGATCACGAAATATAATCTTGCTGTCTTATTCACAGGAAGGAGCCCTTAGATGCTTGTGTAGTAAGATCAAGCAGCCACAGGGTAAGAGCTGCCTGCTGTACTAACAGGTTGGACTGATCACATCTCCTCTCTCCTCTGCAATGGGGACAGAGTGTCTCTGCTGCAGCTTTTGTCAAACCTGTGTGCTTGTTTGAGCCAGTGCCTGAGATCTCCACTGGGCATTCCAAGTTTGCTGGCTGCTTTCAAGCACACAAGTGTTAGAAGGTTTTTTTGAGAATACTAAATGAGGTGGGTTGACCCTGACTAGAGGATGGATGCTGCTCTCTCACTCCGCTCAGCTGGTGGGTTGGGATAAGGATGTATTGGAGTATCCTTCCATATTCTGGATGAAGTAAAGGATCATGATGTACTGGATAAGAGAGAGATGCACAGACAGCAATAGCTGCAGTGAAAACGCATTCCTACTTTTCCCAGCCTGTTTGCTAAAGACAGCTGGAGAGAGTGCAGCCTGGGAACCCTGAGCACTTCTGCATAATTTTGCACTTAGTAATGATTAAAAATTTGCTCATTTACTGATTTCTAAGGAGTCAGTTCCAGTTCAGCTGTGGATAAGTTATTTTTCCAGCTGCATCTAAATGATTGTTTTCATACTCAGCACCATGATCAACGATTTCAGAAACAAAAAGAAAAAGTATAGTTTTCATAGGCATATTTATAATTCTTGTGAATCCGGAAAGTTCCTGTAAATAACCTAATCTTGTCTTTATTTGTGTTGGTTATTTGTGTAGGTTTCTTTGTCCTCATTGTTGCCTTACCTGAACACTGTAGAAAGGCTTCTATCTGAGTGCCATGTGTTTAAGTAGCCAGTGTCCTAATTCATACTGCTCATATGATGCAGTTCAAAGCCAACCTGCCTTCAACGCAAATCTGGAGTAATCCCACTATTGTTAATCAAAGTACTCCAGAATTATACCAGTTCAAATCAGAATAGAATACAGTGATACAAGTCCAAAGCAATCTTCTTGAACTCAGCCCTTACAGTAGCCACCATCAATGTATTGTAGAGCTATGGCCGTGTAAAATCACTTCTCAGTTGTTCATTTCATATGTATTTATATTTATTCACAGCAAACCTGAAGTGCCATTGCATTTTAAATAAGATTCTCTCCCATCAGAATATGAAATCCTGAAATACTCAGCTTTCAAATACTTGACTCCAAATTGTTTACCTATCTTGCAATTTTATGAACAGGTGAAATGAATGTTGCATCTTAACACATCAGAGTTTGGTCCTGCATTCCTGGATTACTCTGATAAATTCTGTGTGCTGTGCTTGTTTGCCTGGGCTGGAGAACTCCAGAGGCACCTGTGAGGACACTCATAATAAATGCTTTGGACTGTTGGGTTGGTGGGAGGAGATAAATGTGTGATTAATGATGAGAATGACTAAGAACATTTTATTAAAGAATTCCATGGCTTGCTGAAGTGTCTCTCACAGAAGAAAAGACATTCAACATGATGAGCCATCTTGCTGTGGGTTCATTTGCTGAAGCCAATTTGGACAGGTATAAACAGATGTAAGTTCAGATCCACTCATTCATTGATCCAGTGATCCATGGGCCACTCCACTGAATTTAATCCATGGAAGGACAGAACCCTTTGTGTCTCAGTGCAGAGAACGTGTCTTCCTCATTCCTCAGGAGCTGTTTTCAAATGTGTCTCAACAAGTGTTTACCAGAGCTGATAGCTCTGTCATTGCCTTGTACGTGGGCTTTTCGCAGCTATGCAGGATTGGAGCATGAGCTTCTCTTCCAGGATTATCTTATGCTTGGCTTTTCCGAAGATACCGGAGTTTCTAGCACCATGTTAGTTATTGGTGGCATTTTGGGGATAGTATGTCATCTAACTTCTACCTTACCAGGCAGTCATCATTACAGTAACTTATGTTGCTTGGTTTTGTCCTAATGAATTCTGATTAGCAAGTGCACTAGTGTGGTGAGGTTTTTTGGCAAGCTTCAGGCTAAGTCTTACTCCTCAAGCAGCTTTCCTTTTTTTGAAAGCTGTCCTCTGCTGCAGACTGAGTTACTGTGTTGGCAGAACCACTTCCTTGAGCACCCCAGATAAAGGAGTTGTGGCTGACAACTTGCCTTCAAAATCCCCTGTTTTCTTTAGGAAGGTTTATTAATAAAAGATGCCTTTAGCAGGTACTGAATCTTTCTCTTGCCAGTTTCCACTGTGTAAAAATTGCTCACACCTCACCAGAGCAATTGCCTTGTAAAGTCATTACCATGTAAAGGCCTTTTGTTTGCTCCTCCATGAGCTCAGTGTCATCACACCCATTAATCTAAATAAACTGCATGTTTATCTCCATCCTTTCTGTGAGCTGGTGATGAGCTCTGTCAGTCTCACAAATACTGAGATGAATGGGTTTCCTTGGAAAACCAATGCCAGGCAGGAAAAATGACAAAAGAATAAAGTGCTGAGGAGAAGAAAGGTAAAACTTAAAAAATTGGATGCAAAATTGAATCTCCTAATTTAAAAATAAGATTAAATTCCCTTTGGCTAAATTGCTGGTAGGTTCACTTTGAATTCTCTGAAGTCGGTGGGAGTTTTGCCTGTCTTCCGTGGGAGCGGCATCTCATGTGAAAATGGGTACGCGTTTCTTGCCAGGTAACTTCTCAGTCTGTACAGAGTCCTTTCAGTTGGTTGAGTCAATTGATTAAGCTAAATACAATATGACCCTGCAGAGCTCTCAGTTGATCAGACCCATGTGACAGGCAGTGTGGTGGACAGAGCCCAAGGCTGTGGTGGATAGAACCCAGATCTGTGTTCATCCTGTGAGCAGAGCCGACATGACCCATCTTCTGGTGAACCTTCTCCATTTCCACTGACTTGTAACGAGGCTGTTTCTCTGAAACCTGCAGTTATGAGAGGAGATACATTTCAGCCAGGAAGGGGAAAGTGAACGTATTAATTATTATGTTAAACTGCACAAATTATTTAAATGGGTGACTTGAATGGTTTTATTTTTATTGTTAGACTGACAGTTCAGAGTATGTAATGCTGTTGTGGAGCAGTTGGGAAGAGACACCCACATGCTTTTCTGAGTCTCTTTGCACTGAGACACCTGAGGGAGGTTGCAGCCCCTTGCAGTTGCTGTGCGAGAGTCACCATCTCACTGCTTACCCTGTGAAGTGCACTGCAGGGAACGGTGGATGTGCAGCACAGAAATCCTTTGTGGAGGTTGCTGTGAATATGCAGAGATGCCTCTCCAGCAGCAGAGAGGGAGAAAAGCTTCCTCCATGTTTATTTTTAAGGACTGAATAGTGTGAAAAACTTGCTAAAGCCGAAATCCTTTGGATTCAGATAAGCTTTTCCCATATATTTCTTATCTCCCTTGGCTGCTGATAATGCCTGGCCTTTTCACCTGCAGAACTGCTCAAGAGCACATTAGAATGTCAAGTGCTAAATGAAAGCGGGCAGCACATATTCATGAATGCAAGTGGTAGCTTATGTCCCAATTTCCAATGAGCAGTTTCATTTGATGTGACAGAAAGCATGCAAATTGGGATATTGGCAGGAACAGAAAAAGTTTTTTGTGCACAAGGTGTTACAAAAGAAAGCATCAGTGTCTACATATATTAAAACTAATCTGTTTTTAAGGTGGCAGTGCCGTGAGGAACAGCATTGCATTCAATGTTTTAAAACCAGAATTAGGATTGCACAACAATTTACAGAGAGGGTTTTCATACCAGTGAAAATGTAATTCCTGAGGGTGACTGTCCCCATGTGCTGTCAGTGGAAAACCTACAATTCTAAGTCCCAAACCACAAGTTAGATACAACAGTGTCTGATCGTGTGCCTAATGCTAATTAAATACTGAGCATTCTGAGATTGGTGACCTAAAACCTTAATTGGTGTTTACTAAAAAAAAAGAAACCCAAAAACTAGAGGTCAGGGAAATTCAGAAGGTTGTTTTGGTTGTTTTTTTTTTTCTTTCTAAAAGTTTATGGAAAATACCACTGTTGACATATTTATAGTTTTCTCTCTGGATTGTGAGGCCTCTGGCTTTATGTTATAATAGCAGAATATTTGTGCAAGATACTGTCAGTAAGGAAATATGAAGGAGTAGAAATACAGGCAGATTTGGTAATCCTCTCTCTTTTTTTTTTGGTCTCCTTTCCTGCTCTGTTTGCTTGGCCTCTTCCCTTGTTTTTTGAGGCATATCTTCATCTCATGTGCTGTTGCATGTGTTGCAGACTCCATGCTGCACATCAGGTACACAGGTAGCACTTACAGAGTGGACCCACTAACTTGGAGAGGGATTTTCTTTATCTGGGCAGTAGCTGGTGTTTTTTCTTTGGCATTGATCAAAACACATGGTGGATCATGGTAGTGTGTGTGATCTCAAGTGTTTGGGCCAGCTGCTGGCATGTGTGGTCAGGAAAGGTATGTGTGGTTTTCCTGTCTAGTTCCAGAGTGATACAGTGGAAAATTTGAGGGTTTGTCAGTATTTAGAAGCAGAAGGAGCTGGAGACAGAATGGAACTTCACCTTTGGATGGCTTATGTTCTGCAGATGGGTGTCTTGGAAAAGGCTAGTCTTGTATTGTAGTGCTGGACCACGTTCCAGATGGAGACAATAAATTGAGTTGGCAGAAAATATGAGCTGTACTTTGTTTCCATGGGCTGAAATGAAAGGCAAGAGGGCTGGCATGTGTATCCCCGAGCCTCCAGCGATTTGGGGACACCTCCTTCCCTGCAATAACTGCTGAAGTCATATGTGCCATGCAGGCAGGGCATGCTGAACTGCAGGTGGAGAGGTTTCCACCTCGAAAAGTCAGGCTGCAGTCATGGCACCTGGAATAGTTCAGAAAGAAAAAATGTTGGAAGTGTTTTCTTTACCTATTTCTTTTTCACTTAGGCTGCTGTCCATGAGGGCTTGATCCATGCCCACTCTTTTCTTCTCATTCCTGGCAGCTTAAAGGTCTTTATGCATCTGAAATATTTGACCATCTTCTTGCATCTAAGATCCTTCCCCTCCTTCTCATTTCTTGAATAGTTCATTCACAATTTTGATAAGCAAATTGTTTTATAGCTAGGGTCTTTTCTTCACTCAGCTTCTCACAATATTTCAAAGTAAAAGTTTGGTATGGTCTGGCAACCTATCCTGGCCTGCAGGACTTGCATTCTCTTCGTATTTCTCTTGCCTGAGCTCATTTACACCTTCAAATCGTTTCTTGCTGCCAGCTTCCCTATTTTTCTCCTGTATCTCTCTCCTGGTTGCTCTGCCAACATTCCTGCTGCCACCTATCGTAAGTTTGGAGATGTCATCGCTGTTCCCTAAGCCATGTTTGCACTGAGCACACACATTTAAATATGGATGAGCCTGGATAGATTCCACTTTGTCTTTTGCCTGGCGCTGTTATAAGCTTGTCATAAACACTTCCTAAAGGATTGCCACATTGAAATATTTAAGAAGCTGTTTAATCTAGTCACACTGATTAAAATTATTTAGTTCTTTAATGCACCCCTCTTGCTTGCTTGAATTTGTTATATTTACTGTGCAGTTTGCAGATTTGCTGAGAAAAAAGATCAACAAATAATGATACTAATCTTAGTAACTTGCAGGCTTTTTTCATGAAAGGCTCATCTTTTGCCACTTTCTGCAAAGGAGGAGTAGGCAGGGAAGAAGTACATAAAAGAAGTATAAATATAAAATATTTATAAAATATAAAAGAAATGTTGTCGTGGGGGGTGTTCAATAATTGCTTATGCAGGAGAAAAAAAGCTATAAATGAAAAGACTTTAAAATAATTTGATTCCAGGACTTCAAGCCTGAATTATAGTATCAGTGGTAGTTTTGCCACTTCTGTCACTAGGGAAAACTTTTTACTGCCCTTCAATGTCTGGTAAAATCAACAGTCCTCTGAGAAGTGTCAAATTATTCGTGACTTTGGCTCTGAATGCAATAAGCTCCTGCTTGATGTGTCATTAGTTCAAAGCCAGTAAGGACGAACAGGTTTTGCCTGTTCTTTGTCTTTTATTCCCCTGGATAGCTTGCCATATCTAATTAATATTTTGTCATCCATCACTATATGCTGTCTCCCATATGAAATGTTTTAATCTATTTTGCTCTTTGTACCATGTGTTGTATAACGGGGTCTAGCCAGTAGACAATAGAAGCAGCTGCCTCTGGTGTGGCAAACATGTCCTGTTCCGTGCTGTGCTGCTTTGAAGCTCAAACCTCATGGTAAGGCTCAAAACTCAGAAGCATGAAATAAAAATTAGTCTAGAGAGACAAAAACCTCTTATTATCACCAGCAAGTAGCAAGAGTCTGTGTTACCTTGTTCGTTGTTCTGTGCATCGGATGAATTATGTATGTGTTGTTGGTGGTGAAGAAATAAATAATAAAAAATACTAATTAAAGTATTTTCATGATACATATTTGTAAAAAGCCATAGCTGCAGGTTTGTGGAAGCCTTTCTGAGTTTGGAGATAACCATCTGTCACGGTTTAACCTCAGCGGCAACTCAGCCCCACGCAGCCGCTCACTCCCTCCCTGCCCGTGGGATGGGGGAGAGAATCCAAGAGTGAAAGTGAGAACACTCCTGGCTTGAGATAAAGACAGTTTAATGGGCAAAGCAGAAGCACACAAACAAAGCAAGGCAAGGAATTCATTCAGCACTTCCCATGGGCAGGCAGGTGTTCAGCCATGCCAGGAAAGCGTAAGGGTGACTTGGGAAGTCAAACGCCATCACTCCAAACATCCCCTCTTCCTTTTGTTCCCCAGCTTTACACGCTGAGCATGACAACAAATGGTCTGGGATATCCCCGGGTCACTTGGGGTCAGCTGTCCCAGCTGTGTCCCCTCCCAGCTCCTTGTGCACTCCAGCCTGTTGGTGGGGTGGAGTGAGGAGCAGAAAAGGCCTTTGCTCTGTGTAAGCCCTGCTCAGTAATTACAAAAACACCCCTGTGTTATCAACTGTCTCCAGCACAAATCCAAACTAGAGTCCTGTACCAGCTCCCATGGAGAAAATTAACCCTATCCCAGGCAAAATTAGCACACCATTGAAGTCTTGAAGAATTTGTCCAGGAGTGTCTCAAGAAGTTTCTTGGGAAAATTTTAATATTTTTTCCTGATTTTTTTTTTTCCCTGTGATTTATCTACTCGCTGCATATTGGCCCTTCTTTTTCTGGTATAGTATGATCAGGGAGACACAAAACACTGCCGAGAGGAAGAGAGGAGCTAAACTTGATCAAGGTTATTGAAATGTGTCTGTACTATTTTTTTTTCCCATTTTGGTTAAATTTTTCAGCTCCCTGCTCATTCAGAATTGTTCCAAAGACCTCTCCAAAAGTCTTCCAAATGCCTTGTGAGATTAATCTGGGTGCATGAAATGCAAGTCTGCAAAAATCATACAATTTAGCAAAACACTGAGTGACCATCCTTTAAAAAATTTTTGAGGTGTCATGAATTAGTCTTTTATTTTTATTTTTTTAAAGTTTTGTTCTAACATGATGACCATAACTCTTCTAAAAATTATTGCTATTTTATGCAAAATCTTGACTGACATTACTTTGACCTAATTAATTTCTAATTCTTTATATCTGTTACAGTCTTTACATGACTATTCTTCATCTACTTCACAGGTTTTACAAAACTGAGCTTGTTAGCCTGGTATTTATCTCAGCCCCTTTGTGTAACTGACATTTTTGGAGCCAAATCCTCTATTTCCATTGAGAATGGGAAGGCAGAATGATTGGAAGCAATTTACAGAGTATTTTTGCATTGTTGGGAAGCCTCAATATGCTGTAAAGTGTCTCAGAAGTGCCTGTGCCAGCACGTGCTCTCTGGCTGCCTCTGTGCAAGTGGTGGTGCACACACATTGTACTGACCTCTGGGAATAAGATTTACCTTTTTGTTTTGGTTGGTGCTTTGTGCCTTCTCCTGTGGCGCCTTAACTGTGGAGATACAGAAACCCAACTGACAGTGAATTGTCCTTTCCCCAACTCTTATGTGTGTTTCTGCGAGATGTTTGTGATTTGGCAGGAACCTGGATCCAGATATTCCACAGCAAGCTCAGCGCTTTTTTCTTTATCCTGTCTTGTGAGTCCAAGAGCAGAGGATAATCCAGACTGGCATTTAGGCTGATGTTGCCTCTGGGCAGCTCTTTGCTTAGGAGGGCACAGCACAGATGTGCCAGTGCACCTGCAGCCGCTTTTCTAGAGACTTACCTCCATGCATCCAACCCCTGACTCCCTTCATCCCGTGGAGATGCCAGCATCCATAGGCCCCTGGGCTGCTCAGCTGCTCAGGAGCCAGAGGTGGCCTTCCCTGCCTGGCTGCCAGGCCTTGGTGCAGCTGCCTCTGTGATGGGCTTTGGCAGGAGAGCTCAGGGTTTGGTGCTGAGCAGGGTCATGTGAAACCAAACCTCACCTGAACCTGCACGCTGCTACAGGTGCTGTGGGCACGGTCTGACCAACCCTGTGTGCAATTCAGTGTCACTAACAGCTCCCTCCTCCCTCATTTGGACTGAAGGGATTTCTTGGATTTTAGTTTTCCTTGGAAGAAAACTCTTTCAGAACTGAAATCTCGGAATGCACTGGTTTGCAGTCAATACAAATGTGCTTATCTGTAGCCTTGGGCTGGAGAGGCCCCAGCCTGCAGCAGTACCTATCTCTGTATATCAGCTGACTAAAGCAGCAGTTTGACCTCTAAGTAATGCTGTGTCCTGTGGACTGGGCATCGTCATTCCTGTTGCTCAGAGGTGGGATTCTGGAGCATGCAAAAGCAGGGAGATAAAAATGTCACCCTGCTGCTTCAGCCATCGACATTTTTCATTGTCTCTCCAGCCCCATCTCAGCCTGATTTACATCTTTGGTGTAACTGATAAACAGAACTGGAAATTGGTGAAAGTAACTGGGGTTTTATAGTAGGAAAGCCTTTCCCTTTTTTACTGGAGGTGTACAGTCTGCAGCTCTTGCTTGCCTGAAGAGCTTTTATTTGGGCAAAGCCATGGTGGCAATAAATTCCAGTCTCAGCTTCGATCTAAAGGGGGCCAGAATGCCAAAGCTGCTGCCAAAGGTGGCCACAGGGCCAGCTGCTGTCATAACCCCAGGCTGCTTCTGGTAAAGGGACAGAAGCCAAAAACCATTAGGAATTTTTTTTTTTTTTTTTGCTGTTCGAGGTTCAGATAATGGTTTCCTGCGGTTCTTTGGGCCTGGTTTCTGTTTGAAGATATCTATTTTTTAGGAATCTGTGTAGCAAATATGTATTATTATTGGATCACAAAAGCTATCAACTGACAGTGAGACTATAATGTAGGTCCTACCACATTTCCTGATATTTGGTGGGTAGGTTAAGCATCAATGACACTTTAAAGCAATCTTTTGCTTTCAAAAGGCTCAGATGTCCATGAGATTGAAGAGGGATTTAAACTTTTAATGAAAATAGAGGGGAGTGGCAGAACCATGTAAGTAAACTGGATCATAACACACAAGTGAATTGAGCCAAGTGAGGATGGCAGGCACTGAACTAGATGTAATAGTGGCATTAAATCCTTCTAGTTCTTACACTGGAAAATAGAACTGACCTCTTGGTTCGGTGTGTCAGAAGCTGCAGTCCTGCTAGTGCTGCTGTATTAATTTTCTGGAATTAATAAGGGTCTTTTTCTGAGCATAAAGAATCTTTCTTTTGAAGCCCTTCCTTGCTTGGGGGAGAAAGGGCATTTATTTATGCTTATGAAGCCAGATTTTACCATGCACACTACATAAGAAGTCCCACTGAAATCAATTAAAGAATATATGTCATAAGTGACCATTCAGTAAGAGGAAGGATGGCAAAATCTGATCTTTAGATAAATCACAGGAGGAGAGAAGTCTGCCTTCATACTTTATTTTTACAAATCCTTAAGAAAATACAAGACAGATTGGTACCAACATGTTGCAGAAATGGAGGTGAGCAGAATTTCTTCCAAATAGCCTGATAGCTGAGTTGCACCCTGCAAGAATAATCTGGCAGTGAACACATAAATAAACTAATTAGTGGCATTTTCTGTGGGAGACTAATATCCTTCTTTATTAGCCCAAAGTACTGGGAACCAAAGAAAAAAGGGACAGATGAAAGGATGGAAAAAAATGGCCTTTAAAGGAAAAGACAAAAGGAAAAAGAAAAATTCTGCCTCTGAACATATTCCAAATGGAAGACTGACATAAACGATCCTGATATTGTCTCCTACCTTCTGTTAGGGCTGTCTGGTGGCTTGAACTAAGGAAATCTTAATTTTCTAGACTGGTATAAAAGGAAAAGCATCTTGAATTCCCTGGCCTGATGCCCTACTGGAGCATCAATTCATATGCCATTTCAGAGTGGGCCTGGCTAACAAGAGCTCTGTTTGAATCCTGAAAAGCTTCCAAGGATATGCAGGGGCAGATGCCTGGCAAACAGGAGCTGTGCTGAAACCCATAGCTGGGGTCCACCTGAAGAGCTGGACCAAGTGAAACCATACCTGCTCCGTATGTGTGAAGAGCTCAGCAGGGTGGTGTGGAAGGATGCAGTACTAAAACAGAATTTGTGTAGTGTGTGGCATTATGGTCAGTGGCAGCAAAAGACTGGGGAAGGGATGTGTCACTTGTCAGGTAACAGCTAAAGCCAGAAAAATGTAACTAGTTTATTTCTGACTTAAATTCCTTTAAAATTACTGCTGTGATGACTCTTAAACAAAAGCACATAGCTGTAATTAAAATTATTATATTTAAAAGAATGGTGGTTCTTTTAAGGATATTCAAATAAAAGTAGAGAATGTACATTCCACACTAAGAAGAAAAAAAAAGGAGAAAAAAAAAGGAAGAAGAAAAACAAGGAAGAAGAAAAAAGAAAGAAGAAGGAAGAAGAAAGAGAAGAAAAGTTTAGTCATGGTTCTGAGGACAAATGTGAAGGAAATTGTGTGATCTCCAGGACATAACCAGCTCTCACCCAGCCTGTGCTGGGAATGAGCAATTGCAGCTGTGGCAGATGATGGTGGACACTGACCAGTACTAATGTGGGACTAACACCTGAAGCCCCAAGAAATCCCAGAAAACCTCAGCATTTGTGTTTTTTAAAGTGAGACAGCAGAGGGGAGAGTGATATCCCAGTGTGAGGTTACCAGTTAGGGCTGTGTGAGGAGCAGGACATGGCAACATTGATGAACTGCTTTGCAAACCTGGGTTGTTGCACCCTGGCAGGGGCTCCTGCACTTGGGCCATGGGTTATACACACAGATGGGAGCACTGAGAGGTAAAGATACCATTTTGGTAAAACTGTAGGTGGATAAATGCAACAAACTGCTAGTAGTGCTCAGTTCTAATGACAATGCATCCCATGCTCAAAGGATAAAGACCCTTCCAAGAATTTTGAAAGGCAACCTTAAATCTGTGCAGTTTTCTGTGCTGCTACTTCTGCAGCCTTCTGTGCCTCCCATGCTGAAGCCATGTCTTCATCACTGATGATCCCCTCAGATTTTATTGACCAGGCCATGGCAGGGAACAATTCTCCAGCTACTTTTCTGTTTGTGCCACTTGAAAACTTCAGGCTGCTCTTGGCCCCTGCAGCCATACTGGCAGGTGGTTCTGAATGGAAAAGTGAGTTCTCTCTTTTGCTTGGGAAAGTGATGGGGAGGAGAGGGAGGAGGAGGGATAAATTTCCAATTTACTGGACTGACAGATGTAGTCATTTCTTTGTAGTTTGTCAGCTTTTCTGAGATGTCTTTCTATAAAGTCATAAAAAATAGACCGCAGCAATTTTGTGCATGATTGATGATGGTGCATACTTCATGCAGTTTTAAACTCTACAACCTCATGTACTGAGCAGTTTTTCTATATCACTTTTCATAGGACAGATAAACATTATCTCCATCTCGCCTTTGTGTGTTTTATTAGCATTATTATTTTTTTTCCAGTTCAGTCCCATTAAAGTCATAATTTCAAGCACATTCACTGCTGAATATCTCATCAGGGAGAACTGCATATTTGTAATCCCTGTTAAGAGCTTACCAGTCATACAATCTAATGCTTTTCCTCCTTCAGAACAATTTAATTTTTCAGTTTATCAGTAGGTTTGACAGTAGAAGCAGTGGGTGCTCTATTCTGGACTGTTTGCTTTTACATTATTGCTCCTTAATATGTTATATTGTAGCTCCTACCTCCTTTCTTTCTGTCTCCTCTTTTCCTTTGCTTATATCATCACTGTAAATTTATGTTCTACAGCCTCCCGTGTAACCTCTGTAACCTTTTGTAAAAGGGAAAAACATGAGCAATGTTTTTTGAAGTCCCATTGAAAAGGAGGATGCAGGCAAACTGGTTATTCATACAGAAGACAAAAAGAGACTTTAAAACCAAGTAGCTGGGTGAAAAGAATGGGTAGTTTATTATTCCAGGAGGTATTTTGTGTGATAGTCACATTGCTTTATCATCCCACTCCTTTATCACTTCTATTAATAATCATGTTCATTTTCTATTAAATTGTTCCTGGAACTTACATCCCTGTAGCCATAAATTGTGCTGAAGTATGTTGAGATTGTGTACTTGTTTATGCAATTTTGCTAAAGCCAAATTGGATAACAATGGTTGAAAGTGATGCTCAGGCTTTAATTCCATTGAATACTTCATCAAAACCATTAAATAATAGGCAATAATTAAATGGTGCAAGCAACTATTTAATGCAAATGTAGTCTGCTCCATTGCTGCTGTTTTCCAACAAAGGGTGATGACAGTCACTCTATGCTTCACTGACTCATGTGAAAAAACCAAAACTTGTACAGCCAGGCCACTTGCATGGTCATTCCACTGCTGCCATCTCGACACAGCCCCTCCAGGGTCCAACAGAGATCAGCTTATCAGTGCAGTAATGGCCTCACTGAGTGCCAGGGAAATCAGAAAGCATTAATGCTGTAACGTGTTCAGGTTTTGCTCATTGTTATGTTAGGAAAACATTATCAATAACACCTTATGCCTGTTTATAGGAATTCTTAAGAGCAAGTTGAGATACTAAATGGCAGGTGGGTCGATCACACTCTGTTTAGTGTTTTTGGATGAAAAAACAACGACTCCCAAATTCCACTTTCCTGTTACTGCCGGCCTGAGCAGCAAAGTCTGGGGACCTGAGCCAGTGCACACTGCCTGCCCTCACAGGCCTCCTCATACACATATTGAGCATTCCCATCTGTCCAAAACACTGCTAAGAACTTCAGCTTTAATCCTATAAATATAAGTATTAAAGACACCCATCGCTGAACAGTCCTGTCCTGTGATTCCAGCAAACTAAATGGTGCCGTAGGAAAGGTGACTCAGCCAAGGTTTTGTACATAAAGTTGCCCTCCATTTCCATAATTGCTTTAATACCCTCCAAAACACCGTGACAGGTAGATGAGTCTAATGCCAGGTATCTCAGCAAGTGTGAGGGGCAGCTGTGTACTTGCATCCCCCCAGGAGATGTAAGAGCTGGTATTGCTGCCTGTGGCTTTAGTTAACTTCTGATGCCAGCTGGCACCTGGGGAAATGGTGACAGGTATCAGTTTCTTCAGCTCTTCAGGAAAACAGCATATTATTTTATGCACAGTGGTTCTTCTCTCAGTGTTCCTGGGTTGGTTCCCCCTTAAAAGACACTAGAATATATTGCTAATTCTGTGGAAGATACTTTCTGGAGATCATGTCATTTTACTAATGAAACAAAGGCATTTCCAGCTCTCCTCTGTAGTATAACACTAGGAAATGCCAGAATCCCAGGTACTGACATATTGAACTTTACCTGACCTCCTGATACCCAACCAGGCTGTGTGTTTTAAAGCACAGAAATGCATGTGATACTCAGAAATTCAAAGTTAGATGCCCAGGTACCCAGGTACCCAGGAGTGAGTCACATCATCAAAGATGCTTTTTATGACAGAATGAAAATATTATGTAAGGAGGACAGAAGCAGACTCTTCTCACTGGTCCCCAGTGACATCGAAAGAGACAATGAACACAAGTTTAAAGGAAGGAAATACCATGTGAATGTCAAACCTTTTACATTATGAGTTGGTTTAACACTGGAACAGGTCACCCAGGGAGGCTACGGTGTCTCCATCCCTTGAGGTTCTCAGAACCCGACTGGACACAGCCCACAGCAACCTGTTATAGCTGAATAGACACGTCCAGAGGTTCCTTCCCACCTCAGCTATTCTGTGATTCCTCAGAGAACAAATATTTGGTGCAGATTATATGATGTCGTGGAAATATTAAATGTAGGTATGCGGATACAGGACAGAAGACAGACTCTGCAAAAGGTGTAACAAAGAGAATTTGCACGCTTATTATCAGAGCTGATGTATATTATGATGTATATTAGCTCCAGAGAGAATGGAGAGCTTACTATCACCTCTGAGAGGAAGGCCAGGATGTGAGCTAATACTCAAGTCAGTGCTTAATTAACTAAGGAAAAATATCAATAGAGGTGCATGTGAATGTCACAGATAATATGGAAATACAGATTCTAATTTAATGCAGTAAAGTCTCTAGGCATGCCCACCCCATATAAATGAGATCTAGACCACTATTAAATAGAAAGGATGATAAAGCAGGGAAGGAAGGGCTAATCTGAAACAGCTTGCTGCAGTGTTATCAGAGATGTACTGATAGGGAGCATCTGTGTTTCTGAACAACCACACTTTCAGTTTCATAAATAATTGTTTTTAAGGTGTTAATTTGTCATTCAGATGTCTGGTTACAAGTCAGTGCTCCACTTTAGTTCAAACAAATAAACGAACCTACCATCATTTTTTAACCTGAAGCCACTGGATTGGTTCCACAGTGTAGCTGGCAGAGGAGGAGCATCTCTTTCAGAGCTTCAGTAAGGCTGGCCCGCTGCGCCCAGCGAGGAGGGGGCCCACACCCTGCTGGTGTCTGCAGTATCTGAAGCCAAACAAACGTTGTGTTACATGAACATCTGGAGATAATGTACTTGGAAGCAGAGAAAGGTGTTTTCGCTGCTGTGATTTTGGGAAAGTACCTGCTACCCGTTGAATCATTCAAACTCAGCTAAATCTTGATGTGTGCAACACAGAGCTCTGTGGGCTTGAACTGAAATAACTCCAGTAAATTGTGCACTGCTGTTTCTTAGCAGGTCTGTAACAGCAAGTTATTTGGAGGTCAGATGTGCTTCAGTGGCATGAATTTACACTGAATTTCTGGGATGTCGACACTGCAGCCTGAAAGGAAATGGCTCCAAAATAATACCTGAGATGTTATGTTTCCCTTTTCTGTTGCTATCTAAATAATCCATCCTGCTTTAGTTGTGTCCTTATTTTCCTGCACTTGAGCTCTAAGCTTTGCATAGCAGCCACAATGCTTTCTGCACAGCATATCAAATGTGTCGTGTAGCAGCAGCATCTGCTTTAGCTCTTGCTCTAAGCCTCCTGCATTCACCCAACTTTGTCCTTCACTGTGACTTCTGGGGACTTTTATGACAACAAAATAAATAAATCTTTTTTTATTTGATAAATCTCTCTGTAGGCATGTGTTCTGTTCGTGAATGGTACTGGGTAGTTTTGGAAGCTGTACATCCTTCCCTTATTAAACAAAGATAGCATGGACAGTGATGATGGATATTCCTCACAACCTTGTGCACAGTAGTCCACAGTCTTCCAAAAATAATGTTAATAACAACCAGGGGCCAAAGAGTTTCTACAGTTTGGGTGCTTTTCTACTATCAGTGGGAACATTCAATCCTGCCATACAAAGCCTTGTATCTAACACTATGTAAATTAACAATTCTACTTAAAAGCAAATCCACTGGTGTAGTAATTATAATGGTCTAGAGAAAATCTATATACCGTGAACTCCCTGAAGTGCTGTTTCTCTGAAGCCTGTGGATTGCATGGAATATACTCTTTCTCCAAACATCTGCTGCTGACCACTGATGGAAGGAGGATTCTGTGCTCTGTGGTTCTTGTGTGGCCCAGTGCAGAAAAGATGTCCTCAAATCAGCTGCCTGCTCAGGGTAAGTTGCTGTTTCAAGTGACCTAAATTAATTTGAGCCAGCAATTTAATTTTTAAATGCTCCATGTTCCATGACTGTAACACACAGTTCTTTAGTTGTGCTAACGATGACTATATTCGGTTCAGTCAAAACAGTAGCAAAAGAGTAGCAAAAGGAAATACCCCTGGAGAGTGGAAGATGTGTGGAAAAGAGCAATATTTTACAGCAAGGAAGCAGTAATATTATAGGGGAAAAAAGGTGATTTTTCAGAGCCAATAAAAAAAACTTACAATATGTGAAAAGTGAGGAAATAGAGAGATGACTGAATCCATTCAGCTAGGAGAAGGAGTAAGCATCACTGAGTACTTTCACACCACGTAATTGATTTTTAACTAATTCTACACCCAGAGAAACTAATCCTTGTGTGAAAAAAAAAATCATTGGACCTAAATGAGTTCTTATTTGAACAAGCAGGTCAACGTCTGTACAGTGACATATTGTCCCAAGGAAGCACATACTGTAAATACCACTTGGCAGAGTATGTTAAACTCCACAGAGTTTTGGGTACAGGGTCTGATTGTTCACAGCCTCCCCTGAAATCATTGCTGTTTTGGAGGAAGCTCAGTCAGGACAAAATCACACTCACTGGGAGGAGCATGAGCAGCAGCTTAAGGATGCCCAGCCCTGGATGTTGCTGCTCGTGCTGTGGTACTTCAAAGCCCCTTTTCTCTGGCTGCCCTTGGCTGAAGATGTGACGAAGTTCCCCTTGGCCATGACGGGCTCTGTGCTGCTGGGACACAGGTCCTGTTTGCCTTCACTCCACAGGCAGAGCACAGTGAGCAGGTTTTCTGCCTCTCACCTTGTTCTCTGAACACCCACTCCTCTGCTCTCAAGCAACAACACCAACCTGTCTAATAAGGTGCCCTGCTGAGTGTTCCCTGTTTGTGCTTCATGCCAGCTACCAGCCAGGAATATCACATCACTGCACAGAAATGCTTCCATTAATATAAGTGTGATTTCCTGGTGCTCCATATCCCTTTATCTTGTGCTCATACACACCACTGCCTGTATCTGTGCTGTGCAGAAGGATGCATCCAGAATTCATTTTCTTGCTCATATAACATGAAAGATATTTCAGAAAGAGTAACTAGTGAAGTGATGAGAATCCTCCAGGCTTTGAAGTCTGAGCTTTGCTGGTGTGATTAGTTTAAATGACTCATTTGCCATATAGGGAAGTGGTATTGATGGGTTTGGGTTTGTTAACCCTCTTCTTCTGTTTTGAAATTTGATATCGCTCAACAAGGGTTATTTGGAGCAAGCTCAAAGCTGCTGTTGTGTTTCACAACAGGAGCCCTCCAATGTATGTGCAAAGAGGAAATTATCTGGCTTTTCTGAGCTGTTCTTTTGGTTGCCCATGTGCTACTTTACAATGAACATGTTTGAGGAGCTGGTGGTGGGTGTATAATACAAGCTTAATTGGAAACTTTTCTCTCCAGAAATGTAGGGAACTTCTCAAGATACGTGTTTGTGACAGAGTTAGACAGTTGCAAATGCTTACAAGAGTAGATCCAAGTTCTCTGTGCACCCAGCTGAACCTTTTCTGTAACAGTTATTCAGCTTCTCAGATAATCTCCCACAATGAAGATTTATCTTGCTGTTTGTTGCCTCAGTCTCATCTCCTCCTCATTAAAATGAGCTCTCAGCCAACATAACCAAGCCACATCTGCCATTTATATGGTCCACAAACTTCCCTGTGGCTGGATATTAAGAGGGACTGTAGGATAAGAAAACTCAGTTATGCTGAAGAATGATTTGATTTACAAACACACAAAAAATCAATCTTAGAACTCAACATAAGAAAACACATCGATCTTGTTACTCAACTACTCTGTTTCTGCTTTCAGCCCAGGAAGAGAGAGGATGGGAGATAGCTGTGAGCTGTAAGACATCGAGGGACCAGCACATTGCTATCATCATTTAAAGTCTGCCCAGAATGTTACTTTTATGTGTTTGACTTTTCCATCTGCAGGCTGATAGTCCAACGTCCCTATGGATTGGGTCCAGAAAGTCTTGCCAGAGCATCACTGTTGAAACCTCCCACGAGTGTGTGCAGTGAGCAGGGTCTGCTCTGGCTGAGCAGGGTGTCATGGCAATCATGCAGTACTTTAAGTCAGGCTGGACACTCATCCCCCCTCTTCTTACAGCCCAACAGCTGCAAAGGCAAGGTGCCTGACTGAGAGCCTGAGGAGGCAACAGCTGGTCTGTGGTTTGTGCTAGTAAAGGGCACAGACTTTACTATGTCTGTAAAACCTATGACAAAGGAGTGTTAAAATGACAAAGTTAAGTTCACAAAAGTTGAGCTTTCCTATGTTTCCTGTGCAGCATTTATTTTGCTATTTTACACACTTGAATCTCTAATCTCTAATTATGGGATTCCACACTATATTTTTTACTTTGGGTCCTTTGCTTCATTGAAAAGCTGGTGCAGTGAGGTGTGTTCTGGAGATGAATTAATAGCCTGTAGGAAACGAGCACCAAAGCCTTTCCTGTTGCAGGAAGTGCAAAGCACACAGCCAGTGATGCAAGGATCTGCAGAAGGGAAAATGATGGTTTTGTGATGGCTTTTTCTTGTGGCAAGTGAATAGCAGAGAAATGGATTTTATCTCCATATGCACCAGACACATCTCTTGATTTGGAGCATCTACTCACATCAAACAGAATTTTTCAAGGCTGTTTTCTACTTGTGAGTTTGTCTGGTTTTGTGGCACACAGCTAAGATTCCAGGGTTGTAAACTATGTAATTGTTGAGCAATCACAGTTCCAGCTGAGGCCACTGGGATCTTAATCTTGAATTTATGAAGTACTGTATAATAGGCTGAAACTCAAGTTTTAAGCAGCTTGTGTTACGCACCCAGTTTTAGCTGGTACTTCTTACTCAGTTCATGTTCCATAAAAATGGCAAGAACTATAACCTTGACATCCCAGAAAGTTTATAAAAATGAAAGCATTGATGTCTGAGCATTCATACTGTTCTGATAAGCACCACAGAAAAGCCTATGAAGAAATGAATAATTCTGTTTTCAAAGCAGAATCTGAATAGTGGGCAATAAATAATGCCTAGTGAGGGTGAATAATGAAGGGAAAATAAACTATTGAAAGCTACACATTAGTTGAACATTGTTCATTCTGCACACTGAATGAGGCAGGGGCCTTATGGAAAGCAGCACATGTGACAGTGTCATTTACAGTGCTATCGTGGTGCCTGTGCACGAAGCACATGAATTACTGTTTCACAGGCAACCACACCATTTTATGTGCTTGATTAGCAGCCTTTATAACGTAAGCATTGCATAGTTTTTGTGTGTAATAAATAAGCTACATGGTTTTTAACTCATTTGAAGTCCCTATTTCAAGATGTGAAGGCTCTGAAGCCTTTTCAGTTAAATAGTTCTAGAGTTCTTCTGTTCTTTCATGTGGGGGAACAATTCATTCTCCCTGCTTTAGTTCTCTGAAGTGTAACTATTTTGTCTGAAACTAAGAAAGAAAATAAGGAGTCAGCCTGGTGCAGGTATTTCACATGATGAATTTTAATATTTAAGTTGGAACAGAATTCCATCATGGGAAGTACTGGTCAGGAGCTCAGCCATCCGTTGATGACACAGGAAGGTGTCAGCAGATGGTGGGGAGTCTGACTTCCCACACGGCAGCAGACAGAGAATTTGGGATTTGATGAAAGCCATGAGCAGCCTCTGGGTCATTGAGTAATAAGCTCCTCTGCCCACAGCAATAGCTGAAGAAAGGCTACAACTCAACTTAAATTTTGCTTTTCAGTCTTTTTTAGGGGTAATCATCAGTTTTTATCCACTGACAAATTCCTATTCTGGCATGCAGGACTCAGACACTGACTCACCTGAAGATAAATTCTCTTCTTCTTTTACATCTTTGTGCACTTGGCTAAAAAGCCCCTCAAACCACCCTATTGTACTATGTTAATTGTTTACTCTTGCATTTAATCACAGGAACACTGTCCTGCCCTTTGAGCTTCTTTTGGAGATGGATGAATTCCAGAGATGTCTAAAGCAAATGAGGGAGATTTAACTTAACATGAGAACAATGACAATTTAAAAATTTTATAAGGGTGCCAACCATGCTGGTTTAATTTTTGATAAGGGATGATACTACATTTCTGCATTTTTAATAAAGCAACTGACAAAAGAGTCACTTAAGCTTCCTAGAAAGATAAACTCTCACAGCAGGACTGCAGCCAATTCAGATGTTAATGGTAAAGACACCAGGACAGCTGGCCTTAAAAGACCATCATGAAATACTCATTAGTGTTTCTTCATAGAAGTCAAAAGATTACTTTTGATTTGCAGACTCATTATACAATGCTTTCAGGTCCTTAAAATTGGTTTGGACTTAATTTTCATATTTTGGAAACCTGATGTAATAAAATCCATGAAAATACCACCTCTCACTGCAGGTAAAACCAGAAAGAAAAAGGACTTAACTCTATTGGATTTCTGTTTGTTAAGGGAAGAATTTTATTTTATATTACCAGAATTTTTTTATGTGTTTCAGAAAGATAAATAACCTCAGGTTAGTAAACTCTTAAGAATATAATGTACATGAAAAGATTACTGCTGCCATCAGTACAAATTTCATTTGCAGCTGTAAGATATGTGTTATGATCAATAGACATATAGGATCCATAGGATCAATAGATCATAACACTGGCAGATGAGGTACAGAAATATGTGTTTTATTTGTACAGTCTAGCTTTACAGATTATCCTTGCTTAAGAAAAGCTGCGTTATCCATGAAACATTTATGGGTATAAGTACTGCAAGAAGTATGATGGACACTTTCTCTCAAGGTTGGGTTTCTGCACTTTGGGGGGGAGTTGAGTTGTGAATTGAGGCCTACCATCACCCATGCATCAGATCTGCTAGAAGGGTTGGAAGGTAAAAAGAGCAGCTCAGTTGACGGGGAACAGGGCTTTTGGTGGGGGTTTGGGCATGCAGGGCCCTCCTACTTGTACACTCCTTAGTTGCAAGGCAGTGCCATGGCCTACATTCCAACTGGGTCTCCTCCACATCGATCACAGAGCTGTGTAACCATCTGCACCCTGCCCATGTGAGCATGGATGGGGAGAGAGGTCACAGTGCAGAGCTGCCTGTGGATCCAACAGCACCTCACCGTGGGGAGTGTGCAACGGGACATACCCGCAGTGCTCTCAGCTCTGTGGGGAAGAGCTACAAGGCTCTTGGTTGTCTTTCGTGGGCCTGTTCGGCTCTGCCTCATTTTTCTTCCTTCTCTCCTGCATAAATTTTCCTGGCCTGGCAAATTTTTGAGAGGCCAATAATGCTGTCAGACCCTAGATGAACATGAATAATAGCCTGTTTGCACAGCTGATAACTGAGCTGTAAAAACGAATCTGCTCCCAGATGAAACTTGACACGTAAAATTTAAGCTTGGGGAACAATTCTTTGTACGTATTCTGAAAAAAAATAATTACTTGGGCTGCCTAATTTTTATTCAACCTTAAAATAAAAAACCCTACAGGAGGGTCAGCAGAGAAAGCTCCTGTGTTTTGACACAGAACTTGGAATTAGCTTTGAACATAAAATACAGCAAATGTTTAATCTGTAATAAAGTTGAATCTGCTCATTTCGGAGAAGAACAATGGCCGAGGGTCGAAGCCTTGGGTTCTGCAGTTGCCAGATGGGCCCGTTTCCAAAAGGGAATTTGGATGGTAATCAGTGTCCGCTGGGATCCATGCCCACCGCTCCGAGCCCGTGTGCCACAAAGGAGAGATTAGGGGCAGAATGAGAATGTGCAAGGCTGGCACGAATCAAAGGGACTCCCTGTAAAACCTATTACATCTGCACTCTAAAAAACGCATAGAGAACTGACAGTCAGGAAAATGCAGTTTTGATTGTGCTTTGATGGCTGGGAAGCTCAAATTGTGTGGGTGGGTGGCTAAAGTGTAACTCCATGGCCATGCCAGCTCCATTTGACTGAGACAGCCAGAGTCAGGCCAGTTTTCATTGTCCTTTCAGGACTCTCAGAGCAGCAGGATAAATAAAGGAATGAAATGGTGAAATGAATTTATAGACTTTGGGTGTCAAATGATTAACAAAAGGCCCAAACCTTGGTGTTTTGTTCTATTGATTTTGTTTTGGCAAGGCAAAGATAAGACTGTGAACCTGTACAAAGGGAGGTGGCCTTTACTTCCCCCTGTGCCTTTGTGGTGCCTGGGTCATTTGCTGAATTGAAGTTTCACTTTCGGACTGAAAGCAGGTGTTACTCTACACTGAATTATGAGATACAAACACTATGCCACATTTGTGGGACCCACAGAGTTGGCTTGTATTAAATCAAAATAGATCCCAACCATTTGGGTGGGAATATCTGAATTTCTGCAATGCCTGCTTTGCAATGGTAAGAGAAACGATCCACTTCCCAACTCAAGTTTCAGGTGAACCACACGAACTTGTTGTGATCTTTGGGAGCCCATGTTAGTCCTTGAGGGCTGTGCCCTCAGCAGGAGAGTGTGCCCATGGTTCGGGCGCCAGCCCTCTAAACCACCTGCCTTAACCTACTCTGGCCACAGGATGTATTATTTTCCAGGGGAAAGGAATTCCCAGCTGTGCAGGGCTGTGACCTATTGCCTGCAGCCCTTCAGTGCTCTCTTTGAGCATTTTGTGTTGGCCTGGTGTTGCCCTTCTATCCTCCTTGGCATCGTGGGCTCCCTCACAAGTACCAGTTCAAGCCTTTCATGACTAGTGGGCAACAAGTATCCAGCAATCCTACAACAGGCACAGGTTGTATTGCAATAGAAAAGTTATTTGAAAAAAAATAGAAGCTCTGAGATTAGTTTGGACATGTTAAAGCTTTCTAAAGCAGGAATGAAAGGTAGACCAGGTCTTTCTGAGACAATAGCAGGAGCCTCGTAAAGAAACACTGAAGTGCTTGACCAAGTGCTGTGGTAAGTGCTTGTGGAAGTTCAAACTGTACAAGTCTGGCAGATGCTGAGCAGACACACAAATGTATCGATTCTGTGCTTTATCAGAGCCATAGGAGAAGGCAGGACTGAAGCACAAGAAGTGCAGCAGTCAAGAACTAGCTGAATTAGTAGGAGCTGGTTTAGATTGGTTTAGACTGCAATTTTCTACATACTTGTATCACCTCTGTCTTGATCCATCTTGGTTAGAACTTAACATCTGTGGACCTGAGAGAAACCCTTGCTTTTGAAGAAAGAATTGGGGATGGGGCAATATTTTGAAGGGTGTACTGGAAAGGATGGGGGAGAGCTGCTTTGTGCTTCTAGAAGCTGTATCTCTAGGACATGTAATTCTGAAGTGCATCTATCACCAGATGCTTTATGTGATATGACAAAATGCCACAGGGGTTGATCCATCAACTGCTGTTGTTTCAACATGGTATAGCAGGCAGGATATCTGAAAGGACACGTTTTCTGAAACTCTGAAAGAACTGTAGCTCTGGAGTGTGAATGTCTATAACTCACACACATATGGATTCTACACATGGTGTGAGCTCTGTCCTAACATTCATGAGAAAAAGTTTCTCAACTTCAGCAAAACTCATTTTTCACAGTTCAGTTGCACTGAACACTCTTCTCAAACATATTTGAATGAGGACTTATTTGTGTGACTCTAAGGTATCTCTAAAGTATCTCTACTTTGAGACACCCAGAAGAATTTTATCATTGACCAACCAAAACACTGTGCAAAGTGAGGAGGTATTTGAACATTGGGCCTACATTTGCAAGATGATAATTGAATTAGTTTTCAGTTCTGGAAAAAAGATCTCCCAGTGTTTCCCCTTTCTTCCCCTCCCCCTTCCTCTTTTGGGGGAGATTTTAGAAACTAATTTCATTTGTATCCACTTTGAAAAACAAGTAATTCCACTCTGACCAAGCTCAGATCTTTTCATTATGCTCAAAACTCCGTTTATTCTCTTGTCATTTAAGAACTGAAAGTGATGAGATGGCAAAATCTAATGGGATAGCTATAAAAAATTACTAAAGACAGGCTGGAAGAGAAAGGAAGAAAAAAACATTCCGAATCTGACCTTGAAAAATTTGGTTTTAATGAGTTTTAACTTTAAAAAGGAAAACAAATGTTGGGTTCATATTCCTTCATAAAGAAAGACGTCCTTGTCAAGCAGCTATAAGAATTTACAAATTGCATGACTTCAGCTGTGCCTGCCACTTTAGCATGAAGCAATAGATCCAGCACGAGCTTGAAAGCAAGATGGGTTTTAAAGTGTTCTGCTGTCATAAGAAATCCATACCAAAATAATGAGAAACATTCCATGCAGGCATCATCCTAAATTCCCATTTGGGTATTATTTTCTCATTGATGTTGTAATTAATGCTAAAATAATTTGTCTGTGAGCCTTCAAGATGCTTAGAGCTTTCCAGAGGGCTGCTGGGAGCTGAGGGAATTTTGCACCTCCTAGAGGCAGACCTTGTCTCCGCTTCTGCCATCCACACACAATAGACCACTTTGCAGCATTGGAGCCTAAACACGTAAGGTGTGGGAGAAAAACAGAGCAAGCATCTAGCTAACAGGGTTTTTAGAAAGGAAAAAAAAATCTAATGCAGGCTTGGTGCTGCTCCCAGGTTTCCCTGTTTGTGTCTAAGCCCTTTGGGAGCCATAGAGCAAACAGCAGCCTGTGGTACTAATCTGCTGCTGTACAGCACCAGAATATGGTCACTGTAGAGCTGCACGAGGCACTGTCAACTTCAGTTTTGCTCCAATTCATGATCCCTTTGTTAGCAGTAATAGGATGAATAGTTCGAAGTGAAACATCTTGAAAAAATCCCACTGTACTTGTTACTAACTGTGGCCTCAAGTCTGCATTTTTGTTCGCTTTCACAGTGATTAGTCACTGTACAGCAGCAAAGAGCAGATCAGTCTAGAGCCCTGCTCCTCTGGCATGCAAGAGATCTTGCCAGACACCTAATCCTCACTTTTTTTCCTCCTCAGTCCCTTCATTCTTATACTCATTAAAATTAATGGCAAAGGTCCCTGTGGTGATGGTAGGTTTGGTTGCACTCCGAGCTCCATTGTCTAGGGGTGCTGCCATGGCAGGGTGTTCAGCCCTGGGATGGGAAGGACGGGCAGAAGCCTTCTGTGTTAACTCCTCCCTGCTGAATAAAAACTTTGCCAGTGGACTTCAAAGCATCTCTTACCTTTCCCCTCATTTAAATCAGTTTGATTTAAATCTGATTGTGTGATGTCCTCCTTTCCTTACTAGGCCATGAACTAACTAAAAATAAGGACATCATTAGAAGACTTGGAGCATGCTAAGGGGGTTAAATTGGCCTTTTAGACATGAAACAAGCAAAAGGAAAGTCCTGATGGCTGTGAAAGGTCCCTAAAATGTGAAAAGGAAAGGTGTATCCAACAGGCAAAGTAGTACAGAGCATGGAATTTCTTGTAATAAGAAATATGAAAAGCAAAACACTAAACAGCTGACTTAGTGGATTGGAGTTCTCTGTAAAGAAGATGAAGTTAAAAGAGAATAAAATTAAGCTAAGAAACAAAAGAGATTATAGAAGACATTGAACAAAGCATTTTGAAACAATAAAAGTTCCAAAAATAAAAGCATAGAAAAAGGAGATCAAAGAGACAGCATTTAGTCAGATACAAATAAAAATATGAATTGGAAAAAAACCCCAAAACCTAAAGAATTAGAGCCTTAACTTGCTTTCACAGAAAAAAAGAGGATTTGTGCAAATGAAAAGCAATATCACCTGTCATTCAAGTGCCCTTACAAAGGGACAGAGGAGGGTGGACAGTGGGCTGGAGGGTAAAATGTTAATGAACACTGATGCTAAAGTAGCAGCAGCCAAACACATGAATTAAGGGAAACTCTACTGCCACATGGGCAGGAGTCAAAGTATTTAAGGAAATTAGTATGGGAAAATTAGAAATTAGTCTAGGAAAACTATGAAAAGAGGGGAAGTAGAAGAAACTCTCTGTGCAGTTTAAAATGGGCAGATTTTGAAGAAATTTATCAAAACTGAAAGATTAAAGTATCTTTAAGGATAAAAACAGTAAGTAAAACATTCTAAAACAGAGAATTAAAGAAAGTAGGTTTGGTAATCCCAAAAGTAGGAAGAAAGGTTGTGAAAAGTTAGTCATTTTGAACACAGCAGGTAAACACCAGGAGCTATGTAAGAATTTGAAGGACAAGTCCTGTTCAGAAATTAACCTGTATTTATGCTTTGCTGGGCTTGTGGCTTGTTTTGTGCCTCACTTAGTAGAAGCAGCAGAAAATTAATTTTATTTTTCACTGTAATATACAATACTGTGTATAGCTGGAAACTCAGTAGTTTTGGCACGAGAATTTTATTTTAAAATGTAAATAATATTGTGGGCACTGACATATCATTCGGCAGTTTAAGGGGTGTGGCTGCTAGTGCATTGGTTCAACCAACTTTAATTAAAAGGTTTAATTTAAATATCCTTTTGCAAAACATATTACATTAGCACATCTAAAAGCCATGACGGGAGTGAAGGAATTAGATTTGTCTAGTTGAAAGACAAGACTGAAAAAGTCAGCCTAATGGACAGGGGATATTTTCAAAGGTTATTATACAAATAGAGGAGAACAGTTTTTTAAATGTCCATTTGAAAGAAAGAAATATATTGTAGAAGGACATTAAATTGTTTGGGGGGGAATGGTGACGAGGGGGGCATTAGTACAAATAGCTCAGGAAATTTGGTCTCCATGGCTGGAAGAGTTTCATCACGTAGACTGGAGACTTCCCAGAGGAAGCCTTATGTACACCAGTCCTGTTGTTTCTCTTCCCTGACAGTCTGTCATTATCTTATTTTTTACATTTAGCAAAGATTTTATTGACAAATGTATGAAGTATCCACCATTCTTCCATTCCTGAGAGAGCTCCCTCTGGCTGGGGCTGCTCTCCAGCAGTGGTCACGGGGCAGGGAGGTGCTCAGCTTCTTGGCATTCCTGAGTGGCAGTAAAAAAGCCGGGTAAGGGCACCATCACAGCCGGGTTCTCACTGTTAAACAAGGGGAAATCTGTTGCCTGTCTCTGTGTGGATGGAGTTGGTCACCTCGTCTTGCACAGCTGGTCTGTGGCCTCTTCAGCTGGGATGTGGTGAATTCTGAAATGCTCCTGGGCATTGCATACCAGGTGGAAATGCTTGGAGCGTGGTGTTCAAGATGGGCTTCTGGTCTGAACCTGTGTAGGAGTGTTCTGCAAAACAAGGGCAAGCATACATACAGTGGACAAAAGCTGGAAACACCAGAGGAACTTTGACTAAAGTACGTTTGGTGCCTTGCTTTTGACATGCTTCTGAATGATTTTTTAAATTCAGTTCCCAATCTGTGATTAGGAGGGTGTGTATATGCACACCTGGGTGACTAACCAACAGAAGAACCTGGTGTACTAACACAAGTCTGCAGAAAATCCTGTGTGCAGGGTGTCAGTTATTCATCCTGACACTAGAGAGACTTCTCTGATGTATAAGCTGTAGCTATATGAGATATATATAGATCTAAGTGACCAACTGATGAAAAACATAAGTATGGAAAAAAGATCTGGGTTCTGTGTTAGGAAAAAAAATCCATCTCTAAAAATCTTTTGTGAAATAGATGAGAGAAATGGTCTGGATGACAAACAGCACAGAGCTAGCTGACAGACCTCTGTAGAAATAGCATGTCACTGTTTAGATGTACTCCCTGCTCTATTAGTGGGTGGCTGATCTGTGTTAGTTTGTGTTGTTTAATGTGCAGCAGGGTGTGACCAAATGAGCAGGTTACACATACAGCAGTTCTTGAACTGTCCCTTCCTTCAAAGCACGTTGACTGGGTCTGAGAGCCTCCTGCTCTCCTCTTCTTTGTGCCCTGGGGCTGAGGCTGCCCCAGGGATGGTTGGTTTGCCTGAACTTTTAGGGTCACTTTGAATGTTTAGTTCATAGATAGAGGTAGAACATACCAGTCACTCAGACGAGGAGTAAAAGCAGTTGACACAGCAGCCTGAGCCTAATTCCTAATAAAAACTATCTGTAACAGTCAGCAAAGAAACCTGCTCTCAGCTGCAGTGTGGGTCAGAATGAGCTGGAGACCCCTGGTCTCACCTACCATAACCAGCCTGGACATCAGGAGACAGCCTGGTTTATGTGTGACAAATCTGTAAGCAAACTCAGTTGCCAAGTAGCAAATGCAGTACATTAAAATGTATTTTGTTATGATGGTTACTAATTGTAGTATTTTAGCTGTTGGAGAAACAGCTTTTCGGCCATTTTACTGTTCGGCCAAAACCTGTCTGTGCTGTTGCTTTACAGATTTCCAGTCTGGATAAAAGAAACATGAGTTCCTGTTCCAGTTTCTGACTCAAGAGGTGAGCTCCTGGAAAAGACATACCTTGGGAGGTAAATTAATTGCCTTAACTATTGGAACATAATGGATGAGATTTCACTTCTCTTTCATACCAAATGGTTTACCTTGCCTAATTTACTGCCTCTTTAGCACCTCTGGTTTCCTTCTTGCCTCTGCAATTCCTTGCAGACACATATGTCCACAAGATGGTACTAGGCTACAAGTAGCCCCTACGATGGGTGGTCAGTGAAGGCCGTTGGAATTGCTGCTGGCCAGGTATCACCAGAGCAGCTCACTCAGAAAAAGCTCATTAGTCTTGTTTCCTGTGAGAGGCAGTCAGGCCAAAATACTTGTTTGTTTGGGGTTTTTTAATGAAACAAAATTCTGATAGGAATCATAACAGATCATTGCTGTGACTGATGCTCTGCACACTCACACCTGTTTCATACCAAATAGCTTCATTACTGTCTTTGGAGCCACGTCCAATTTAAACTAATAAACTAATTTAGGAAAGAGAAGAATGAGGCCAGGAATTGTAGCAGCTTTATGAATCTGTGTTTTGGCACATTTAAGAAAGAGAAATTTGACCTAATGTATTATAAATACCTCATTTGCTTTAAGCAATTATTGTAATCTATCACATTGATGCAGCCAACACAAACATGCACTACATTTCTCATGCTAAAAAATTGTTGGAAAAGGCTTGAATAAATTGTTAATACTCTATAAGCTGCTGGTGAAATAGCTCAATGATTAGCTCTTCTCCTCTTCACATGATGCAAACGCATTAGTGACACTGCTGACTAATGACTTGCAAAATTTTTGTTAAAGGCACAGGTGCATTTTTAAATGGCAGCCCAGTTCTGAAGTCAATGGCATTTCAGGCTTTGAAACTGAGAATCTCTATTACATTGGTTTATGTAAAATTACTGCTTGATTTTTAAGTTTTTTTTTAAAATAACACTCCACATAGAATCATGTTAATTATGCTGTGATGTCAGATTCAAGTTACTCCTGAAAAAAAAACTTTTCATAATATGATTACTGAAATACTGTTAATCCTGACTGTATGAACAAGGCTGCAGTGTTAATTAAAGACGGTGAACTGCTTTCTCAACAGCACTGTGCGAGCGGAGTGATAAACACAGCCCCTGATAGCTTGTAAAACATTGGCAGTTACTGATCAGACGCAGGTGCTTAGGGAGTAGAAAAGGTGAACGGTTCCTGCGAAGGGAGGTGCCCACCTTTAGCATACTTCATTCTTGTTTCACTCATTCTAATACAATTAAGCCGAGATGACCACATCAGTGTGGCCATAATGAAATCCCTCAGTGGGAGATCTGGAGTAATGAGGAGAGCACGCAATTTGTGACTCGAGGCCATTTAAAAGAGTCCGTGTGTTTAATTGGCTTAATAAAATCACGATCATGAATGAGGCTGTCACTGTAACAGGGCCCACGGAGGGATGCTCCTGACCCCAGGGCCGGACGCAGCTTGGTCCAGCCGGGCCCGTCCGTTCCAGCGAGAGCTCCGGGCTGACGCACCCTGGGAACGCGAGCTGTGCGACGGAGGTGTCCCGCAGGTGTCTCCGCGGGCGCGGCCCCTCCGGGGGGCGGGATGCAGATCCCGGGAGTGCCGGCGGTGCCGGGGGCCGGCCCGGGCGGAGCGGGCCCGCCCAGCGGGGCGCGTCACGGCGCGGCGGCGGCGGCGCGGCGGGGCGGGGGCGGCGCCGGCCGCAGTCGGCACGGGGCGGGCAGGAGCGGCGCGCCGGCTGCGCGCACCCCGCACACGGCGCGCTGCCACCGAGGGAGGGAGGGAGCGAGCACCATGTGCCGGCCCGCGCTCGCCCGGCTGCTGCTCCTCCAGCTGCTGCTCGTCAAGCTGCACCTCGCCAAAGGTGGGTCCGGCGCGGCCCGGCCGCTCTCCCTCAGCGCCACCGGGGAGGGGGGCGAGGGTCCTGCCGGCGCGGGCACCGCGGGTGTGCGGCCGCGGGCACCCGCTCGACGCGGTGCCCTGCGCGGGGTTTGGGACCTGCGGGGGTCGGGCGCGCTCGGGGGTTGCGACCTGCGGGGGCCGGGCGCGCTTGTCAGCGGGCGAATGTGCAGCCCGACCGCTGGTGACAGGAGCTGCCACCTTTAATCCCTTTCAGAGGGGATTTGTGCCTCATCAGAGCAGCGCGGCAGCGAGTCTGCAAAGCAGATTTGCTCCGTTCCCCCCCCACCCTCAACTTGAGTTGGGTCAGGTCCCTTTTCCCGGGACGGCGCCGGTGGCTGTTTTAACCCCGCGTCCCCAGGTATCGGCGCGGTTTGTCCCGGTAAGGGATGCGCAGGAGGTCCCAGCATCACTGTGCTTTATTATTTTTCTTTGTCTGTTGTATTTCGCGTTTAACCGTCTTCTGTTCTCAGGCTGCTTTTCCCTCCGCCTTTAAAACAATGCGGGGAAGCACGGGAATGGCCCCTTTTATCCCCGCACAAAGCAGCTCCGGGATCGCCGCTGTGCTCCCGCGGAGGCGCGTCTTCCCCAGCCCCTGCCTGAGCCGCTGAGCCCCCCGAGCCCAGCCCGGCCCCCGCCCTGGGCCGGCGGCGGCTCCCCGCTCCCTGCCTGGGCTGAGCGCGGCCGGGGCTGGCGGGTCCGGGATGCTCCCGGGATACCCCCGGGATGCCCCCGTCGCCCGGCCGTGGGAGCGCGCCCCGCTGACCCAGGCGCGGCCCCCTGTCTCGCAGGCGCCGTCAAGGAGTGCGAGGAGGACCAGTTCCAGTGCCGGAACGAGCGGTGCATCCCCGCCGTCTGGAAATGCGACGAGGACGACGACTGCTCGGATAACAGCGACGAGGCGGATTGCCGTGAGTGTCCGTGCCCTGCGCGGCATGGCGGGGGGCCGGGAAGGGCGCGATTCCCAGCGCTTCCCAGCTGCGCTGCGCCTCTTTTTATGAATGAATGAATGAAGTCGCGCCGTGCCCGGCTCCGGCGCCGATTGGCTGCCGGGAGCAGCAGATCCGTGACGCGCCGCGGGGCAGCGGCTCCTCCACTGCCGGCCCGGCCCGGCCGGGACACCCCGAGCGGGAGCGGCAGCGGCTGCGATCACCTGGCAGCTCCCTGCCCTCGCCCTGCCGGACCCCTCGCCTCCAGCAACGTCCCTGCTCAGAACGTCTGAAGACAAGTTTGTGTCCTCGGGGAGCTGGGAGAGATGTTTAACCCCCTGGGAGACCGTGCTCAGGGCCAGGGCCGGGTGCTCATGTGAAACGCGGCTTACTCATAAGCATCCTACAAGATGTGGGGTTGGTGCGAGTTCGTGTTTAAATGTGTTTGCAGTCGTGGTGAGAAGGGAGATGAACAAGTAGCACTGTTTGGCTTGGCAGTGTCAGCCGCGTAACACTGATTCCCTGGTAGCATAAGGGAGGAGAGAGCAAGATCTATACTTTCAAACTTGAGAAGGTGGCACTCTTGCCTTCTCCTGTGGTGTGGCTCAGGTGTGTGCGAGTGGAAGCCTATTGGGTATTTAGTAGGGTTGTGCTGTTATTACCTGACTTAGCTTGTTTACAGCTTCTGACAGCCTGGGGTAATTTGGCTCAACCATGGACTGTAAGAAGCATCTGTAAAAGAAATTACGGAGCCTAAGTCTTGAAGAGAAGTATCTTTAATTTGGAGTTTTAAGTTTTAAGGACATATTGTAGCAAGTACCACATCTCATGAATTATCTCTGTAGGATAATAGGAGCTGAATGTGCATCAGGTTAAACAAACTCTTTCAAGTTCATAGACCCAGTGAATGTATGAAGAAAAGAAGAACTGCTGGTTATGTGTTTTTCTGTATGTGATTGTACTGCTAACAGCTTCACCTGTAAATCTGTGTCAGGGGATATTCAGAGGTGAAGTCTAAGTAGATTAAGGAGAGCAGGGATCCTCAAACTCTTGTTCACAGAGAACATCTTGTTACAGTGTAAAATATAACATTTATTTGTAGTGCTTTTGTATTCAGAGAACTCGATAGGCTTTATATATGCTTAAATTTATGACCTGGGGAGTTAGCAGCATTAGTTAATTGAGATATTGAAAGGTTTTTGCAGGAATTATAATGGCACTATTTCAAGGCAACTTAGATTTGGAATGTTTCAAGTTATAAAAGATCCAGGGAAGTCAAGGCTGACTGAGAACCAGCTTGGACTCATGTGTAGTTATAACTGGGCATGCTTTCTCGAAAGTGTACGTGTTTCCAGAGGGAGACACCAATCTGTGGAAGCACTGGGAATCTCTGAGCAGGTAGATAGTGGTGTTCTCAAAGTCTTCAATGTAAAACTCTGCGTGCTGTTGTACAAAGGCTTGGTGAGCTGCAGGTGACCTAAGGGCTGTGCTTTGGGAACTGCTTCTCAGAGGTTGGGATCGAGACTGGAGGAGCTTCTTGAACAGATTCTGCACCCCACACTCCACATTGAAGAGCAGGTTTGTGGCCTTAGCTCCTTGCCCTGCATGAGTGAGTGGGTCAGTACCTGGACTGCTTTATCTTCTCCTTTTCCTTCTGATCAGCCCTCTAACTATTGTGTCAGAAGAGAGAGTGTGGAACAACGTCCTGTTGAACATCGGCTCTGTGTGCATTGTGCTTTGTTACAATGGTTAGATGGATAATTGCATCTGATTTAGTTTTATTTCAGTTGGGTTTGGGGCTGGAAAAAATATGATGGCTAGATTGTGGTAGGATGGTGACTTTGGAGATATTAGGAAAAAATTTTTGGATGTGGAGATATCAGGAAGAGATCTTCAATTTAATCTGAATTTGGCATTTATTATTGATTGGGCATCATGCTACAAAATTTACTAATGAACTGTTCAGTTCATATATATTTATAGACTTTGCAGTTGCTTCTTCAAAAAGTCTGAAAGACAAAAATTGCATTTCTCACGCACGCTTTTCTCACTTATATTGTTCTGAACACTGTTTTATTTTGAAAATGCATACTGCTTTTCAGCATATGGAATGTTTAGAGTTCTGTTCACTGGGTGAAAGAGTATGTTCCATGTGTTTTTGCTTCTAGATATCACCTCTGTTATCACTGCTGTAATAAACAGATATTTGTTTCAAAACTATTTTATGAACATATGCGATGGAAGAAACTGTTCTGGAAAACTTGGCATGCTGGAGTGGTAATGGAGGGGAAAACGAATATGCAGGTAGCCTGCTGATAATGAGTACTGATAAGGACCCTGATAATCTCTGTAATTACCTGCTGATTCTTTTCCACAGAGTGTAAAAGGTATTTTTAATAGCTCATTGCTGCTTGTCTATATCCTCCCTTATTGAAGAGACACGATGGTCTGTCTGTGTGAACAATTGGTTTATGAAACCAATTCCTTGTGGTAGGCGTGTATATACACTGGAAAATTTTGTAACCAAGAGTGTCTTAAATAGTTCTCCAGAAGGAGATTTTTTGGCAGGACTCTGTGTGCTTCCTACTAGAAACCATCTTTGTACAAGACTGAATTTTTGTTTGTTTACTGTTATTTGTGTCCCCTGTTGTGCTGTGTGTCCCATGTCTGCCCCTGGTTTTCCCCCCATCCCTGAGATTTGCTGGTATAATGTTGGCTTTTTTAAAGGAGTTTTGGACTCCGAGGAGAACATCCTGGTAATCAAACTGTATCTTTTCCTTGGAATTTGCTTTCCATTCAGTAATCCTTTTCTATTGTGGCTGTAGTTCAAGTTATCTACCATAGGACTAATGTGTGAGTTAATATGGCAAACATTGGAAACAAAGCATGAAAATTAATGATTTCTGCTCTTAGACATATCAGATTGGTCAGTACTGGTTTGTAAGGTGAGTTAAGTTTGTCCAGGACGGGGTTGGCTTTCTGGGCTGCCAGTGCACGTGGCTGACTCATGTCCAGCCTCTCATCCACCAGCACTCTGAGTCCCTCTCAGCAGGGCTGCTCTCGATCCCTCCATCCCCAGCCTGGATTGATCCTGGCAGTTGTCCCCACTCAGGTGAAGGAAACAGAGTAAATTGTTTAAATATGAAGATGCCTTTTTGCTGTCGTGTTTTCAGAAAGTTACAGCACTTTGATGGAAAGAAAATAAGCGAGTAGAGATATTCCTTAATATGTTCCTGTGCATCTGATGAAAGGAAACTAAGCTCTCAAGAGAAAAATAGTGACAGTTATGTTGTTTGGATTGCTGGGGAAATCAAGTCTTAAACTCTGGAATCAGAAAGCTTGGGTAGCTATTACAGAGTTTAAATCTGTTTTAAGACTGTTTACTCTGCTCTTTGCAAAATGATTTGTTTGAGCTCAATCCAGCATAGGCCTGGGAAGACAAAAACCCGGTCACAACTTAGAGCTTGCACTGCCACAATGTGCACTGTGTGTGATGCACACAATGAGGACAGGGCTCTAGGGCAGTTCTGAACATGATTCTTTTAGATGCATTTTACTCCTTCCCTGTGATGCTTCTTCCTCTCAGGAAACTCTGAAAAGGCAAGACTGAATTTTGTAACCTATTTCAGAGAACATTTGCAGATACAGAGTCATTGAGACTTTTCCATAATGGTATAGCAGCAACTTTATAAAACATCAAAGCTATTTTTATAGTGGGAAACATGTCCATTTTCTGAGGCACAATGTTTTAGCAGAAGTTCGCTCCTTGCTGAGATACTTGGAATGTGGAACACTGACTCTTGTTCTGTGTCTCCCTCAGGAGAGGTGGCAGCTGCAGAGCCTCGTGGTCCCCAAGCTGAGTGTCCAGGGTGCTGTGTGACACATCACCCAGAATGGAAAATCCTAGAGAGCTGCTTCCATGGGGGAGTGGCTCTGGGAGACTTTTTCCCCTGTTTTGCAAGTTTCTTCTTGCTTACCACTGCAGCCAGCAGAAAACAAGGAAGAACTTGCAAACTGCAGCCAGGTACAATATATTTGACGCAAAAGAGGAGCTCTTTGATAGTTATGATTTTATTTTTCTGATGCAAGTAAGGTTCAGATTATCTTAACCCAGACCAGAGTATGGGTGAAAGAGACTGGAAGATCTCTGCTTACATGTTTCACTGGTGATTAAACCTTAAATGTGGCAAAACAATCAGTAGCTTTACCAGTTTCCTAAAATAGAACACAAGCTTCCAGCCCACTTCAGCTTTGTAATACCTGCCTGCAGGGGGACACAGCCAAGTCCAGAATTACCATTTCTCCTTTAAAGTTCCATTTTCCATCTTTGTATTGGGATCCTCTCTGTGGTGCTGATTTCTGGTGAGTACTGTTCATAGGAATATTTTGTACTGGACAGGACTGAGGCTGCCTCAGGTGTGAGATGCAGTCTGAAGGGAGTTACTGTTTCCAAAACTGTTTCTATGTGTACGGAATTCAGGGTAAACATGAGGAATCAGCAAACTTCCCCCTACCTCAGCCCTTCCCTGCCTCATGGCCACAGTAGGTGACTGTGTAGCTGAGGCACACTTCCCTTGCCATCCGGAGGAGGGATTCCTTTTCTCCTGCTGGATTTGTGCAGAGTCTGTGGAGAGTTTGACTGCTGTTTATGTGAAAGCCCAGGAGGCAGCTTCATAGTCTCTTTGCTTTTCAGTGCACATTTCACTGGAGCTGGAATTTGGGAGTAAAAATACATCAAAAGCCTAATTGAGAACTAAATTCTGAATCCAGTGACGAGTTAAATGTGGCCTGGGTGGCTTTGAAATGCAGCAGTGTAATGCCGTGCCTGACTGAAGGTTTTGGGAGGTGACACAGTGAGACAGCGGGCAGTCACAACTGCACCAGTATTCTGTAACTTTTTGTCTTCTGTTATCTGTTGCTCCAATTTTTCTTCATGAACAGTATCCTGCATGCTGAGTGATAGCTGCTTGCCACTCTGGAGATGCCTTGCACGTCACCATGTGGAGAATTCTTGATTTCTTTGACATATGCATGGTCATATGCTCTTGATTTTGTCAGTGATAGTGTAACTGCGTTCTGTGGCCAGTCTGCATGTTTATCCCAAAACTGAAGGCACTGGGAAGAGTGGTGCTGAGGGGCAGGGCTTGTTTGCTTGCCTGTGTGCCTGTTGCCTGCCTGTCCTGGTCTGTACTGTGTCCATGTCCAACCTAGGCTCGAAACCAGTTTGCTGATCTCTTGTGTTCCACAGTGAATGGTTTTAGTCAGTTATCTTCCTTTTTTCATTATATTCCCATTATCTGCTCTGAGAAAACTAACTTGCATGTTTTTGGGGTCTGGATTATCTTCCCTGTAATTGCAACCTGCTGCAGTCTTTATGTGGAAAATCAATCTTTAGGTACATATGGGAACCATGCCCTTTTCCATTTTGCCATTTCCTGGTGCATTTTCTTGAGGAGGTTAATTTATGCAGTTTTATTTATTAAGCAGTCTATATGCAGATTGCTTTCCAGGAAGTGGTGATTTTCTATCACTCCTGCTCATGGTCTGGGAAAGAAAGAGAGAAAAAACTGGAACAGGACCACTGAAAAGACAGAAGAGAGGGTTGAGGTATGTGGGAGAGTCACTGGGGGTGTTATGGCCACAGAGGGAAGAGAACTTGGTTTTATGGAGCGCTGCTCTGCCACAGAAGGCAAGCACATGAGTTGCTCTAGATACAGCTACAGCAACAAGCTGTGATGTGAAAAGCTTTCCTGAGGTCAAGGAAAGATTGAAGGAAAGAAGGAAATTTTGAAAGTGGAGTCAAAACTGACAGTGACTTGGTTTGTTTACCAGAGTGCTCAGAGCTGTCATTTCAGAGGGTACAAATATATTCTACGTTTTGAGCCAAGGTAGGCAAGCTTCATCCAGAACATTTTCATGTATAAAGATAAAACAAAGAAGCTGTGGCTGCCCCATCCCTGGAAGTGTTCAAGGCCAGGATGGAACACTGAGCAACCTGATCTAGTGGAAGATGGTCCTGCCCATGGCAGGGAGTTGGAACCAGGTGAGCTTTAAGGTCCCTTCCAACCCAAAGCATTCTCTGATTCTATGAAAAGTCAATGTAGACCAGTTCTCTTTTGTCTGCAGTGTTACAGAGCCAGAATTAGCACAGGTTTGAGATGTGATTTCTTACTGATTGATGTTAGAATGGAAGATACTTAATATTAATCAGAAAATATTTAGAAATTAAGTCAAATGAACAAATTATGAGACTGGAGAAACCAAGTGTTGTGTGTTGGTGAATGCATTTCTCTGACACACCTAGACTAGGAGGTTGCCAGTGCTAGAAATAATGAGTTTTCTTGACTCCATTGTTCACCTAAAGGACCATTAAACACTCTGTAATGCCTGAAAATGTCTGACAATTATTGATTCCCTCAGCTGTTTCTGATAGAGCAGACACCCAGCTTTTGTTTCTGCTGGCTTTTTCAATGTCACCAGCTTTTTTAATTCACCAGCAAATCTACCGTGTCCTTGATGTACCTCAGAGACTGTGATGTTGTGTTAGGGATGCCTCTGTGGCAGACTGGATTTGGTGTGAAGTTCTCCTGGTCCTTCTGCTGATGACCTTTTCCCCTCTACAACTTTCCCATTTACCTGCAGCTTTTCCCTGGTAATTTCAAAGGTGTTCCCAAAGCGTGTTGCTGCTCAGCTCTGCTTTTCTGTGTCGTTACATGGCTTATAAAATGCTGTAAGATATCAATTTTTCTTCCTTTGCTTTGCCCAGGCAAACAAATCAGTAAGCTGGGTTTGAGTGATGGGGATGAAGATTTGTGTTGCTGTTTGTTTTCTTATGCAGTAGCATGTCATTGGTAGAAAATGAGTGTGCCTGCTCTGGGGTGCTCTGCTCCCAGTGCAGGCAGCTGGTGCCAGCCAAAGGGAAATCCTCACTATTTAGTGGTGCATGTGCAGGAAGTGTTGAAAAAGCTGAGTGTAGTTTTTCTAACTCTCTATTTCCTGTTAAAATTATTAATATTTAGATAGCCACAAGGGAGGGGAAAAGGGTAAAAGGCCCTGTGATAAAATTAATGCAGATTTTCTGCTCTGTGAAAAATTCTGTCTGAAATACAAGTGATAAAAAACTGATTAGACTTTAAAAGTTATAATGATGCTGTAAGCTGGTTGAAAAATAAAACTAAACCCATCCAGACTGACATATTTTCAAAAGGCAGATTTAACCCAAGAGAAGCCAGAAGATTTTTAAAGCGAGGATGTGAGCACTGTCCCTGATGGTCTCTCAGGGTGAGAGATAGTGTTTGTTTCTTGCCATAATAATGATGCCGTGGTAGACTGTGCTTCTGTTCCTGGCAAGGACCATGACTTTTCTTCCCAAGCTGAGGCAGATCTGGCAGCCCTGTGCCTTTCTCCTCATGAGGAGGTGAATAAATGGTGTTACAGCTCTTCTGTACCTGAGTGACTCACGGTTGTACAAGTAGCAGCAGAGCCAAGAACAGACATGAGGTCTCCTACCTGCCAGTCCAGTGCTCTGTACACACAGTTGTACTAGTTATTGGAGAGGTACCTGTTGGACAAGTAGAAGGGTTTCAGTTTTTCCTCCAGGTTTCCTGGTTTTTTTTTCAGTCTGAGCTAAGCCTGGCAGTCAGTCTAACCTCACATTTAATGCCAAGAGCAAGTGTTAGAAACTAGGAGAGAACAGGATTTATAGCTGGCTTAGAGCAGTAGTAGCCTTTGGGCTGCAGCCATGTAAAGTGAGCCTTATTGCCAATTTTTTTTCTTAGATGTTCTCTTTCTGATACATCACTATTATTAAATGCATTATTAATATTTATTAAATGCTTGAGAGCATGTGTGGCACTGTACCAGGACGAGAGCAGTGAGGGACTCAGTTTCCATGGCAGCAGGAGCACAGTCCTGTACTTGCAGAACCAGAAGGGCTCTTTTTGGCAACTGCTCTCTATGCTGTGATTACTTTTTCTTTTTAAAGATAGATCTATAATTTAAAATCTAATTCATTAGCACTGCAGAATCTTGTCCATCCTGAATGCGAATTTTGCCTGCTGTAAGTTTCTTTATCTTTTTTTTTGAGTTCTAGTAGCTTGGTTTCTGTAGCTTCTGTGGTTATGATTTTGTTTACTTGCAAAACACTGAAAGAGGTGAAAGAGTGTATTTAAAATCCATTGTAATAGATGGAAATTTTCTCTTGATTTTGTTTAAGTTTGAAATGTTATGTTGTTGTACGCTTCTCTCCCTTTCCAGGTAGCCTATAGCATAGATTCATCAATTAAAATTCTTCTTGTTGAAGAAACTACTGTGTACATACAACTGACAGTAAACTCCTAACTGCACTATTTCCCTCATTTAGATAACTGCTCTGATTCCAGGTTTTAACTTAATATTTTATTTTGACTGGCCTTATTTCATACTTAGAGATGTTATGTGTAACATGATGTACATTGAGGTGACATTTTGCTTCATTTCAAAGGGTGAATGAAATTTTCTTTTGATCCCAAGTCTTTGTCCTGCCACGTGTTACCCAGTAGAGCTTTTCTGTCCATCGTTGCTTTCCATGTATAAAGTTAATATGATTCATTTCTTTGGTGACTTTTCAGGCTTTTTTTTATCCTTGTTGATGTAGATGAGTAAGGTTGTAGGCATCTTTCCAGATGTGTTGCATGGGTCTCCTACAATACCATCTGCTTGGTTTGCTGTTCTAGCAGTGATAGTGTATCAGTAAACCTTGCTGGACTTATTCCATCCAGATATGATGCTACTCCATGTGATCCAGGGAGAAGTTAAGAGCATAAAAATCAGCAACAGCAGGAGTAGTGAATATACTTGCACTGAGAATAAGAATTTCAGCGTAAACTTACAACTGTTCCTGCAGACCTCTCCTCCTGAATCCTGACTGTGTCTGTACAACTACTGAAAAACAGAGAAAATGGCCCAGTTCCTTTGATAACAAATATCAGTGCTGACTGATGTAGGCCAAGAAATACACCTCCTGCCTCTGGAACTGAATGCTTCTATTCTTGTTCCTGCAGTTGTGTTATGCTGATTACACATTTGTCATCCCATACCTGCTTAGCAGTTTAGCTTTCTATGAATCTTCACCCTACAAGTGGACTGAATGTTATCTCAGGGATGTGAAAACTGATGCTGAGGGAAGTTATCCTTTGCCCAAGGCTGTAGAGTTATTCAGCAACTCATTGTGAACACCAGTGACTCATGAAGAATGTCCCCAGATTCCTGTTTTCTGGTCCATTATCACATTGTTTTACACAGATAATCGTGTTCCTTGGATTAAGTGACTGCTCAAGGGCTTAGCCTTTGCCTTTGTCATATACAGTTTGTAAAGTATTCAGGAAAATCCCAGTGTTGACACAACTCACTGTTTCAAAATTTTAGTGTTGGGTCAAGTGCAAGAAATACTTCGAATAGATCACTTATAGTATTTAGTATCAGAGACACACGAAATACAGGTGTTTGAGGAGGAGTGTAATGATTTGCTTTGCATCTCAAAATGGACTTCTTTCTTTTTGTGCATTCCAACATATCCTGAAGAATAATAGAGAGAGACATCACTGCAGCCACCTCTTCAGCTGGCCAAAAGTTCCTGTTTGAGACTGCACCTGACAGAGTTTTTCATTGCTAAAGAGGCTCTTTCCATTCCGTGGAAAGAGGGCCTCTCCAGACCCTCCTTTACCTCCGTGCCCACACCTTGCTGTTATCTGAGCACTGTTCAAGGAATTTATCACCAGTGCACCCATTCCTCCATAAATTATTTGTGACGTATCCTTTTCGGGAAAGAACCAAGGTAACTGAGGAAGTTTAATTTGCTATTATGTGTTTTATTGCTGCTAGTCCTTTCCTTCTTCCTTTCCTGGAAAACAATAAAGATAACAGTTCAGATTGCACAACTCTGAAGGTTGTGTAAGTTGGGCTCGTTATACAGTTTAGAAGGGGTAGCTAAATGGGCACTATTCTTTAGCAGGTGATAAATAGGGAGTTTCAAAGGGAAGCTCTGGAGCAGTCTCTGCCAGGATCGCACTGGTGTGTTGAAATTTCACGCTTTACTTCAAGGAATTGCTCTTTGCTGGGTGATTTCTGTTCCCCCTTTTCATGAGTTCTTTTAACACAGAAATTTGTTCTATTTTTTGTAAAATAATGTGTTATGTATGTTTGCCCAAGGAGCCAGTGCATGTTGATCCCTGAAGTTAAATAAGGATTAAGGAGCTGTGTTGACAGGTGCTGAAAAGAATTGTATCTGTCCAGTTCTTGACTGGAGGGTTTCTGCTTGTGGCAGGGCGCTTCAAAGAGTGTGAGTGCAGAGCAGGGGAGACATCCTGGGGCCTGCAGTATAAATTCAGGCACCCTTTTCTAGAGGGAAATGATAAATAATGTACTTAATTCTTCTTCCTGGTTGTGGATGAGCATGTGCTGCTCAGCATGGAGCCTTTCCCACACTTGCACATGGCATCTCATTGCCTTGCAATTCCTTCAAGTCTTTCCTCGTGAGTTTGGCCATTAATTCTCATGGCCTTGTTTCACAGAGTGCCTGTCCTCCACAGCAGTGCACCAAGCCTTTGGGAACACCTTCCCTCGCTCAGGAATTGCAGGAGACTCTGCAAGGCTTGGCTGAGAGCAGCAGGCATTTCTTCACGTTTGGTTATGCACGCAGTCATGTGAATGCTGCAAGCCTTATTTTGTGCTAATGCTTGTAGAAAGGATTAATAGCTCCTGCACAAATGCTGTACTTCAGCTGGCAAGAAGATGCTAAGTTCACCCTGCCCAGATCTATTTGCTTAATTTACAGTATTTTTAAATTTTGAAACTGAAATCCAGGTTGAGGCTGCCAGGGTGACAAGTGCTGGAGAGACCAGAGCTGACATGGAGCTTCACACCTGCCAGCTGTGGATTCCAGTTCAGGCCAGTTGTGCACCAAATTGTTGGGCATTCTGTGAACTGTATTGGCAAAGAATACCCCAGAGGATGTGTTCACAGAACAAAAGCCATCACCCGTCACTGAGCAGTTCTGATCCTCCAGCTTTCAAGGTCAGGACTGAGATATTCAGCACCATGGGAAATGCTGCATTCCTGCAACAAGAGTCAGGTTTGTGCTGGGGTTACAGGGGCTGTTGCCCTGGCAGCTTCATCTCTGCCCCCTCAGCACACTGTTGGAGTGTTTCAAGAAAACCTGAAACCAGAGTATCCTTTCAGGAGACTGTTTTCTGTCTTTTCCTTCTCCTGGCAAGCTGGATGGCTCAGTGGGTTGTCCATAATAGTAAGGGTTGAGCAGTGATCCTTGTTACTTACAGGTTCCTTTTCTGTGCTGTGTTGCTCAGGCTTCGTTATCATATCACAGGGTTAATTTTAGAATGCAAAGAAGATGCTTCTCTGGCAGTGAAAACCACAGAGGGGGAGGAAGGCAGACAAGTAGAGGACCTAATTTGCCCCCTTCCCACAATATTTTTTATTTCTTTCTGGGGGTGTGTGTGAGTTTGAATGTGGCATTAGAAACATATTCAGTGAGGGGTTTAGGGCAGAATCTTGCTGTGTTGTTTTTGAGTAGGGTTTTCTCCCTGCTACTTGTTTTTACTGAAATCATGTGGGATTAGGTTTCTTGAGGGGGGGGGGGAAACAAACGTGATGAGACTTAGAACGACAAACTGGAATTCCCTGAAGTTTTGTTTTTTTTTTTTTTAATTTATGGCCATTTTTGTGACTGTGGTACACCTGAAAGCTGGTATCCTTTTTCTTGGAGATGGTTGGTGGTGAATTTCCTGTAGATGAAGCTTTTTGGTGCATCAGCTTGACCTTTAACATAGAAAAAGGGCATGTTTAAATGTCATTTTTCTACAGTGATCAGTTTGGTTTATCTGCTACTGTGTTGAGGATTTTTTTCTCTGCTTTTGTAATAGCAGAGATTTTTACAGCACTTTGACATGTAAGAATGATGGAGGTTTCACTCTCTTACATTGGATAAACTCTTCTCAGTAGATGGGAAAGAGACGACTCATACCTGTGAGGGCTCTCTGTGTGTGGGAGAGAAAGAGTTATATTTCTTACTGGATATGAATTAGAAGAGTGAGATCTCATTTCATTCTGAACTGTTAGAAATCAAAATATTAAACAGTGAGTGTCTTGGGATTTGGGGGAGATATTTGCTGTGTGTTCTGTTCTAATTAATTGCAGTATTTGGTGGAGTTTCCTTATTACTTTAATCTACGGACAGCACGGTTCCCTGATGTTGAAAGTTGAAGAAAGAAAACATCTTGTCTGGTGATGGCTCAGCTTGATCCTGCTGCTGCAGAAGTCTCTGAAGAAATGCTGATCTCTTATTTGAGATTGCTGACTAAAACTTGGCCCTGTAGCTCCACAGCACAGGCCTGACCTCCTTGCTGCTGTACTTCTGTTGAGATTGATGTCTCCTAGCTGGAAAAGCTGCTGCTGTGGGCCCAGAAAGACTGAAAGGAGATGGGTTTGTGTAGTCCAAGAGGTCCTGCTGAGATAAAAGCTCTGGCTGGGCTCCTCCAGAGAACACGTGGTGACCGTCCCCCCTCCAGGCAGAGTTTCACCTTGGGTGATAAAACCTTGTTTTATCTCCTGAGGTGAGCCTGTGAAATAATGGTGAAGGGAGCAGTGTTGGTGGGGGAATATGCTGGATAAAACATCAATTTTAAGTGATATTTCAAGGAATCTTTTGTCCTCCACAGTTAAAAACAGTCACAACTGATAATAAGAAACCTTTCAAAACTCAAAAATCAGTGGTTTCAGTCCTGTGTTCTTAACAAGAATGTTTTCTGCAGCAGTTTTCACTAGGGTGTTACCCTGTTTTTCTTCCAACCTCCAGAAGTGCATGGAGTGTTATTGTGGACCTACAAAACAAGTTCTAGGCTCGGACCACTGTTTTGTTCCAAGTGAGGATTAACTCTGTAATTCTGTTTTGGAGATGAAAGTACAGTTTCATTCCATTCCTGATCTCATGCATCCCCCAGCTACATTGTTGTGTGAGGACTTGCCATTGGCAAGCCATGAAAATAGAAACTATCCATATTTCATTGACTATTCATTCAGGCTGTATCCAGTACTTCTTTTGCCTGTGTTTTCCAGTGTCCTGCTGGAGGGAAGATCAATCACAGGCACGTTTTAGTCTGTGATATTCCTAGTTTTATAATGATCTTGCTTTCAATTTGGATATTGTAAAATTGCCCCCTTAGGCTGCTTTGTCTGCATCTACAGCTCTGCTCTTTTGTGGAAGGGCCAAACTCCCTCCAACAGATGGTGTGTTATTCTACAGCTAAAGCACGTTCTTATGTGCTAAACTTCAGGTGTCTCTGCTTTTTGGAGCAAAAAGACCCAGAGCTCTCAGTGTGCTAAAGATATAGTGTGTAGGTCTGAACTTTGACACAGAAGGGCTAGAAAAACAGGAATGCACAAGGTTGATGTAATATTCCAATTCTATTGAGAACCTGCTTATGGCAGCAAAATCCTCAGTGTCCCTTTGACTTGCCAGTGCCTCTGGTGTTCACACTGCACTGAACATCACAGTAACTAAGGCCTCTCCAGGCTTGGCCCACAGTTTGCAGTCTTATCTGTCACAGAAGGAATAGACCCAAGGGAAATGAGCATTGTTCCTCAGTCCCACAAAATGCTCCTCCTGTGTCTGAGTTGAGCATCCCCAATTGGAGCTCCTTGTCCTGCCTGACAGTGCTGTATCCTGGCTTGGATGTGGCTTGGAAAGCCTTAATTATTACTGCTTTAATCCCCTTGCTTATGAAAAAACTTGAAGTTCATGTTCAGTTTTAGATATTGTGCAATATATTCAACTGACAAAAAAAAAAAGGCAAAACAAGAAAACCCCAACCCTGAGCCATTTGGAGAGGCAGTTTTTCCAGCTAAGCTGCAGGCTATTAGATTGCACAGCAGAACTCTTGGTGAGTTCAAAGTGAGTTTACTGTTGCTGTGTGGATATTTAGTGAGTCAGTGTAAACCTCTTTAATTCTGTTACGTCAGTATCGCAACTTACATCCTGCTTTTCCAAAACCTTTCCTCAGCTAATAATAATAGGATTTTCCTGTAACAGAAAGGTACTAAAACACTTCCAGACTATTAGATTTTTAGTTTGACTGCAGAAAATGGGCACAAGAATTACCAAATGTGAGTAGGCACTCTCCATCTCTATCCCTGATGTACATTTGTTTTTAAGTGTATGAACCTGATGGAGATTTGTTTTGATGAGCTTTTGCCAGGTTGGCCTTTTGTTCCAACAGCATTATGTCTGAGTGAGTCAAATAAACTGCCTTTGAGTTTTCCAGCATGCTGTCTCTCTTCCAGATGAAAAGCAGGTAATTGTGATTCAGTTCTGCCAAATCTATTCTGTTACAAAGTATTTCTAGGTAAGTGGCTATAGAGTAAATCTGTACTGCTCTTGCAAGGATCCTTGCTCATGAAGGCTTCACACAGCCCCTCTGGGGACAGTGTTGAGGGGCTGTGTTCTGGGGGAACGGGCAGATGAAGGTCAGGCCTGCTGAAGGGTGATTTGGGTGCTTTGGACTGCTCTGTCTGCAGCTCTCCACTGGGAAGTTGCCTCCCTGTGCAGAGAGGTCATAGTGTGAGCTTGCTGGATTGGGCTCACCCACTGGAAGACAAGGGGACCTAAAGAGAAATAAAATGTCACCAGGGCTGACAATGACACTCCTGTGTAAGGTCTGGTGAGACGGCTGGAAACTCAGCCGTGCCTGAACTTTGTGGTTTTAATAAAAGAAACTTGTTGAGAAAATATGCTCAAAGTGGAGAATCCACAAAGAGCAGAAAGAGGATGTGATGGGAAAGGCAGGCTAAGAGCTTGACAAAACACATCCCTGTTGCATCAGGCTCTGTGGCAGCCTCTCCCCTCCTCCCCCAAAGCAACTGTGTAAACTTAACCTCAAATATTGTCAGAGGAAATGCTTATCTGGGCACGAAGAGCTGTTCGTGCTCAGGCCTGCTGGTTCTAGAGCCTCAGATTGCTGGCAATAATGATGGTGTGTTCTGCATCACATAGACCTCTCCTGTTCTTTGGGAGCAGGGAACTCCCTTCCAGATCAGATGATGGCAGTTTGATCCCAGCTGGAAAGGTGAGTGGCTTTCCCCATCTCAGGGCTGAGTGTGGTGGGGCAATGGCACAGTTACTGGAACTTGCCAAGCAGCAGATGCCCAACAGGAAAGCAGGAGACCTTTGCAGTGATTTATTGTTGCTATTTCCTGTGGAACTGGCTTTGCATACAGAAAACTATCACTGTCAATGCAGAGAAATGGAAGGGTGCAGCTGCGTGTCAGTAGGTGCTTTTCTGCTGCAGTAAAGTAGCAGTAGGAAAATAAAACCACCTACCTTACCTGTCTGACTGTTAGTGGGGCAGATAGGCCCCAAAAGTTAGGGTTATTTAGTTTAGGGTTAAGGTTATTTACTAGATGTCCTGTTTTTTAAAAATGGTAACAAGAAGTCTTATTATAGCCATCAAGGGGTATGCAATGAGGACTGGGTACTCTTTTAAAATGTGGGCTCTTTATTCAGGCAAGGGCAGAGACTTGGTGTAAAATGCCTCTTATTTTATATTGATGCCTTTCAACGTTTGTATTGACAGGCTCCTTCAGCTCTCATTTTCCCAGTTTACCCACTTGTGACACAGGGAATGGTTTGTCTTTATTTTTACAGAATAGTGCAGTAGATAGATGGTCAAAAGAGGGGAGCAGGAGCTTGGTATTGCTGCTTAGTTAAATGTATTTTGTGCTTGCAAACAAAATCAGCAAATTGGCATTTGGTCAAGAGAAGCAGCTTTCAAGTTTAGAGGGATGGACTTCTGAATCCAGTAAGAATATTGAATGCAACCCAGATGGCATCCTGGAGGGAAGTTTTGTGGCATCAATTAGCTTGTAGGTGACCGTGCTTCCAGCCAACTGTGAGTTATCTGGCAGCTTGCCACTTGACTGCTAGTGAAAATGCAAGAGCAATGAGATGAAATAGAGTTCCTGAGAGACAAAGAGAAAGATGTCTTCACTTGAGAAAAGAGGTTTGTGGATACTGTTTCTTAAATGATTTAAGCTGTCTGCTTTTGTACAGCCACATAGCTCAGCCTCATTTATATACGCTTCTTTGTCACATTTGTAGATATAAACCCATTTAAAACTCCTCTCAAATTTCTCATGTAATTCGTTCTCAGGAAGGAATCTGGAAATAAAAGGGCCACCAATAGCTGGACCAGTGCCCACCAGTGCCCTTGCAGCTGTTGGAAGGTGAGCTTAATTTAACATTTCCTTCTGGAAATAGCATTCTTATCTAGATTTTAGGACTTGTGTATTTCTACTGCAGATTAAGACTTAATGAAGTTGTTGCACTCTGGACTCAAAAGCTGCTGCCAAATCCCTGAAAAATGGGATGCATTGTAGTAGATTGTAGTACCACAGTTTCAGATCATCCCACTGAGAACTGAGTCTAAAGTGTGGTAAGAATAAACACCCATATGGAACAGATGTGGGGATGTGACTTCTCTGATGTTAGAATGAACTGGGATCAGTTTTTATTGACTTACAGTTTGTGCATCAGCTAACAGAGCTATTTCTGCATGGCTTTTCTTTTCTTAAAAAAGTTCGTTTTCAAGAGACTTAAAATCGTCTCCATGTCTCAGGTGCTAACATTTCAGATGGCTTTTGCATCTGTGCAATGAGGGATAATTAGGTTTGTAGAGCAGATGTTCTGGAAGCTGCACTGCAGTATGCCTGGCTGTTTCTGGCTACAAAGATTTACTCCTGGGTGCACTTGTTTTCTTTTTATGTAGAAGAATGGCAAATTCCCAAACAGTCTTCTGTATCCAGTAAGGACTTCAAGATCTCACACTAGATTTAGGCAGTAAATGCTTCCCTAAGAGCTTTAGAAATGAACAGTTTTGCTTTCAAGAATTTACTTCAGCTGCTTAGTAGTGAGTTTTTACTCTGCACCGAAACATGTTGTGGCTTTTGCAAAATGAGCAGAAGTGTTTGCAAAGAAGTAATGATGGTGAGATTTTTCACTCTGTTCTCCTGAGGCGTAACAATTTGGAAAAAAAAAAAAAAAGCCCCCATGGAAAACAGAATGATACCACTATCCCAGAATTGCATTTTGTTGTGAACCACCTTGTGCCATACTTTTGTTGGAGGGAGAAAAGGGATTTTGTAAATAGCCAGACAGGAACAAGGCTACGAGCTGGGAATATGGATGTAGGCTAAGAGTGACCTAGGACTGGCTTTATGAAATACAAAATGTTGTTCATGGTTCTTTTTGGGGATGTGTTTTTGCTCAGTTTTATCACATCACACAAGGTTGTCTGCTTCTCCCAGTGTAGCTGTTATGAAAAAAGCTATAAAATGGAGGTCACCTTTTTTATCCAGAAGTTTCATCTGATCTTTCAGATGAACAGACCATATCATATGTAGATGTGCTTTCTCTCATCACTTGGTCAGGTGTGCCTGTTTTTCACAGACAAGAGCTTAGGGAGCTGATCTTCTGCCTTTCAAAGGCTGTCCATTGGCCTTCATTCCAGAGGAGTCAGGGCTTTTCCCAAGAGGACTTTGCTACGTCATTCCTCCTGGCATTACTCCTGTACAGCACACAGATTTGTTTTTACAGCTTCAAAAAGATCTGGTGTGAGAAACAACAACAGCTTCAAGGAAGGACCTGGAGACATAGTGCTAGAAAATAAAAGCTTTCAAAGCTTCCCAGGAGTGCATGTATGTGGAAAAATACTACACACTCAAAGTGATATAGTGGAAGGGTTTTTTGGGGTATTCTTTTTACTGAGAATCAGAAATGGGCACTAGTTTCATGTCTCTCTTAGTGATGCTGAGTTGGATCAGTTATGTTCCAGTTCAGAGCAAACTCATCTCCAGTTTGAAGTCAGTGGGAATGTCAGGGATTTCCTGGATCTAGTTCTTGCGTTTCTGAGTGACTACTGAAGGAAGGAGCCTGGGCGTGCATTCCTAGGGATCTTACAAGTAAAGTCAAAGCATAATGTTATTTTTAGATCTTATTTTTTAAAATGCCTGCTGAAAGAGCTTTCTCTCTCTGCTTTGCATAAGAATGAACCTGGCAATCAGATCCTCATGTAAATAAAACCTGAAGCTCGTTCAATCAATATTTTGTTCCTTTCTTGGCACGTACAGAATAAAATCACAGAAGAGCTAGTTAATTTTCACAATTAATGCTGATCTTGCAACAACAGTCACGATTTTAAGAGTCACCTAAAATCTAAATCTCTGCAAAGTTCTGGTCAGAGAACTTTTTTCTTTCTCCAGAGGTCACATTGTCACGGCACTCTTCTGCTGTGAGGATTTTATTTTTCATATCACTTTTGGCAGAATCATGTTTGAGAGCTGCATGTTTCTCCTCTTTAAATACTGCAGTAATTAGGAAGACATCCTGACAACTGAGTCATATGAGTGACTTTTCTCATCTTCAGTACAGGATGAATCTTCCTTGTGCCTGATGCACAGGAAGGTTCAATTCCTTCCTCTCAATTATTTCTAGTAGTTTCTGCAGTTATCTCTCAGCTGCTGTGAGAGAGGGGGGAAGCAAATGAATATGGCAGAGGGCTGTTGTGAATATACAATTCCTGTTGCTGGCAAAGTTCAAAGTCTGCTTCAATTTCCACTTGATTCTTTCCAAAGAATCCCTCCAAAATGTTCTAATATCTTGTCAGGGCTGTGCTCCAAGGATACTGGATGAACTCTCAAAGCCCAAAGTGCTCCAGACCTTCCCGTGTGCAGCAGCAGCTGCTGCAAGGAGGAGCGGGAACAGCTCTCTGTTCCTCCTGCTAGCAACAGCAGGAACATCTTGTAAGGGGCACCGTAATATTTTAGTGCCTGCTGGGACAGTTTATTTTCTTTTTATCTCTGAACTGTAAGGCACTTAAAATTGGGAAACTCAGCTGCTGATCATCAGCACCAAGAGCTGAACTTTAAATCTGATGCAGCCGAAGGTGTCCGAGGCTAACACACTGGTTCTGCATTGGGGTGTTTCCTACTCTTCAGAGTAGGCAAGACCCTGATTTAACCTCTGAGCCCTCTACAGAGTCTGTGTTACTGGTCAGTATAAGAAGTCCAGTTTAATCCTCAGTCAGAATTTGAACTTCTGTGGCTTTTGTATTTTTCACTCTGCTGCTCCTCAGGGATCATCTGCTGTGGGTGTATGCGGGAGCTGTGAGGACATTACTTTTTCCATTAACATGTGACAAACACTGGTGCTCCTCTCCCACCCAAGGTTTTTGGCATGGTACTACATTCCTATGAAGTCATTGCTCTTAGGCTCATGGCTTCCCTAAACTCATGGGACATTTTAAATTCAGTTATTCATCATGGTCGATACTACTTGGCGGTTTTGTTGAATATCTAATACGATTTTTTTTTTAAAATGCTTTTCATATTTTGTAGAAATGTCATAAGGAGGACTTGCCTGTTACCCTCTGGTCTAGTGGTGACTCAGCAGCCCAGCAGCTCACACACCTCCTGGAATCCAGGCCAATTAGCCCAGGCTGATTGGGCTGACAGTCCCAGGCTTAGACAGACCAGAAAAAATAATGTGTGGCCTGAAGAAGGACATCTGTGTTCCTGTTCCCTGCTCAGTTCTTGTATTTAGGGTTGTCTGGCCATCTTTGCCTTTACACCTGCAAACAGAGTGGTGACAAAGTCTTCTCTACAGACTTGTTTTGGCAGCACCAAAACCTGAGGAAAAATGTGGTTTGTTTTCTTGCCTCTAAGATCCTCCTGCAGAAAGGGTGCAGGCAGAGGGGCAGAACTTGGGAAATAAAGAGCTGTTGGGTGAGTTCAGTCTCTGACTGCTTCCCTCCCAAGCAGGAATAATAGTTTTTGGTCACTGCTTACACTGACTGGCGATAAAGCAGAGTTTCACATGTGAAATATTTCACGGGCAGTTACCAAACCAGAGCTATCCAGCTCTTCCTTTTGGGTGTTTTACAAAGTCTTCAGTTGGATCCCCATCATTCTAGTCCAAGTCACCACAGCAAGGTTTTAGGATTTGTCATGTCTTTTCCATTTGACTTCTGTATTCTGCAATAAATTATACAGACCTTTGGTCTGGTGCCTCATCTGATTTCCTCCCTTTAGTACATCTCTGAGATGAGCACTTGAAAAGCACAACCAATCCATGACACTAATTGCGGCTAATGAGTGTGTTTTGAAGCATTCTCACAAGCAAATGCAAACCCAGCCTAACAGTGTTTCAGGTTACTGCCTGAAGCTATAGATATGTCAGTGCATCCTGCCCACCACCAAACAGGGCCTGTGCACAGAATTTGCTTTCCTTCAGTGAGGATGCTAATTCAGAGCTCTCTCACACAAGCTGCCATCTTCTGACTCTTAAAAGAGCTCCTGTAAAGATGATAAGCTTTGAGACCTACACTTTGTTTTCAGACTTGCTTGAAATTAATCAGCTGGTTTGATTAGTAGATATTAACAAGAGATGTGATCACAGAATCATTGTGTCTTTAAGATACCAGTCTACAAACAGAGTTGACTTAACTGGAGTTCCAGCTCTGTCTCTGCCTGGAGTAACTTGCAGATATATGACAGACATCTAGTGCTGAGTTCCACACTGGGAGCAGAGGGGCCACTGGCTGATCCTGGCTCCATGTGAATGCCATACAGGAAAGATACTTCCAAAATACAAGACCTATCAATGCTCACAGCTCCAGAATAATGAAAAGTTGGACCTGCTTCATAGTTGCAGTTGGTTGCACTGTACAGAGAGGGAAGCAATGCAGAAATCCCCAGGAATACCTGTGAAGCTGCTAGATTGCCAATGAAGGCAGATTTATTGCTTTGTTGTGGAAAGTACTGGGCTTAAGGTCACTATAAGAAATGCAGTTTATAATTAGAGGAAGGTGATCAGGTTTTGGCATGGAATATTAATTGGTTTACATGGTGCTGCACCTATCGCTTTATTGTTCATCTTTCTGTTAACCACAGACATTTTTCTTCCTCTAATTTGCTTTCATGTATTATCTTCATAATAGATATTTTTGATGTACATTTGGATGAAATTTTACTTATTGCTGAAGTGCAGTTGTCCCATGTTGGCTCAAGAGACACTTGTCAAACTGCTGTGAGCTGATCCAAGTTTGACTTTAAGTTAGTCAAATAAATGTTCCTCAATCCTGGAACATTTGCCTCGAGGCTCAGACTGCAGGAGCCTTCTCTTCTCCAGGAATCTGAAGGATGAGTCTGTGTTCCCAGCAGTAAAAGCAATTCAGGGGTGTGGGTGTTGGGATACTTGGATTCTGTGATATGGATGAGATAGGAATACCTACTCAGCAAGGCAAAGGGGAGAAAATGCAAGGATGGCAGGACTCCAGCAGGCTCAGAAAACAGGCTTGCACGGGACTGATGTCACTGCTGCAGGACAAAAAGCAGTAAGAACATACAAGACCAGTCTGAAAATCCAGAAAATCTAGTTGTATTTGAATCTGAGAGGGAGGCCCTGGCAGTTAAAGGCTGTGGGCCCTAATTTGGTTCTGAGGAAAGGCCAGATTGATAGCAGTGTTGGGTAGCTCAGGTCTGGGCTGTGCCTGCCTGTGCCAGGCTCCATCCAAGGGGGATTTTCTGGTGTCTGTCAGTGCTGAAAAATGTTCATTAAAGGAGATGGTGCTGGTGTCAGACGTCCACATGCAGGGTTGTCACAGTCTGGTTATTCTATAAAGATTAGTTCTTTTATTGACTTTTTGCTGAAGATTGGCATGCATTTCCTGAGGAAAATCTGGACACCCTGCCCTAAAAATAGCTGAAGACAACTGGCTTCTGAGGAGTTTGCAGTCAGTCTGTGGCCTTACAGGAAACAAATCTGTTCGTGAGCTTCTGGTGAGCCAATCCAATATGTGACTCTGTCCAGTCTTTTACATGTTCTCTTAGCCCAAAGCCTCAACTTGTTCAAAAAATTCCCCCCAAGTGCAACCTCTCTCATAAATTCAGGTAGGATTTCGGAGGTCAGCGTGCACTGTACCCTTGTGCTGGATGTGGCTGCTCCAGGTACAGTGCCACGGTGGGATTTAAGACATGTAACCTATAGTAGTCCATGGCTTAGTCTGAGCTATCAAGCAGTTGAAGCTCTGCTGGACTGGGCTGTGTCCACAAAATTGTGATGTGTCCATGTAATCAATGAGTAGAATCAACAGGGCTCGGCGTGTGTACACAAGTGGAGAGGATGGATGGTTGTATAACTCACTGTCCTGGCACAGGTCTGCGTACCAGGGAAAGGTGATAAGTGTCAGTGTGTACAGTGAGACACAGAGGTGTAAATCATTTGCTGTATCTGTATCCACTGGCTTTTGGGAGAAGGGTGACTCCACCCAAACGGGAATGGGTGCAATGTGATGGCAGAGCTCTCTGTGAGTTGAGGCAACGTGCCTGTGCTTTGCTGCTTCTCAGAAATTGGTCTATCCTTGGCTTCAGCTGCATTTTTATGTGACATTGGACAAATGGCTTAACCTCTTTGGGCACTGTTGCTTAAAATGGAAATGTCAATATTCTTGCCAATCTTTGTGAGCTATCACTGCATTAATGGATAAAAATTGCTGTATAAAGGGTAAGCATCACATACGATGTATTTTATCTTGTTTACTTGGAAAGTAGCTGGGCTACCTTGAAGTGTCACAACTGCCAAAAGTGTGCAAGGGAACCTACCATGTTTCCCTGAGCCAAGATAGTCCTAAAACTAAGATTACCTATAAATTCTTCATATTGGTTTAGAAACATATTTTAAGTAGGCTTTATATAGTGTCTTTAGTGCAGAACTTTCTAATGGATTCTCCAAGCTCCGTGCTTTCAAAAATTAGTTAGGAAGATGACAGCATAGACATGACAACCATGGCCTCCATGAGCAAACCTGGGTAGGCAGAGGAAGAGAAAATACATGGTGGTACTTCCAAACAACACATCTTCTGCTTTATTTAATTCCTGGGATCTTTGTTTTAGCCTCCTATTTTTTAAGCAAACTTCCTGTGCATTGTCATTATAGTTACAATATTTAAAATTACAGTAAGTATCATATCTTAAATGTTTTTTAACTGCTTTTATTGAGAAAAAGAGCCTTAGTATGAAAAGTAGCAAATTATCACAAAGAAAGAAAGAGCATTTTAAAGGGAAGGTAATTCAGTTTCCTCTACATAGCAGTAGCAGCATATACATGGACAGGGACTGAAGGTGAGGTGATGTGCAGTGGTGAGGTGTTTCTTCCCCCACCTCCAACACAGCCAGGCTGGATGGGGCTCTGAGCAGTCTGGCCTAGTGGGAGGTGTCCCTGCCCATGGCAGGGGGTGTAACGAGATGGTCTTTAAGGTCCCTTCCAACCCAAACCATTCAGTGATTCCATGCAAATTTAAGACAATGTTTCGATTAAGATCTTTAGGAATGAGGCAGAGGGGAGAAATCCTGTTGGATTCTGTTCAAGGTGACCTCTTTCTTTATGCACA